>NC_059433.1:36737575-37062575 GCF_021028975.2 Sphaerodactylus townsendi | reverse complement strand
CCTCATGGACTTCGCTGCGTAACGACCATCCCAGGACACAACGTTGTGGTCCACCAGCCAAACTCAGTAACGACGCGCCGCCAGAACTATAAAGAGAACAGAGTTACAACAAAAGGTGAGGCCAGACGTACACACGGTAGCCAAAGACTTCCAGCAGCCTCCAGCCTGAGCGGTCTGTAGCCTGAGTCTAGTCTGCGTGATGGCCCTCATGAGAGGCCGAGGGTGCCGCTCCCATCCGGAGGGAGTAGGAACCAAACTGTTCAGCAAAAAGACCCAGAAACCACAAGCAACGCTGCAGAACAGCAGTGAATTGCTATCTGGACACTGCTAATGCAATCATGTGAGCCACCGGGTTGGCTCCAAATGCTGCCTGCCTGGATAAATCACCGGAATACAAAAAAAACGGAAAGCGGGACTGCTACCAGCTATACATTTGTAGTGTGGCAAGGGCCTTAGTGAATAATAGATCTTCCTCCTGCTCACTGCCCAACAAATTAAAATTTAATAAAGCAACCATTTTAAACATTTCCTAAGGCTTGGGTTGAAGTACCATACTCTTTGTTTCTTGCCAAACATGTCCAATGAATCCCCATCAGTAACCCCATAGCCATTGCTTTGAAAGGCTAAAGGAGGGCTGATGATTTGGTGAAGTGGGGCAACAAGTTCACTGCACGCAGAAAGCCATAAAAGGCCAAAGCAGCGTTCTCAGGAGCCCCCTTTGTAATGTGCTGCCTATGGTCTTGTGGCCTAAAGGGAATAGCAATGCGGCGACCCAGCATGGCCCTCGAGACCTTCCGGGAATTATTGACCCAGTTACCGGCTATTGACTGAAAACTACTGAGCAGAATGATGATCTCACTTAGCTGCAAAGAGTCCTGGCCAGCGGTGGATACACGTTGAACAGTGACAGCAGCACATCCATTAAGCCAACCGGCTGCCGGAATCAAAGCTGGTTTAACTTGATGGAATCCCCACCGAGGTTCCACTTCTCCTGGATCGATGAGGCCGATACCAGCCAGCCCGAGCCGATCCACACTCCAGTTGAAGCTGACAGTGGAGACTAGGTAAAGAAAATAGAGAGAACTGGGGCTGACCATTAACCTTGTGGCGAAGCTATACAGGGTAACTGTCCTCTGCCACTGCCCCAGGAGCCCTTATGTAGGGAGGAACCCGAGTTGAAAAAAGGCCCCAGTGATTTGAGAATTCCAAGCCAACACTAAGAGTAATGTACAGAAGCATGACCAGGGTCGAGAACTGGTATAAGCGGGATGTGCTTATCCTGGAGTCTCTACTTTAAACAGGCGAGGGTGCTGTTGAAGTGAAGATGTCCAGAAAGATTGGTGTTCTAGCACTTTCTCGATTTGAATAAAGCGTGCAATGCAATAAAATAAAACAAAATCTACCATCTAAACCGAGGGGGGGACCCATCCCTGGTGAAAGTGCCTGAAATAGCTGGCCACTGAGTACAGGACCACAGCTGCCTCATTGACTTGGGCTTGAAGACACAAGATTTTGGGTTTTAGCCCAGGTCACCAACTTCAGCGTCCACCTCTCTTTGCAGATGTGGTTTGCCACTGCCAGCCACCCATTATCACCCTGGGTACTCTTAATCCGAGTCATAGTGTGTGACAGCCCAGGTTCACCCAGCAAGCTTCCACCGTTGCCAGTGAGGGTTTCCATGAGGTAATCCCGGGTCTTAGCCCCTTACCTGCAAAACCCCTGAACCATGCTGACTCCATTTGTGGATAAGAATTAGATCCCATTGCCGATTCTATTTTTATTTTTTTTTTATTTTATTTTTTTTTTTTTTTTAAAGGTGCTACCTCCCAGTATGATGGAACAGAGAGAGGAAGGCCTTGAACCCACTTTATCCACGGTAATCAAATTACTAAAGGGGGAGACCTGAGGGCGTCCCCTACTGCCACAAAAACCTCCTGGCCAAAGCAAGATCAAAGAGAGCCCCCCTGGGGATAAGGTATATCAAGTTGAAAATAAATAAATAAAATAAATATTATAAATAAAAATTCATCAGCCCGCATTACACGGCTGATCTGGAATTGCCTCTGGTAACTGCTGCCTTGGTGACGAATTAAACTGTTGGCGATATCCGAGCTGATACCTGGAAAAAACCAGCCTAAAAGGAAATGCCAATTAAGTTCGCCATATAACTTACCACTTCTGGGCTAAGAGCCCAACCGCACAAAAGTGGCTGGATTGTCCGGCGGCGTCCATGCCCAAACTGAGCTCTGGCCGGTGTGAGTTTATGGTGCCATGAAGTGAACACTGATGGCCGAAAGTCATTATGATCACCCTTGGATTTTGCAAACTGGGCCTAAAAGATTTTAGAGTGCTTCTAGCCTGCTGACAAATTAGGGTGATCTAATGGGAAAGCGCATCCATGACCGCTTGAATTCAAGCCCATAAACAACACTTGTCCTATAAATCCAAGACCTGTGTAAACTCCAGTGAAGACACGTTTCCAACAACTTGTTATAAGAAAACCTAGAATATATCGGCTTGAAAGTAGGCACAGAGGGATGATCACTTCCGATTGATTTCTGCATGTGGTATGAATGTCTACATTGAACCATATATAATTGGCTTAATCAGCAAGGAATCTGCCCCACCAGGGCCAGCCCCAGTTAACCTCAAGCTCTGACAAGCCAACTTCGACTTAATGAATGATCTATTTTAATAAATTAGAATCTCCCAATGCTACATCAAATGCACATGTCAAGTCGCTTTGCACTCGCCACCCGGTTGTAGCAAAACTGCTGAATTACAGTCCCTTTGTTTTCAACTTCCTCTAAGCTTGGCATGGTGGCAGTTTGCTCTTTGCCTACATGTAAGGAAGAGAATGTTTACATTACTGACTTCCTTTCCCCAAGTGTTGGGGGTGATATGGTTACCATCTCCAGGTTGGAAGAAATTCCACTAGTAAAGCTGGAATTGGAGAAGGAGGAGGAGGAGGAACGAAATGGGTTTCTAATGAATGATAGCATCACCCTCCAAAGCAGCTGCTTACTCTATAGTTTAGAGATCAGCTGTAATTCCCAGAAAAAAAACTCAGGCCATAGATTGGGACCCGGCTTTTGGTGGGGAGAGTGGAGGCCTGATTTCCAGTATGAAGAAGAAGGAGAGAGAAGGGTGTGGATGTATATCCCCCTTTCTCTCCTGCAGGAGACTCAAAGGGGCTTGATCTCCCTTGCCCTATCCCCCCCTCACAACAAAGCACCCTGTAGAGGTGGGTGGAGGCTGAGGAGAGCTCCGAGAAGCTGTGACTGGCCCAAGGTCACCCAGCTGGCGTGTGTGGGAATGTACAGGCTAATCTGAATTCCCCAGATAAGCCTCCACAGTTCAGGCGGCAGAGCTGGGAATCCAACCCGGTTCCTCCAGATTAGATACATGAGCTCTTAACCTCCTACGCCACTGCTGCTAATGAAAGCATTATCTAAGCCTCCCCCGCTCAAGCAAAGCAGGAATCAAATCCGGTTATCCCAATTACAGCGCACTAACACTACAAACCCGCTGGATCTCTCCATCCGTTATTTTGAATCTGGGTCATCCAAAAAATTACAGTGCACCTGCTCTGAACCACTACACCATGCTGGATCCCTCCATCTGTTATTTTGAGTCTGGGTCATCCAGAAAATTACGGTGCACCTGCTCTTAACCACTACACCAATCTGGCCACTACACCATGTATAATGGTTTAAAGGGGGGGGCACTACTGATTAGAAAGGCAACTCCGCAGATTTGCCCATATCGGGACTAGTCAGAACTTTTTATTTTTTAATTTTTTTTTAACCCTTTCTTAAGTATTTTAGTTAATTCGTTGATATGGCTCCAAAACCACAATGGTCCAAAAGGAAGATCCAAAAAGAGAGTGGGGCCTCAGAACGGGGGCAAGTGGAGCCCACCTTGGGAGTCGCACAGAGAGCAGAACAGGGTTTAGACTTACAGCAGCAACCTTCCTGGAGGCACAAAATCGCCACCTGCTGTACCGGCTGACCTGCTCTCAAAATGGTAGGCCGCCTGGCCCTCCACCCCACAAACTGCCCTGCTCCCAAATGGGCACCTGCCTAGACCCTCAGCCCCAATGGCTGTGTGCCTAGACCCTCCAACCAGTCCCACGCCCCTGCTGTACAGGCTGCCCTGCTCGAAATGGGTGCCTGCCTAGGCCCTCAGCCAGCCACGAGGCTTTGCTTCGCGGCAGCCCTTCCCTCCCCGCCGCATGCTCGGAGAGGACGCCAGTTTAAAAACCATTGCAGAGCTCTCACGAACCCTGAACGCCTCTCCCGATGAACGCTGTGTGGGGAGGGGGGACGTAGACCGCTCGGTGCAAGGAGGATCCCTCCCGGCCTCCTGGTCAGGCTGGAGGAGGTGGCGTTGGGCTGAATGGAGGGGTCGTCGTAGTCGCGGCCCTCTTAGGATCCTGACTGGCCTTGGCGAACGCACTGGCTCCAGCGATTCAGCGGAACCCGGCAACTCCATCCCAAGGGTCTCGGTTAAGCCAGAGAACCCGCTCTTCCAAAACCAACGAGGGCGCGCCCGTAACAGACGGGCAGCCTTTTAAAGCAGCTGGCTGAGCAACCCCCAGCAGATGGCGGATGAGCGGCTCGCTCCGGCTGCTCAAGCAGAACGATGCCCACCTCACTGTGGCGGCGATTGAATACTAGTTCAGCCGTTTCAGATTGGGACAGGCTGGAGGAAGGGGAGTCACGAAGGCAATTGCTGCCTTCTCCCGAAAGCCCCCAAAAGTCCCGGCAAAGGCCGAGTCATGCTCCCTGAGGCTGCGAGGGAGAGATGAAAGAAACCTCCTCCCTTTGAAAGCAGCCGGCCTCGAAGAGGCCGGTCCCCGCCGACGCAGCCCTTTATAGGCTGCTCAAGGCCCCTGTCACGTGCCGGCACCCGGCCACGTGACAGCCTCAGTCGGCCGGCGGGGAAGGCGGCTTCCACTTGTTCCTCCCCCCTTGCAATGGTGCCTCCAGGCTGAAGCCTGGGGCGCGATTTAGCAAGCTATCATTATGCTGATACACTCAGTAATATCATACACCTGATGAGGCAAGGCACCAACAAGATTACTGGATGAAGTCCACATGCAGCAAACCTTGAATTGCAGTTGGTGTGCCTGGATAAAAATGGCAACCAGAAAGTTGAGGAAATTGTTTTAATAGGATGAAGCTGATGATTCCACATTTGGAGAAAGTATGTACTCTTCTGTATTGCAACTATGTTACTGATCCATATGCTGTGGAAGCTCTAATGTACAGACAGCCCAATCCGGATGGAAGAGACTGTGGGAACAGCGCTGGGCTGAGCCAATGTGTTTGCCTCCTCTGCTGGTGTAAGGGGCACTTCTACTGGTGTAGAGGGCAAAGACACTGGTGTCCAGATGTTCCATAGCTCTGTGGTGGTGAAATCTGGAAGTGGGTGTCACCACAGAGCCAGTGCTGATTCCTGAGCAGATGCCTGCAGGGGATGAGGTGGGCCAGGGCATTCCTGGGGTAGAGCTGGCAGTAGTCAGCTTCCACCAGCATTCCACCCTAGGAATGCCACTGTCAGAGACTTCAGACCTCTTTAGGCTATGGGGTAGTTCAGGTGGCAGGAGGATTTTCAAATTACCCTCCTTTCTATGCCACCTAAAGCTGCTGTGGAGGTGACATGGCTGCACCTTCTCTGTGACATCCATGGCTGCCTCTGTTTTCCCCTTCATCTGGATTGCAATGTTTCCCCCCTCATCTGGATTGCATTGTAATTCTTACATCTGTCATATTTCAGCTTATCTGTTGGGAACTTCATCTGTCCACTAGAACCTAAACAAGAATCATAGGGAGTCCCTAAGAATCAGAGGCCGACCCAACCCCCTCCCCCCGGGACTGTTCGCACGAACGGTCCCAGTAACCACAGGGAAGACGACAACGCGGAGCGCTGTCACCCGATCGACGTATCTTCCCTGCGACCATCCAGCACGTTGCTGAGGCCAGGGGACGCAGAGTCGCAGGGCAGGGGAGGCGTGTCCCCAGGCCTCGGAAACATGCTGGAAAGTCGCAGGGACGGTAAGTAAATTGGGAAAGGGGCGAGGGATGGCGCCTTCCAGCCACTGCCGTTCGCACAGCAGTGGCTGGAAGCCACCGTATTCCAAAAACCTCACTCGGGGAGCGAGGTGGGAAAATGGTGGCTTTGCACAGCTGGGGAGGAGCAAGGGCGGTGCGGCTGTGAAGCAGCTGCGCCCCCAATGCGAACAGCTCCCTAGGGACAGTGTTTTTGCCGTCCCTAGGGAGCTGTATACGGCCCGTGCGGAAAGGGCCATAGTGAAGAATCACAGGGAAACAAGAATGAGTCACTAAGGAGATGAAAAGAGATGGCTAAGTATACTACCCCCACTCCCAACCCCACTCAGAATTGTCATATACTGATTTTTGGAAGTTACCCCAAATTTGTTGGCCAAATGAACATACTGTGAAAGTTATTTAGAACAGAATTAATTACAACTAAATTTGATGAAACCATAATTCTGAACTGAAAAGTCTGAAACATTGGAAGTATTGTCAGGATCTGAGCAGAACACTGGCATTTAGGTAATTCTTACTATTTAGCAACAGAACAGTTACTCTTTCAGTCAAGTAAATGAGGTCTCAGATGCAATACTGAACTAAAATCTAAATGTTCTGTTGTAAATATATTTCTCTTTTGAAGAACATATTTAGTAGTCTGTTACAATGGAGCTCTAAACATTCATTACTTGAACAATGAGAAGACATTGTTATATGTTCTATTCAGAAAGAGCCATAATAAAAACTCTAACCAGTATTTTGACAACACTAACAAGCATTTTATTGCTATTCAGTAATTAAGCAATTTCTAACATAATCAAGAAAAAATGTAGGGATTCCATGTGCCTATAAAAGGCATATTGCAGTAATATTTCACTAGATGTTCCAAATAAGAGGATTTCTCATGATTTATTTTTTTTTAAAAAAAGGAAATGTGTTAGAATTTTTCTTTTTTAAAATAAATACTGATATAATATTTTAAGACAGAAACATATGAGATAGGGTATTATACACATGTAGACTGGTCAGAGTAGACAAAAATGGAACAAAAATGGCTACACTTCCCAGTCATAATCACCTTCTGATTTCTTGGTTGCAGTCTTTCTTTTGCTGTAGAAACTGCAAATCAAGCAATTAGGCCTTATATCTAAAGAAGGACAATGATAAAGACAAAGTATAAAACTACTAGAAAGCTGTAACCATGAAAGTAGGCGTGTTGTAAAAAATTGCATTAAAAAGTGACTGTGTATTTTCACCAAACCTGAAAATATAATTATAAGACACACAATGTAAACCCAATGTAAGATTAAATACTCGTAAATAACACTGGCAACAATCAATCATGACACCGGAATGTGATATATATTGAATCATATACTCCTACCCAACACTCAATTGCAGGATGCTAGCAGTAGCCTCCTTTTTAAAGGTTCTTTTTAAAATAGTAATCAGCAAAAAGATTACTATGAAAGTTTATGTTCAAGTTTCAGGTCATGAGAGATTAATATAATTTCCTGGTTAAAATGAACACTGAATTGCCAGTGGTTGTTGTTAATTAAATCATTAAACAGCAGAAAAAAAGGTAGAAAGTTCTCTCTTAAAATTGTATCATGCTTATATGTTATGGAATATTAAGATCCATTCTGTTGTATTTTTTGATGATTAGTTATTATTTTTCTGTCTTTGTCTATATCAGAGGTGCATTGGGAAAAACAGTTCCTGAGGAAAACATGTGTTCAAGCGTGCCTGCTCCCACACCCCGTGCCCCACTTATGGTGGCAGCTCTGGTGGGCAGCTTAGATTGGAGCCACAGGGGCAAGGGGGCTCCTGGCCATGCAGTGTCGGTGACGTGCATATATATATATGTGGAGAAAATTAATTTTAAAAATTTAAAAATGGTGACAAGATCACTTCATATTACACTGTTCTAACTGAAAATCTGCATGTGCAATCTTTTGAAATGGAGAAGCCATGCTGTTGCCTTATCCCAGCTGAGTCAAAACCACAGTGAAGGCCAGAAGAGCCATTGTTTCCTCTTTTTTCTTTTGACATTTCTCTTTGTAGAGAAATCAATATTCCCTTTTGTAATATCAGTCCTTATATTTGTTTTGAATTTCATACCACAGGTTGGTGCTCTATCAGGAGGGCAAGAAGATTTGCAAAGACAATGTCTGTAGTTTCACTGCTCCTTCCTTCCTGCCCCTCTTCTGTTAAAATTTTTCTTAGATCAAAATGGGAATGGATTAAAACAGACTCCAGATTTCAAACAAACAAATTGGGGAAAAATGATAGTTGAATTTCAAGGAGGATTTGGGTTGAGAGGAATTAAGAGACTCTTCTAACAATGCTAGATATTTATAGCTTTAAAAAAAACAGCAGCAGCTGAATGGGACCTTAATTTGAGTCAAGACCATGGTGCAGAAATGAGAAGCAGTGGGTTTTAACCTTTCTTCCAGTTATGATTGTTAACAACAGTTATTAACCATTCCATACTGTTGTTCATTCTGGAAAAAAGAAAAATAGTGTTCTCCTACTTGTATCCAATCCTGGATTGTATCCCATTTCTATTCTGTGCCCCCAGGGCCTCGAAAAGGTATTTCTATGGGATGAAAACAGACACACAGACAGAAAGAGTGATAGTGCTGGGGGTGAATTGCATTGTGGAGGGAAATCAAGTGACATCTGAGAAATGGATCAGAAGAATGGCAGTAAAAAATAACCATGTATGTAGTGGGTTCAGTTTTAATTGAAAAAAAATCTATGAATGGTTAAAACCCACATATCCTGCCTTGTTGCCTCAAATTAATTTGGGATTTCACATAGTTGTTTTGCTGTTTGAAAATAGTGGGAAGATTCCTTCACATGTCTTGGTCAAATCTGCCTGAGTGATGGATTTTTGTCTTCCCCACAAAGTTTGATGCCAAAATCAGTGCACACGCCCATTGCTTTTCTGAACCTGAAACTACCAGCAAGTTTGGGACATAAACTAGCAAGCAAGAGTCCAACATTTTTACCAGATGTTTCAAAAATTACTATCATTCTCCATGGTCAAATTAAATTTTAGTTTGCAGTGGTTGCTGCAGATTTAACCGCAATTCTGTATCTTTCATTCAAACATCAGAAATGTTGTTTATTTGTTTCTGTCTGAGCTGCAAGGCTTTGGCAAAGCATCGGCAAACAAAATAAGAATGATAATTTTCTCCCAGATGTGTTTAATTAAGTTGAATTATTATGTGTCACATTGTTTTACACCCAGTCATGCTGTAAGCCAAAGTAATGTGGAGAAAATGAAGCACAAGAGCATTAAATACAGAGATTGGATGAGATTTATTTTCAACAAAGACAGCAGTCATCTGGTATGCATTTTAAAGGATTTTTACTGGTCTGGGCATCTGTTACAAGCAGACATTTCCAGTTGGCTGTGCACAGTTTATATTTCAATATTTGCTTCCATTCCTGTGTGTAATGATTGCTTATCTGTAAATACTGACACAACAGAACAGAAGTGCTGTTGCAGGTGTTTAACCTGAGCAATTAAAGAGTTAGGCAGAATACTTCAAAGTTTAAATATATTTATCATTTATTGTCCTATGGTATTTCAGAAAGCCTGTCATAGCTGAACATTTCCATGAAGCAGTCTCTTAGGGACACTAACTCTTCTCTCCCGAAAGCTCACTTCCTTAGAAATGTCACAAGTGCAGACAATACGACGACTGTTAATTTAATTAACACCGCATGATCTTTGCAGCATTTGTCATACATTCTTTGATTAATATGTCATATCATATTGGGAGAAAGGTAGTGAAATTAATCAGAAAGATACAATTACTTTCATCTCCCAAACACCCTATGGGGTCAGACGTTACACACCTAGAATAAAATTACATTCAGTTTAGATTATTTATGTTCTGCAAGGGCATGCCTTTGGAAATGGTCTGGAAACTTCCATTAACCCAAAATGTGGTGACCAGGTGACTGTAGGGAGCTGAAATCAGTGATTATACTGGAGAGCCAGTATGGTGTTGTGGTTAAGAGTAGGTGGACTCTAATCTGGAGAACTGAGTTTAATTCCCCACTCCTCCACATGAGTGTTAGAGTCTTATCTGGTGAACCAGATTTGTTCCCCCACTCTTATATTCCCGCTGGGTGACCTTGGGCTAGTCACAGTTCTTCAGAACTCTCTCAACCCAGCCAACCTCACAAGGTGTCTGTTGTGGGGAGTGGAAGGGAAAGGAGTTTGTAAGCCCCTTTGAGTCTCCTTATAGGAGAAGGGGGGTATCCTCCTCCTCCTCTTCTTTTTCCCTGTGCTAAAAGATATGCACTGGCGACCCAACTGTTCCCAGGCACAATTCAAAGTCCTAATTCTTAACATCTTGGTGCTGTGCACTTGATGGATTATATCTTCCTGTATGGTCAAACCTAATCATAAGATCTGCCTCTGAAGCCCTGCAATCTGTGTACCCATCTTTGGAAGCAAGGCAGATGGTGACTAAAAACATGTGTTTTCAGTGATGGCAAATCCCCTTTGGAATGCTCTTCCCCTTGAGGCTCACCTGGTTGCTAAACTTTTTTTTAGGTACTAAGACAAACAGCTCTTTTTACTCAGGTTTTCATCTATGAGGTTTTGTCTTTTTATCTTTTTTATAGTCTGCTTCTAGCCTGAGGCCTGTTTATAGATTTTTTTATGATGCTCAGTTGTTGTTTTATTCTTTTTATTGCCCCTTCTTGATTTTAATGGTCTGTTTGTATATTAATAATGTAAAATGATTCTACAATTTTGTGGTGTTGTTTTTACTGTTAAGTTTTCTCATTCAGGACTTCTCTAGAAGGTGAAATCATTGGAGGCCTGCTGTATTTGTGGATCAGGTTTCACAAGAAGAGAGGGAAGTGACTGTGAACTTCTCTCAAGCTTCAGCTATCTGTTCAGCATCCAAATTTGCTCCTAAGGATCCCCTAACATTCTGGAACAAATTTTGGAGGGAGGAAAGAGGCTGTAGGAGCAATTGTAAAATCCAAGATCATGGTGATAAACCAAAGTAATGCAAGGGACCTGTATGAGACTGGTGACATATTTTTTTACCAAGAATACTACAATTCTGTGAGGAGGAAGTCTGACCATAAATGAACTGTCAAGTGTAAAATACAAGAATTACTTTGAACGATGAAACAGTGTAAGATGAAAGACATGCTTACAGTTACTTAGGAAAGATTTGATTCAAGAAGTCAGAAAATACATCATGGTAATATGAACTGATGCTAAATGTCTTTGCTCCCCTCCCCCGCCCCATGCCTTATTTTATTCAAGGTAACACTGCTGAATAATAAAAAAGTGACCCACACAGAATTGTGGCATATATTCCACAGAATAGGGCATATATTCCTCAGAGAAATAGGCCTGGCTCACAGAGTCAATTTTGCCTCTACAGTGCTCCCTGAGGATGTGTTCTCGTAGAGAATGCTGTGCATGAAAAATGAGTGGCTGAAAAATATGCCTTGGCAATCAGAGTCAACAGTGTAACTGATAAATAAGCTGATGCAACTGCAGAAGTCATCACCAAGAAGCTATAATGTATCCACTGAGATCCTAGTTCAGAGAGCTGTTTTTCATGCAAATATATCACCAGTAAAATTCAAAGTATTTCCTGTAGACAGTCTGACCATATGGACATCTCATTATGCACGTTCAGTGACCTCCATGATGCTAAAATATTTTCCATTAACAACATGGAGAATGTTGCAACTTAATGACCATTTTTTCAGACGGTGCCAAGAAAGAGCAGGCTCCACTACTCTGGTGCATGATGATAAAGGTACAAACATATCAGGGTTGATTTCCAGGATGTACTTTGGACATGTGTCCCACCCAGAAGAAAGGTATGCTTAACTTTTGCTGACAGAATGTTGGAGAGTGTTTCTGACATACATCCAAATCCTGAGTAGCCCAAATAAGAGTGTTCATTCTTGTACTTCTTTCTTGTGCTTCACAGGAAAGTTTTTCCCTACTTATTCAGACAGGATAAAAGTAGAAACAGAACATCTTGGAGAAAAGAAAGGAAATTATATTGCATAGGCCGAACAGAAATCAAACCTATATAATCCCATTGAGTATATACAACCATTCATTATCATGGTAAGAAACATTCCTTATTCATCTCATATATTCACTTGCGTGAGACAGCAAGTGCATGAAGATATAAAACCAGTAGAAAAGGCAAACAAGGTGTTTAAAAGAAAAGACAGATTTCCCTCACAGGGATAAATTAGAATCAAGGTTCAGAAGTCAAGAAGCTTACAATCAAAACATGTGGTAAATTTATATCCATCTACTCTCATGTCTTTTGCCAACACCAGAGTTCTGAGTTGTTCATATACATGTGATCTTAATGAAAGCCATATTTTTATCTGATCAATTTATCCATGAGTCTGGGCTCAGAATTCGTTGTGTTGTAAAATGACATGCAGAATATAATAACGTCAAGATTCCCAGGGGACTCCATTAATTTTTTTAAAAAAAAACCAAAAACTTGAGCTGTGAAAGACAGCTTGATAAAATCAGATATTTGACTTAACTGTTCTTAAGGCAGTTAGCAATAGTTTCCTATTGCTGTTCCTTTTTAATCTCTAAAGCCCTTGATTTAAATTTTGGTTCCTTTCTGTTTCACTTTCCTTTTGCCATAATACAGAATTCTATGGTGGATCTATACAAAAAGGAATAGAATATAAATGGGATATTAATTATTTATTTGCATTAAAAATCAAGATTTATGATAATGATCCTTCAACAGCCCCCAAATTTTCCATTAATAGAAGGTGTCTCCAGTGGATGTAGGAAATATTTCCTTAAACGGGAATTTTGGATTCAGCCTATTATTTTATATTCCATCTAGAATGGAATTAACATTTTAGAGTACTTTTTGATAGATATTGTATTATGCATTGTTTTGTAAGCCATGTTATTGTCAAAAGTCTCACCCGCTCGATAAACCCAAATAGACAAAATCTTCCAATACAGATTTAGATTTTCTCATACATAATTCTAGATGGATGGTATTTTTTAAAGAAAGTAATAATTATTGGACAGATCCTATCTACCTGTTTATTATTATTATTAATAAATCTGAATCAGTGTGGCATAGTGATTAAGAGAAGTGGACCCTTATCTGGAGAACCAGGTTTGATTCCCCACATTTGTGGTGGACCCTGGTGAACTGGATTTGTTTCCCTGCTTCTACATGTGAAGGTTGCTAGATGATCTTGGGCTAGTCACAGTTCTCTCTCAGCCCCACCTACCTCACAATCTGTCAATTGTGGAAAGAGGAAGAGAAGGTGATTTTAAGCTGCTTTGAGAGTCCTTAAAGACAGAAAAAAGTAAGGTATAAAAACCAGCTCTTCTTCAGAATAAGGAACGTGGAATTTTTAAACAGTGAGAACTCAAGATTGCAATTAGAGTGATCCTCAATACTCAGAAGGTATTTGGTACATTCTGCTAGCAAACCCACACTCCCACATATGGTTTTCATATTGTCATTCTGATATGGCTGATATCTTTTGCTCTGGCCCACTCCGCAGGGGCCAAGAACAGCAGTGCAAGCATGGTAAAAACACCGGTTGGGTGGAGACTTTTGCCTGACTTCCACCCCCGAAACGAGGCTGCACCATGCTATTTTCCCCAACCAGTGTTTTTAAAACTTGCTAATCTAGCAAGTTTTTTTTTTAAAAAAAAAAACACCATTCTGGACCTGCTGCTGAGCAAACAGCCCTGGGTGGGAGGCAGCAATTTTGAGCACATCCTTTTTTTAAAAAAAATTACCTTCTCTTCTGCGCAACTCTGCAGGGGAGGATGACCAGCCCTCCAATCCCCAGGAAATTGCCAGGGCTGCAGGGGCCTGTCCCCTTGTCCCTGCAGAGCTATGCAGGAAAAAGAAGGTAAGTTTAATAAAGGACCACTTCCGTGTGGAGGCGCATCCGTGAGCCGCAGCAGCTCTGGGGCCACCCACATGAAAGTGGGCAAATGACCCCAGGGCTGCACCAGGATCATATATCCTGGTGTGCACCCACGTTCCTGGCCCATGCAGAAAGGGCCTATGTTCACAGGGTAGACAGTTATCAGAACTGGGAAGATAGTTTACCAAGGGTTCAGATTGCTAATGGAATTCTGGAGTATTCCTTTCTCAGTAAAAAGGCACCTGCCTTACCTGTACAGCAACTAGTGACATACTAAACTATCATCTCTAAAGTTAGGGTGTCAAACATATCTATGAGTGACTATCCATAGGCAGAAACATTTGGCTCCACTGCTTTTCAACTTAAAATTGGTTATTTTAATTTGATTCTCCTCAAGTGATGCCTTGAAAATGGCTTTTGAATTTGCGACATTCCAATTTTCTGAATCCCACAAATTGGTTCCACTAATGGTAGCACTTTCCTCAAGTGTAATGAGCCTTCCTCTTCATACAAGGGAAACACAAGCATTATTGTAACAGATATATGAGATTGTACCCTCTTTTTAAAAAAAGGTCTGTGGTCCAGGAGGGGCCGGGTACAAATGGGCCCACCATATCTTCAGTCCTTTTCAATTTGTTCCTGAATGAACCCTGGCCTGGATTTCAATATAAGTGCAGCAATGGATCTCAGCGTAGAAGAGATTTTTGTATGCACAGCAAATGGAGATGCAAACCTATTTCTATATCACAGTGCTTAGCTGAGCTCTGCTGAACTGGCTGGATCACATTTCTATGTGAACTGAATTATAAACAAAGGGTCTGTCCTCTGGTTACTGGGAAAGGTGTATATAAATCAAGGTGCCTTTGAATACATGCAAAGATTGGCCCAATCCACTGCAGCTGCTGTGAAAGCAGAACATGGTGCTTAAGAATGCAAAACAAGGAATAAGAAGGGGGAAAGAGAACGTATGTCACAAGAAAAACCACACGGGATTTGTTTTAAGAACATATTGTCAGTGTAGCGTTCGCTCTCCAGAAATAGACTGTAGTAAATCAAATTCATACAGTAGAGGATACAGAAGTTCATGTTTAACTGAGCTCAGTTTATTTACTCCTAAGAAGATTTATAAGCACCACAAGGCTCATTAACATTGATTTTCATAGCCCCACTTGGAATTAATGTGTCCTTGCTATTTGAATATACACAGCCTTGGTATTAATGGCCAACTGGAATCATTCCACATATATTCAGCAGATGCATATTAGCTTTCATGCAGAACCTGACAAAAGATTTAGCTTCTGAGAATGGCAATATATGCATTGTGATTTAAAAATAATACTGCTGTATGTTAACAACAGAGGGAGATGATTATCTCCTTGCTGAAGCTTCTGGTCCAAATGGGTTATTTGCAATGTAAATAACCAGTCAGTCTATACAAGATCAGATAGTAAGCCACCTTTCCTTTCAAACAAAACATTAAAAGGTTGAGTGCTTATCAGGCACCACTCAATGCAATATATACAGATATCACTATAATCTGTCTGAAGCTGAAAAGGATTAGCTCACTTGGAAGGTTTTTGAAAAGACTGGCAAAGTTTTACTGCAGCTATCTAGCACAAATATTTTGTTTGGATGGATGTTTTTCTTCTTCAAATTTTCACATAAAAGGCTTTAGAATATTGAGTGTTCCTTCTAGACAGAGAGACTGATTCTGCCATCTGTGGGGAGACATTTCTTTATGTGACAATCTCATTGGATTTTTACTGTATTTTTACAAAAGCTTTTCTGGCATAGCCACTGCATTTTCTGTACCAGATTTTACACTATCGTGTAATTAATTTAATTAGTGTTAGGGATCCAGATGTTTGGATTAATCTATTCTTATTGGAAACATTTTAAAGTCATTTTATGAGCATTTTAGCTTTGTAATTTTCACCACCACTTTGTAGGCCATAACCCCCCACCACCACCACTACCACGAAACCCAATGTGCTGGAATTCAAAGAAAGCTGTCAACCACAGAAATCAGGGATCTCAGGCTCATTCTACACAGCTAATTTATAATAAGTGGCAATTGTTATAAATGAACTCATTTTCTCTTTTGATAAATGATTGCATCTTGTTATAAATATGCTGTGCAGAATGAGCCGCAGTCTCCAGGCAGTACCTAGGGAACATTGTGGTAGGGTTAGGATTACAGAATTGGGAAAACAATGCAACATTTCCTAATGGGACCATTTCAAGTGAGGAAAGCAGTGAAGAGAAAATGGTTACTCCTTCCCTTTCAATGTAGTTCCAGTATGAATTAGAAACTTGATTTCCTGCTATTTACAAAGCAAAACACACACACATACACATACACTCTTGGAATTTACACACATGGAACTCTCTGTGCTTTTTTCTCAATGGCTGTTTCCGCACGGCCACGATTGGGGTTGGGTCGGTGTACAAGATGCCAACCCAACCCCCCTGGGATCGTTCCCACTAACAGTCCCAGAAACAACCAGGAAGACGGCGCCGCGGAGTGCCGTCGCCCAGTCAACCTATTGTCGCTGCGGCTGTCCGGTGTGTCGCCAAGGCCTGCGGACATGCCCCCCCACCCTGTGCAACCGCTCCAGCGTCGCAGGGCAGGGGGGGTGTCCCCTGGCCTTGGCGACACTCTGGACGGCTGCAGTGATGGTAGGTCGACAGTTAAAAGGGGGAGGGAGGGCACCTTCGAGCCACTGCCATTCGCACGGCAGCGGCTCGAAGCCGCCATTTTCCATAAACCTCGCTGGGAAACGAGGTTGGAAAACGGCGGCTTCACGCCGCTCAGGAGGCGCGAGGGCGGTGCGGCTGCACAGCAGCTGCGCCCCCTGTGTGAACAGCTCCCTGGGGATGGCATTTTTGCCGTCCCCAGGGCACTGTTAATGGCCTGTGCGGAAAGGGCCTTTGTGTCAGGAGAAATGTAGCAGTAGTAACACAATCACAATATGACATTTTTGAATGTGGTGTGCTTCAGGATCCTTGAATACCCTTTCTTCATAGGAAGAAATCCAGGCTATTTGAATCATCATGCATGAACTACAGAAATGAAAAGAGCCCAAAATGTTTTGCTTACATGCCTCTATATGTGTCTTGTTGTTCCCTATCACTTGGCATTGCATTACAAAGGAGGAAGTAGATTTAACAATTGATTTCAAAAATAGGGCTTTAAAGCATATTCATTGATATCAAACAAAGTTTAGGAAACTAGTAACAATTCAGACAAGATGGAGGATAGTGCTGGTTGGGAAGATAGAACATTTAACTGGATCTGCCAGACCTCAATGAATTAAACTTTCTCTGATAGATGAAGTTAAGAGCTTGTGGGTGCTATTGAACCCAAGATCACCAGTGTTAGGACAGTTTCTTCAATTACTCTTTGCTTGTAAACTGGCAACTTTTAGACTCTGTAAATCTAGCCACACTAACTCATATTACTATCAACCTCCAGACTGAACTATGTGGGGCTGCCTTTGAAGAAGTCTCAAAAGCTTCAGTTGGTACAAATGGAGCAGCAGGATTGTAGTCAGTCTGTAGTCAGCCTCTGGAAACACACATCAATTGCATTTACGTTGCCAGTTCCTGGTTAGCAAATTCCTGGAGCAGAGCCTAGAGAGAGCAGGATTTAGGAAGGAAGGAACCTCTGAGAGGAATAATACCATAGAGTCCAACAGCCATTCTTTTCCTAGGAGATCTCCAGATAGGATGTCTGATTTCCTGTTATGGTGGGAAAGTTCACACTGGCTACTCATACTTTATGCCACTGCTTTTTCGGATGGTGTGGAAATTTAAAAAATCTTCTGTCATGTTCAATGTGATGTTGCATTTGGGGAAAACTAGAAGTGCCATCATATCACTCTTGGAATCTCTGGAAACTACAGAGTTTCCAGTGATTACTAGAGCAACATAATGTCTTTTCCCATGTCCCCACCCTTCATTTCCTTAAACAGCACAAATAAGACATCCCAAGGTTCCAAAAAATAGGCATCCTGGGGTTGGGGGGGGGGGTCTCCACACAGCTTTTCTCTCAAGACATCCTCCGGATGTCTATTTTTCCTAAGGCATCCTTTTTTGAAAATGCTTTAAGGGACACCTTTTTCTTCCCCCCTAAGCCCAGAGCTCAGGAGGAGTTTTATTTTTCCCACACAACAATTTAGCTCTCTGGTCTGTTTCATTCTTCTTGGTCCTGACATTTTGTGTGCCACTGAAAGGATTCTCCCTGCCTCTATTTGCTGACGGTTGCCCCAGGACATTTGCTCTGCAGGCTCCAATCCTGGGTGCCTTTTCAGATGAAAAGCTACATAGTTGCTTTCAGCTCTTCCTGCTGATTCTGGCAATACATTAGAGCTTTCACTTCTTCCTGCAAATTCTGACAACATATAGTTTTCCTATTAAAAAAAAAATCAGAGGAGCTGTATTCATGGCTTTGCAGAAATGCATAGGAGAATCTTAGCTGCTCAGAGGACTGTTCTACTGTGCAGTAACAAAAAAACTTTGACCCCTTAGCAGTGGGAATATTCATGACATGGACTTTCTATTTGATCATGCCATTCAGTCAATCAGTGTCAGAGACATCACTGCCAGAAGTGCAATACACTGTGGATGAAAAGGCACTAAGTTGCTTAGTGGCAGACTGGAAAGTTAATAATGATGAAGTAGCAGTAGTGTAGCCTTAACATAGTATAGGTGCAAACAAAAGGCCACATTGCTTGGATCTGCACATATACCGGTACTACACCTGTACATTATGATACCCTACATTCAATGCATATGAAGGCCAATACTGGTTGAAAATCTGGTGCTTATGATTACGTATCATCATGACTGCAATAATAAATTATTATATTATAATATTATTATTTAATTATTTTTGCAGGAGGGGAGGATCTTATATATTAAATACTGGCTTGGCAAGCTCATCTCCAATTTAGATGTTTATGAATCACTAAATACTGCATATATTTGCAACAAATATCTATATTCATGTATTCTTGAGGCTCTTCAATTGCTTGCTAATCACCATATTAACTTTACATACTAAAGAGGAAAAACAAGTCCAGGGAGATTTAGCAAATAATAACATTCAATTAAGGGGGAAAAGGTTACTCTTGTTTAAAAGAGCTGCTATGTAAATCTGCCATAAATATGCTAGAAACATCAAGCACCATGTAATAGTTAAATTGGCTTCAGCATTTGGAGTAGTGAAGTTTGCACAGAATCTACACATAGTTGATTCTTCACTTCTTAAATAATAATTGCCATATTAATTATGCAGGATTTCCTATGACATTTCTAGAAGGAAGATGATATATATATATGTATTCCGCATTTACATATACATGTCACAGGACTTTTCAGTGATGGCCACGTTGCTGCTCTAACTCCACTATCCAAATCGACAAGCTGTGGTACTGCCCACCAAACAACAGGCACGCTTGATCCACTGGTGTGATGCCTTACATACACACAGCAACTTACAGATTGCATTACACACAGACAGTGCCAGAAAGCTGCTGCAAACCATG
Source organism: Sphaerodactylus townsendi (assembly GCF_021028975.2). Classification (NCBI taxonomy): domain Eukaryota; kingdom Metazoa; phylum Chordata; class Lepidosauria; order Squamata; family Sphaerodactylidae; genus Sphaerodactylus; species Sphaerodactylus townsendi. The sequence goes on along the minus strand of NC_059433.1, from coordinate 37,043,026 downwards.
CAAAACCCACCCTGCCACACCACAGGCACGCTGTGAGGAAACATGCTGCATGTCACCCCTCAGTCCACAAACACACTGCAAAGAAGTATGCTGCCTGTCACCCTGACATTTATATAGACGCCGCTCTCACCAACACATAGCGAACTACGGGTGCCCTGCTATCTAACATGACGCTCCTCCACGCACAGCAACCTGTTCCTTCTTCTGCAACCGCTACAGGGTGACTCAACAAATTCATACAGACACTGTGATCACCAACACGTTGCGAATCACAGGGGCCCTGTCTAACACCATGCTCCTCAGCACACATGAACCTGTTCCTTCCGCTGAAACCACTAAAGGGAGAACATGCCTTATATACACACATCAACTTACCTATTGCATTACACACAGACAGCACCAGGAAGCTGCTGCAACATATGCAAAACCCACCCCGTCACTCCACAGGTAGACTGTGAGGAAATATTCTGCATGTCACCCCTCAGTTCACAACCACCCTGTACAGAAGTATGCTGACTGTCACCTTGAAGTTCACAGAGACTCACCAACACGTACCGAACCACGGGTGCCCTACTATCTAACACCACGCTCCTCAAGGCATAGCTACCTGTTCCTTCTGCTGCACCTGCTACAGGGTGACTCAACAACTTCATACAGACGCTGTGATCACAGGATAGGAAGCCTCATGGCGGGACCCCAGCACCACGACTGTACCATGGCTCACACATGAGGTTTCAAGGCCCTAAATAGGACACTCCAAGATATTACTGGCCACAACCATCTTACAAGTGGAGTTCTTTGTATTTCTTACAGGTGGAGTATTTGCATTTCTGCGTTCCACTTTTCCCACTCCCCTGCTAGTGTTTATATAAAACAGAATATTCTAATCATGAATATTCATATAAATATCTGTCCATGGATACAATCCAAATATACAAATTACTTTGCTAGAAAGCAGATATCCATCTCAAGCAGGTATCTGGAGAAGTAGGTTATAAATGTTAGAGATCCATTGTTGAGCTAGGCAAATTTTAGAGGTTGATTAGCTGAACAGTGGCCAGATGGTTGTCCTTGGGCAATTGACAGCAGGACATTTCTTCTTCTTTATTAATGGTGGGACAAATATATCTCTGACCTTGAAGTTGCATTTTTGGCCATCATGGCTGATTATTAGAGATTACCTGTTGTCTATTAATTTGCCTAATCACCTGGTAATTTTTATGGAATGACCTTTTCTGAAATAGGGGTTCCTATCCCCATTAATAGATTCCATAATAGATTGCCTCGTCTAATTAACATGAAATTCTCTGAGACCAGGCTCAGGGACCAGAACTGTTGGCTAAGTGGCTCACAGTGTGATTGTAAGTTTGCTTGTAAGTAAAGTGGAAACTTTCAATAAATGTTCCTAAACACTCAGTAGCTAAGGCCCCTTCCGCACATGCAAAATAATGCGTTTTCAAACCACTTTCACAACTGTTTGCAAGTGGATTTTGCCATTCCGCACAACTTCAAAGAGCACTGAAAGCAGTTTGAAAGTGCATTATTCTGCATGTGCGGAATGAGCCTAAGCAGATCAGCCACAGTCAGCACTTGGATGGGAGACCACTAAGGAAGATAAGTCTTGTTAAGTGGAGAAAGGCAATGGTAAACTACCTCTGTTCATTCCCTGCCTGAAATGCTCCATGGACGATTTTTCTTCGTTAATCACAGACAACTTTTTTCCATTATGATGCTTGATTTAATGGGGTTTTTTTTTAAAAAAAAAAACCAGAAATAGCATCTTGGTAATTTTTTCATCCATGGATAAGCTAGGTTTTTCAAAGCAAGAAAGGACATGTGTTAAATTGTGGCCCTTTCCACACAATCCAAATAAAACATTTTGAGACAGGAAATAAAATGTTTGTTCCAGGGAGTTCCATGTGGTTTAGCCTAAAATGTTGGATTCCCTATCTCAAAACATTTTATTTGAATGCTGGTCCCAAGTGATCTTTTTCTAGCAGTGTTTCTTTTGTGAAATTGTTTTCACTTGCTGTGCAGATCTCTTTAAAACATTTCCCATGCTGCTCTGCAGTCCCCAGATTTCCTTGTCAGTGCCATTTTTTGAGCTTGTACCATCAGTCTCACACTGTATTTCTGTTGTTTGTTTCTTTGTTTTTAAATTTCAAGGGGCCATGCAATGGTGGGATTCAGCAGAACCACTTCGGCAGAACTGGTTGTTTAAAAGGTGCTTGTAAACAATCAGTTATTAAATTATTTGAATCCCACCACCAGAACTGGTTGTTCAATTATTTGAATCCCACCACTGGGGCCATGTCTATGTTGTTACCTAGACATGACCCTTAAAGAATCACAGCACGAAACTTTGATGCCTCATAGTATCAAATCTACAGACCTGTAAAACAAAACAAAAAAAACCCAACCTGGAACAACCACAAAACAGTGGCCAGGAAGCGTTTTTGAAGAGGTGAGTGCAAACTAACAGGATTTTTTGAAAACGTCTGCAAAAAAATTTCAGGGGCTTGTGCGGAAAGGGCTTGTGTTTGGTTTCTTTCAAAAAGGAACTGTATCATAATGAATACATAAGTTTGAAGGAAGACATCTGCATCAATCTCTTCTCCTCCCCCAATACATTGCTTGCCACATTGTTGTGTTGGAAAAACAGCCTAATTTAGCCTAGTGATGTGACTGATGTCTAATCAGACAGCTTCAAAATATTCATAAACAAATGCTGGAATGTGAGTAATTTGTGATTCAGCATGTTTGACAGATACACCGTATCAGCAGGCTATCAAGTTTGTTAGCACATAATTAGAAGAACCAAATCTGATTTTTTTCCCCATGTAAACTTATGGATATTTATTTGTTTAGATATCTCGGTCCAAAAAGATTGATTTGGTAACAAAATCCTTAGAACCCACTAAGCCTCGCCATGTTAACGCTCCCTGTTCTATTCTCATCCAACACCATCCTAGAATCCTAAACCCCAGGCCAATCCAAGCAGCTAGATCTCATTATGCTTTTCAGAGGAAGTTGGAATGAGAGGGGCAGGGAATTCCATAACTGGGACTGGAGCAACCAATTGCTCTGAGGGTTGATTTTGAAATTACTACAGATCTCCAGCCTACAGATATCTGTTTCCTCCGATCAAAGTCTATGACATCCCATTTCTACAGAACTTTTAACCTAAACTCCATCCTGCCCAGGCACTACTACCAGTTCTCCAAGAATTTTCCAAACTACACTTGATGGCTCTCATTGTTCCTTGCATTCAAGGTGAATGGGATCAAGCACAGGTGAAAGCACATTATTGGTGAGGTAGGGGTGAAAGCAAAGTAAGCTCACTTTTCTATCTCCATTGTGCCCAAGAAATGCCATCCAGCAGGGCTTTCCAGGTTATGAAGGGGCTCTTATCCCAGGGTCCTAAATATATAGACCCAGATAGGCCTGCTGTTATGCTAATAAGACACACATTTAAGATAAAATCACTTTTATCCACTGTGATTTTGGTTCCACATCTGGTGCAGTTTAATCTCAGGATTTATTGGAGTGCAGTCTGGTCCAAGTTGTATGGAATATTTTTTAAGTTGGGGAGGACTGAAGTGGGCAAACAGCTCAGAAATATATGGTCCACAATATCTAGACTTGACCCTACTTTGTGGCTTCTGGCCATGAGATGCTCCCTTTGCCTACTCAGCTCCCTTGCTCTCTGTTGTGTCCCCTGGAGGGCTTGTCAGGCATCAAAAAGGGGCAGGACCCACCAGTAAGGGATCCTTTTTGCCTTCTTTTCTCCTTGGTATCTTCCTTCTTTTATCTCTATGCCCCTGCACCACCCCACTTTGTCCAATCCCCTCTCCACCTAATCCCTCTCAGCTGGTTGGAGCCCTGCACACTTCCCTCCAAACAGCCCCCTCTCCCCGGCTTGAGCTCTCCTTTCCCTTCTGTGGGTCAAGTCCCTCCTCCTTTCTCCCCTCTTTGCCTGAAAGGGTGGTGTAAGTTCAAGCCCTAGGCCATGGCATATCTGTTAACAAAGCCGAGATGGAAGCCTACTAACATCGGCTCCATCCCCAGGCATGCCCCGGCCTGTCCTCCCCACCACATTGGCATCTGATCAGAGCTGAGAGGTGACCAGCCACCACTTTTGCCCCCTCCAGCAGCAAAGGTGCCCTGGCATAGCCGTACACTGGCTCCACAACTGAATTCACCCCCCCCCCAATAGGACTGAATTGTCAGTCTTATTACCATATGCTACAGTAACACGACACATTTCTGTAACATAATGGTTGAATCCCCACTACTGTCTTAGCCAGGTTTCAGAACACAAACTAACCAGGTTTGAGGGACGACCTCCCCGGTCGAATCCCCACTACCGTCTTAGCCAGGTTTCAGAACACAAACAACCTCAAACCTGGTTAGTTTTTGTTCTGAAACCTGGCTAAGACGGTAGTGGGGATTCGACCAATGATGAATAGGAAAGGATTCCACCCTCTTTTATTTGAAAGGCTAAGTTGGAGATAGGGGAAGGCGGAACCTAAGGCAGTTTAAAACTGACATCCAACTGAAAAATGAGGGGTGGAGATGGGAAAAGAGATTGGAGGCATTTTGAATAGACAGGAAGTCCTATAGGGACTTTACAGAATTCATTAGGCAGGCAGCATTTGGGTGCTGTTCCTATATAAGAATAGTGAAGCATTAAACTTCTCTGTTTGTTTCTAAATCTGGAACTTTTAAAGCACATGCTTTGCAACCATTAAGCACAAAGCATTCCCCAGTTCTAACATTCTGTGTCATATATCATGTAGAATGGAAAAAAAGCACATTAAATGTCACTTACCAAATGTTGCTTACCAAGTTAATGAAATGAAGTGTTTTTGTTGTACCTATGTTCTCATCAAGACATACAGCACACTGCAAACGCTGTATGATCCAGAGAAAGCAGATCATGATTGGTATCTGCTATGATCTCTGGTTGAGGATTAAGGAATCTTATGTGTGGGTCAAGAAAAAAACAAATTAATAAAAGAAATCAACTTTGCCTTACAGTCGTAGAGTTGAGGGTGTGGGTGATGAGGTGGTTCAAAATCCTCCAGCCAGTGAGATTTGTTGTATGGTAACATACAAATAATACAAATAAGTACAGACAAAAATGAAAGGCTGGATCAGGGGTTGTGACATTTAACACTGGCCTGAAACATCAGACTATTATTAAAGGCTTCTCAATTTTCCATTCCAGCCATGAAGCTTACTGGGTGTCATTTCTCCTCAACCCATTATCTCACAGGGTTCATGTGAAGATGAAATAAATAAAGGGAAAATTAGGTATCTTGGGTTGAATTTAGGATTTAAAAATTTAATAGACAGACAGATCAGTGATGGACAAAGTACTCATTAAATTTGCAGGTGACACCAAATTGGGAGGAGTATTGAATCCTCTGGAAGATAAAGTTAGAATTCAACAAGATTGGAAAATACACTCAGATTTGGAAAGGACAAGCAGTTTGGAAATGGACATGGATAAATTACATATAGGGAATGGAGGTTGAGAGACTGTGTTCAGCCCTAAGGTCACTCAATGGATCCTTGGATGAAATGCCATTTAAACTTTGGCCTCCAAGATGCAAAGCCAAATCAGCTTTGTCTCCATAACATACTCATGCACACAGACTAAAAGAAAATCCTCACCTTTAGAATTATGCCCATCATTACTTTCATGCTGTGTACAAGTACACTGATCATACTTTGAAAGCTCACTTTGACTGTAACCCAATAGTTTCAGATGTCTTTATAACTGTTCACCATTTTTGATAGTTCTGGGAATGATTTCCTTTTCTTGAAACAGTAGGAGGTTAGTACACAAATTCTAAGGATCTCTAGGAGTCTTTTATTCATGAAAACTACTACTCTGTTAAATAGACTTGAAAGTCTGGCTTTAAAAAAGAAAAGAATACTCTTCTTTCAGTTATGTACAAGAAGTGGTGATGAATAGTGGTGGACTCTAATCTGAAAAACTGGGTTTGATTCCTCACTCTTCCGCATGAGCAGCAGACTCTAATCTGGCAAACCGGGTTTGTTGCCTTACCTCTCCACATTCAATGTGCTGGGTGACCTTGAGCCAGTCACAATTTTCTGAAAACTCTCTTAATCCCACCTGCCTCACAAGGTGTCTGTGGTGTGGACAGGAAGGAAAGGAGTTTGTAAGCAACACTGAGACCCTTTCCGCTCGGCCAAAAACAGCGCCCTAGGGTCAGCAAAAACGCCGTCCCTAGGGAGCTGTTTGCATGGGGAGCGCTGCTGCATTGCAGCAGTGCCACCCTCGCTCCCCCCCAGCGGCTTCCAACCGCTGTCGTGCGAACGGCAGCGGCTGAAAGGCGCCATGTCCCCCGCACCGTCCCTGAAAGCTTACCTCACCTCCTGGCTTCTGGCTCATCGCAGAGGCCAGGGGATACGCCCCCCTGGCCTGCAACTCCAGAGCCATTGCTCCAGCTTGTGGGGGCGTGTCCCCTGCCCTCTGCAAAGAGCCGGAGACCAGGGGCCGATGTAAGCTTGCAGGGACGGCGCAGCCTGTGCGAAGGCTGCGCTGCCGCCTGCCGCCTTCCTGGGACCGTCCATGCGAACGGTCCTGGGGGGGTGCGTTGGCATCATTTACGCCGACGCACCCCCACACCATTGTGGTGCAGAAAGGGCCTGAGACTCCTTAAGATTGAGGAAAGTGATCTATAAATCTAATCTCTTTTTCTTCAAAACCTTTGTGAGTAATCTTTTTGTGTGTGAGAGACAGAGAGAGTGTGCGTGTGTGTTTAATGGATCATTCTCGATATGCTGTTTTGGTTAGATTAATACCCTGTATTACAGTGGACTGCTTCAAAATCTTGACAAAATACTCCAAACTAGCCTCCTTGCATTCATGGATAATGAAATAGGCAACTAAAAGTTGGGGGTTGGGTACCAATAACAAATGGAAATGATCACATCTCATGAGATGAAGGAGATTCCCAGGAAATTGATATGTGCTAGAACAAAAGCAAATGTCAGTGGAGATTATTAAAAATGCATGATTTAATGGCCCTTCTATGTTTTTGCTGTATGAATTTGTTATAGTTCCTTAGTTGGAGGCACACTGAAAGTGAAGTGCATAGATCTTCACAACAAAGCACCTGTGTCAAAACAGTAGAAAAATCTATTCATAACGAGTCTCCCAGGTTGGACACCCCATGGAAGAGAGATAAGCATAGGATGACCTTATAAAGCAACCACCTGTTTATTCTATTTCATTTTCTCTCCTAGTGGACAGCAAAGAAAAACAAATGCATTGCTCTCTCCCCTCCCCAGTTCTTCGCTTACCACAAAGATAAGGGAGAATAAAGCCAGAATTCTTCTTTGTTGCTCGGATAATAGGAAATACAAATGCCTTTTGGTTTCACAGAGTGAATGATTGACAGTGCCAAAATCCTTTTGTCTACAAAGTGATAAGAAATGATAAAATTGCAGATGAGAATCACTTTCTCTTTTTCTTAATTAAAGCTCTGCTACCAAGGCTATCAAGCAGAGGAAAAGACAGGAGGGAAAGAAGACATAAAAGCTCCATCCTTGAGCATGTTTAAAACAGGATAAAGATCTGTGGTAATCTTATTGATATGTAGCTTAAAGTCAACTTTAATAATTGCAGCACAAAGGTTTATTGGGATTGGCACCCAAAAAGTAACATTCTGGCCAGTCTTGCAAACACCAATCCTTACTATTAATAATTTTAGACTTCCATTAAGACTTTTTCTGACTAAACTATATTCATACAGTATGAAATGAAGTCATTAAAACTCTGTGATTGTTGTGATAACATTTCCAAGTACATGATCAAATCAAAATATAATAAAAAGTATAATTATGAACACTGCATGCTCTGCCAAGAGAATCCTTCTATGAAATTAATTTTTCTCATTTACTGTATGGAGTGCTAAGTATTCTCTTCACTGTTAATTTTTATTGCCCTGTAGGCTGGAGATTTAATTCATAGGCAGTTATGGGTGCCAAAATAGGTTCAAAAAGACATTTTTAGATCAGATTGGCTGATCACTTTTCCCTGTAGAACTAATGAAGTAAGCCCCATTGACATCAAAGGTAATTTCATAGCCATCAACTTGAATATTCAGTACACTTACTTGGGAGCAAACACATTTTTTCCCAACTCTATGAGGAACTTCAGTTACCCTTGAGCCTTTCTTCTGCCATTGATGTGAATGACAACTCACTGTTCATGCAAAATACAAAGAGGAAGAGAGAATCATTTGTTTTTGTATTAATATTTTATTATATAACTTTTTAAAAAACCAGTGACACATTCAATCCAATATACAACTTTGAGCAAACAAAAATGCCAACAAGGAGGATAGAGGGAACTGGAAAGGGAAGGGAAAATAATTACAGGAGGGTAGAAGATAGGCATTTGGAAACACAATGTTTTTGTGGAAAATATATGCTTTATAAATGCTTCATTGGAGTGCTTTAGGCAAAAGCAGATACATACAAACATATAAGTGTTATACACTGAAAAAAATATTTTCCATAAGATACAATGATGATAACAGGCAGCAATAATGCAATAAATAAATTTGATTGATAGACTTACAATCATAGAATCATAGATGGCCCTTTTGAATCCTGACTCTGTCCTCAGGGTATTAGCTACTCCTCCTAATTTGGTGTCATCTGCAAATTTGATTAACATGCCCTCTATTTCATCATCCAAGTAACTGGTAAAAATATTGAATAGCACTGGGCCCAGAACAGGCACCCCACGAGTCACTTCTCTCCAGGATGAAGATGTGCCATTGATGAGCACTCTTTGGGTTCAGCCAGTCAACCAATTGCAAATCCATCTAACAGTAGCATTGTCCACTTCATATTTTACTAGCTTGTTTGCAAAAATGTTGTGGGGCACCTTATCAAAGACTTTACTAAGATTTAGATATACCACATCAACAGCATTCCCTACATCTGCCAAGTATGTCACTCTATCAAAAAAAGAGATGAGATTAGTCTGGCATGATTTGGTTTTCAGAAACACATGTTGACTTTTAGTGATCACACTGTTCCCTTCTAAGTGCTTATGCATTGTCTGTCTAATGATCTGCTCCAGAATCTTTCCTGGTATTGATGTCAGGCTGACTGGATGGTAATTGTTTGAGTCCTCTTTTTTCCCTTTTTTGAAGATGGAAATAACATTAGCCCTCCTCCTGTCCACTGGGATGTCTCCTGTTCTCCAGGAGTTCCCAAAGATTATAGCAAGTGGTTCTAAGATTACTTCTGTCAGTTCTTTTAATACCTTGGGATGTAGCTCATCAGGACCTGGAGATTGGAATTCATTTAAGGCAGCCAGATTTTCCTGTACCACCTCTTTATTCTGTGCTGAATTTCCCCTACTGTATCTTCTGTTCCATTTTTCCCTGGATGAGCACTGTTTTCTTTTTGAGAAAAGACTGAGGCAAAGAAGGTATTAAGTAGTTCTGCCTTTTCTCCATCCCCTGTTAGCATTTGGCCATCTCCTCCATTCAGTGAATCTATCCTATCTGTATTTCTTCCTTTTTCTACGGACATACCCCCCCCCCAAAGTATTTTTTGTTGTTGTTTTTAATCTCTCTAGCAAGCCTGAGCTCATTGTGAGCTTTAGCTTTTCTGACTTTCTTCCTACACATCCCCACTACTCGTTTGACTTCCTCTTTGGTGATTTCCCCCCTTTCCCATTTCTTGTTCATATCTTTTTTAAAATCTTAGCTCAGTTGAAAGTTTATCCTGGTTCCCTTAGACACCTTTTTTTCCTCCTCATTGGAACTGTTTCAATTGTGCCTTCAAGATCTCACATTTAAGAAATTCCCATCCATCATGCACTCCTTTATTTTTTAGTATTTTTAACCACAGAATCACACCTAGTAGTTTCCTAAGCTTACTGAAGTCTGCTTTCTTAAAGTCTAGGATGTGTGTCTGACTACGCTTAGTATCCCCTTTCCACTATATAACAAACTCCAGGAGAATATGATCACTCCCACCTAAGGATTCTACCACTTCCCCTCCACTAATCAGGTCATCATTATTGGTTAGAAGCAAATCTAAAATAGCTAATCCCCTTGTTGCTTCATCAACCTTCTGGACCATGAAACTGTCTGCAAGGCAAGTGAGAAAGTTTTTGCACCTGATAGTCTTGGCAGAGTCTGACTCCCAACCAGGGGCAGAGCAAAGGGGAACTGCGCACAGGGCACACGTGTGTCCTGCGCCCCTGCCATGGTGCTGCCCACCCTCACCCTGGAACGCCCCAGCCATGCCCCGGCCATGCCTCCACACCAGGGCATGCCCATGGCATTGCACCGCCCCCCGCCTTGTGGGCGCTATGCCACTGCTCCTAACAAATATCAGGAAAAACTGAAATTTCCCATTTCTACTAGTTCTTTCCTTTCTGAAAGTTTGGTCATCTGTTCCAGGAAGGATTCATCCAACTCTTCAGTCTAGCTATTACAGACCCCCAAAATGAGATCACTGCTATTTTTCTCTCAATTTTTTACCCAGATACTTTCAACATGGCTTGCAGGATTTAAGTCATGGACCTGCTCATAGCTATAATAATCCCTGATGTATAACGCTACTCCTCCTCCTTTCCTGTATAACGCTACTCCTTCTTAACCTGGCTAAGCAAATATGATATAATAGGCATCACTTAAATCTGGTGGGATGAGTCTCATGATTGGAATGTAATAATTGAAGGATATAACCTATTTCAGAGAAATAGCACTGGGCCCAGAACAGGCACCCCACGAGTCACTTCTCTCCAGGATGAAGATGTGCCATTGATGAGCACTCTTTGGGTTCAGCCAGTCAACCAATTGCAAATCCATCTAACAGTAGCATTGTCCACTTCATATTTTACTAGCTTGTTTGCAAAAATGTTGTGGGGCACCTTATCAAAGACTTTACTAAGATTTAGATATACCACATCAACAGCATTCCCTACATTCCAATCATGAGACTCATCCCACCAGATTTAAGTGATGCCTATTATATCATATTTGCTTGGCCAGGTTAAGAGTTCAAGTTATTCTTGTTTATTTCCCATGCTCTGTGCATTAGTGTAGAGACAATGAAGACCACGGTTCTTGCCCTCTGGCTGCTTATTTAAGATTTTCCCCTCACACTGGTGGGTTCATGAACTATTCATTCAGTTCTTTCCATAACCTTCGGACTATAATCTCTAGTACTTGATGAACTCCTGCCCACTTAAATACAACTCCATGTCAGATTAATTTGACCTAAACACAAGACTGGATGAAGAACATTTGCTGACAATTGCACCATTTCTTATATATTAGGGAATAATTACCCTAAACACTTACCCTGGATACACCCCAAGATCAAGACTCTGTTTATATATATAGTCATAAGGACAGCTTGGAAAATGTTTAGCTGGATTTCCAGAATAATTTTAAACTGACAAGGTCACTATGTCATGATTTTTTTTCCTGTGACTTTTCTGTTTTCAAGCACTATTGTAAAGTTTCCCGTTGTCCTCCCAAGTATTGTCTGAGCTTTGCCTTCTTCAGATTTCTCTGCACTGAAATATGATTAAGCATCACTGTCTGAAGGTTGTGTCTGGGGATCCTTCTTACAAGTAAAACTTTAATGAGGTATTTTGTTTTGGTGTCAAGTCCTCATGAGTTTGGCACATGCTGCAGTGCTTTGTTGAACTGCCTTATAAATGAACCTCCAAAAAAACCCCTTTAAAAGCATCTCTCTTTTTTTAGTTCAAGTCTTTTGAATGAATATTCCATCGGTGTTGTAAAACTGTTATCTTAGAACATTGTGTGTCTGTGTGTGTGGCTTTAACATTCTTTTACAAGGATTTCAAGTGTATTGGTTTTATTATAATCAGAAGAAGTTAATGGGTAGATGTCTCTAGCATATACAGAAATGGTCAATAATGTGCACGTATAATGTGTCCAATATTTTGTTAACAGCAAAGAGGTCAACTGTCTCTAGAGAACAATAGGGATTAGAAAGTGTCTTTACTAGTTAACTGCCCATAATTTATTTAAGCAGAAAAAGAAGGTAAGTGACATTGTAAGCGTACAACTCTTTAAACGTAAGCATGGATAGAGTTGAAATATGAGCCCATTTTCAGTATTTCTATGTTGCAGATCTGAGAGTACTTGCACTCAGTGAGGATAGGCAATTTGCTTGGAAGATAAGGACCACTTTTTCTTGCCCATTCTGTACAAATCTGTTTTGGTATATCCATTGTGGTGTGGTTTAGAGTGGTGGACTTAAAGCTGGAGAACCAGGTTTGGTTCCTCACACCTACACGTGAAGACTGGCATATCCAACATTGAGCTGAACTATTACTAAGCACTTTTTAAAAATCCAATTGGATTAAAATACCACCTGGACATCAATTTCAGGTCATTTTCCGTGATGTTAACAGTAATTGAAATATATAATATATTTTTATTGTTTTCTTTTTTAAATTCTGTGATTTTCTAAGCTAAAGCAAACTGGAATGTATGGATATTGAATACTATGTATTGGATATTTTGCGTGTAATTCTTAATAATATCATTAAAATTGCTAATAAGCCCTTTATATAATTATTATAGGCTTTCAGCTTCTCAAATCTATTCATCAGGCAGAATAAGTCTATGTGTTGGGCTAAGTGGTAGTTCAGTTCTTAATCTGTTAGTTTTGAAATTTTAGCCTTCTATTTCAGGTTGCTTGCCAGTCTCCTAGTGTAAACAAAAGCTCAAATTCTTCCAGTCAATCCCAGTAGAGTATATCTAGCCTTAACTAAACCTGATTAGCATGCCCCACACTGACATATGGGAAAAGTGAAGCATGCAAAAATAACCTTTTTTGGGCTAACCTGAAATAATCCAAAAAAAGATATCTTGCTCGGCCCCAAATCAGTTAGCTATTCCCATATTTCCAAAATGATAGATTTGGTGGCTGGGTAGATATGAATGGCAAGTGCTGCTCCAGGAGAATAACAAGCTTATAAGATTTGCCTGCTCCTTTCCCCTGGTGGGGAACCCAATCTCTCTGCAAACAGCCCTCAAAGAAACTTGGTGCCTTTCTTATTTGGAAAAGGAGGTGGGAAGCAGATCCCAAATCATGAATGGTGGAAGATGGGATGAAAGATTACCGTCAAACTTTCTATTCCTGGGAAAGATGATTGAGTAAGAAGTGACTTACAGAAAATGTAATCTTGTGCTCAGAGGAGAAGGACCCTCTACAGTCAGTATCCAACTGTCATTTGCTGAACATAAATTTAATTTAGAAGCTTGTTTCCTATGTGGGCATCTTAATGAACCACCACCAGTATAGAAAGCTTCCAGAACCCATTGTAGGCAAAATTTCTGATAGCTGCTACAGTGACCTGAAACAAGTGAGTCACATTCCTGTATACTAGACAGAAACTAAGAGGTGACATTTATGCTCCTTATTTTATGCCTCCAAATGGATAAAAAGTATAACAAAAATAAGCACCCACCATTAGGATAGCAAGACACTACTTGTATCTTTTAAGAAAGATCTGTCCTTGAGTAAAGAAAATGTAGTTGAGCCTTGTTAAAGGATTTTTTTTCTGCTCCTTTAGCTACAAGATCAACCTGTGGATTTATAGGCAATCATCTTAATTCAAATTCTGAGCCTTTGCGAATGGCACATTACTATCTTTGGTAAACTACTGCACTCATCTGTTATCAAGAGAGATCCACATTTTTAATCCAGTGAATGTCAAGACCTTAGTAGCCATGAAGAGACAATATTCACTTAAATTTTTCCAATTAAAGTTCATACATTATTCAGGAAAAAAAACCTTACAAAATAAAAAGGCTTAGCAAACTCCCTAGACTAACTTTAAACATAATTGTGAATTCAATTATAGAAGTTTTTAAACTGTAATGAGTCTCTGGAGGTTCAGTAAAGGACTGAAAGCATATTTTAATAACCATGATCTGAAGATCCAGTAGTTTGTGAGAAATTTGAAGCTACTGACCCATTCAATCTGATTTTTAGCAGCTGTATTAGCAAGAAAATTCTGCAGTATTCAGAACAAAAGAAAATATATATAATACTATGAGCTGTCTTTTTTTAGATTATAAAATATTTAAATTTGTATTTGGAATGAATTCATACATAAATCTTTAGCTGTACTGCTTCATTTGATTTTTTTATGATAAACTTTACTGTTCTGGGTTAAAGCCTGGTAAAAATACTATTAGCAGAATTAAAAAAAAATACCTACTCACTTCCCCCCACCCCAGCACAGAGTAACAGCTTCACTAAGATAAGATGAGATAAGATGGATAAGATCAGATCAGATGAGTGGATTTTCTTCCTTGATTCCTTGACATGAAGGAACTTTTGGCCATAAAAGATGACATGGGTAGAATATTAGATACTAGATAAATACTAGACAACATAGTATCAACAGTAGAGACCTTTAAATTTCTAGACTCCATCATATCTCATGACCTAAAATGGTCACCTAACATCAAAAATGTCATCAAAAAAGCACAACAAAGAATGTTCTTTCTGCGCCAACTCAGGAAGCTCAAACTGCCCAAGGAGCTGCTGGGATACACCCAGTTCTACAGAGGAATCATTGAGTCTGTCATCTGCACCTCTATAACTGTGTGGTTTTGGTTCTTGCAAACCCAACAAGATCGACACAGACTTCAGAGAATAATCAGAACTGCAGAAAAAACAATTGCTGCTAACCTGCCTTCCATTGAGGACCTGTATACTGCACGGGTCAAAAAAAGGGCTGTGAAAATATTTACTGACCCCTCAAGATCCTGGTCATAAGTAAAGCTGTTTCAACTCTTACTCCTCTAAAAGCGTCGCTACAGAGCACGTGCACACCAAGACAACTAGGACATAAGAACAGTTTTTTCCCTCTGAATGCCATCACTCTGTTAAAACAAATAATTTCCTCGATAATGTTAAACTATTTATTATATATTTATTATATAATTACTGCACTACTTTTTTTCATCATTCTTATTATCCATCTCCTCCTGCTTATGACTGTATGACTATAGCCTGTGCTGATATTACATTTTATTTCATTTTATTTCATTTTATTTTATGATTTTACATTTTATGGTTTCGTTACTATTGATTGTTTCCTGATTGCTTACTAGACCTATATGACAATCATTAAGTGTTGTACCTTATGATTCTTGACAAATGTATTTTTCTTTTATGTACACTGAGAGCATATGCACCGGAGACAAATTCCTTGTGTGTCCAATCACACTTGGCCAATAAAGATTCTATTCTATTCTATTCTATTCTATTCTATTCTATTCTATTCTATTCTATTCTATTCTATTCTATTCTATTCTATTCTATTACAGTCAGAGGGGCAAGAGACTGATGGCTGTTGTAAAAGAGGGGATTAAGTAAGAGTCTCTAGAAAGAAGGAACAACTATGGGGAGTGCAGGCTGTTTTAGGTGGATGAGTTAGAAATAAATCTGCAATCTCTTCCAGTCTGTACCGGCAAACCCTTTCAGACTTTCCATTAATGCAAGAGGTTAGGACATGTGGATTTTGTAAAGACTGTTATTTATATAATCTGGACAGAAAATATGACATCATTTAGGCCCCAGGAGGGTTGAGCTGCAAAGGATTTTTGACTGCATGGAAACTTGTGTGCACATGCAATGAACATTTTGACTGGAGTGAGGAGAGTTCATGCCAGCAAACTTCCAGCTTTGTTCCAGTTTGCTTATGGAAGCTCTGAAACTAGCCCAGTAGGCTGGACCAAAGACTGAATGAGCAGAATGACTTCTTTTTGCCTTCTTACCCCCATGGGAAAGGGTAACCACTGAAACAACAGAGCCCAGACAGCATAGGCCCTGTTGTTTAGGGCAACCAATGAACCCCAAGAAAATTAACATTTCTGCATACAGAATAATGGCTATATTGCTGTTACGAGGACTACCTTTTCCAATATGTGCTTCCTGTATATCATCTGCCACATCTGGGGTAAACTGGGAATGTCTGGTTCATTCTGCACATGCAGAATAATGCGCTTTCATACTGCTTTCAGTGCTCTTTGAAGCTGTGCGGAATAGCAAAATCCACTTGCAATCAGTTGTGAAAGTGGTTTGAAAACGCATTATTTTGCATGTGCGGAAGGGGCCAGTTAGTTTAGGCTTGGGCATCACCATCATTGCTACAGAATGAGCTGAATGGATCCTTTAGGGGCAACTTAAACCTGTTAGCCAGTGGCTTTCTTAATGCAGCAGCCCATCAGGAACTTTATCATAGAGTTAAAGTCTACCTCAGGCTAAGGTTCTTCTTTGCATGTTTTCATCTTCAGAAATGAGGTTATGAAATAGGTGGTTCCTTCTTCAGGAGCAGCAGTGGCATAGTGGTTAAGAGCAGGTGCATTCTAATCTGGAGGAACCAGGTTTGATTCCCCGCTCTGCCGCTTGAGCTGTGGAGGCTTATCTGGGGAATTCAGATTAGCGTGTGCACTCCCACACATGCCAGCTGGGTGACCTTGGGCTAGTCACAGCTTTTCAGAGATCTCTCAGCCCCACTCCCCTCACAGGGTGTTTGTTGTGAGGGGGAAAGGGCAAGGAGATTGTAAACCCCTTAGAGTCTCCTACAGGAGAGAAAGGAGGGATATAAATCCAAACTCCTCCTCCTCCTCCTCCTCCTCCTCCTCCTCTTCTTCTTCTTCTTCTTCTTCTTCTTCTTCTTCTTCTTCTTCTTCTTCTTCATGGAATATGCTTCTGTAACTGGCAGCTAATCTTCATTCCAGGTACTGAGTGAAATCATTTTTTTTTGCATATTCAGACTTTTTTAAATTGCATTGTATTGTATTATTTTATCCAGGGTTTATTTTGTGTTTTCCACTTCTTTACTTAGAACATAGTTCTGGATCAATGTCATTGGTTTTATAGGCTGCCATTTATTTATACTGTGGTGTTTAGGAACAATTTTACTGATCACTTTTATAGTTTCTTGAATCAGATGGATTCAAGCATACACATTTTCAAAATAAATATATGAGGACAAGTATCTCCGTGACTGAAATGGTGCACATAAAATTTGATTAAAACCATTCAAATATGCAAAGGCTATTAAAATCTAAGTAGAGTAAGAACAGTTTCACTTGCCATCTCAAAACTGGTAAAGCAACTACTCAGGAGAGAATTCTACTGCTTACATGTCATTGTGTTGTTCCAAGAATGTACACATAGGGTCTCCCATAAAAATGAATCCAGAGCCTTGCTGCTGATTTCCTATAGGAAGAGTGTGTGTGTGACAGGTCTGTGTGACAGAAAGGTCTAGTTCTGAGTCTCAAAGTTCAGTCAATAAACGCTGATGAAATGGTGCAGGAATGATTGACAGTTTATCTTTATTTGTTGTGATCATAGCCAAGCTTGACACACAGGGTCATCAGCACATCTATATGTAATAAAATTGCAGTCATGTAATAGGCTGATTTCAATAATGCAGACAGTACATTTAGAGCTGAGAGAGCTGACGGAGATGGGTTTGACTCTGTGAGTGAAAGACTGTGAGTCAGAAGCTGGCTGCAGAATGTTTGTAACTGAGAGGATTGGAAGAACGAAAAGAGGTTGCAATCAAAAAGTTCAAGTGCTGAGAAACTTGTAAAACATGTTTGGAAAACACAGACCCATGTGGATCCTCATGATTTTTGCACCAAGTCACCCCAAAATCACCACCTCTCAGAACAATGCCAGCTGAGCTAGGAGTGCAGGGAGGGAGGCAAGGGTTGGGTACAGATTGGAGAAGGTGGCAAGAGGTGATGATGGGTGGGGGAGGGTGGCAAGGGGTGGGGAAAATGGGAAGGGGTGGTGGGGGATGGAAGGCCTCTGCAGGGCCCCTGCAGGCCCAGCTGGCCTTTTGGGTGGTATGGGGGGAGGGAAGGCCTATGCCAGGCCCCTATGGGCCTGGGTCATGCCCCCACCCCCAGGGCCCACTTACCTTTACAGCGGACTGCGTTCTCAGGCAGCCTTGCGGGGCCGGGCTGAAGGGGGAATAAGGAGGTGAGTGGGGAGGCAATTTTCTTCCCTCCGTTGTTCCCAGATGTCCCCTTGTACAAGGTAAACAAATATTTAGTTTCAAAATACTCTGGAAAAGTTTGAGTCAAACATATGCTTACATCATCAAGATAAATACATCACTCCTCTCAACTGTCCTCGGGCCTAATTTGGATACAGCGACTAACCTCTGCCAGACAACTGTATATGGATTTAAGTGCTGCACATCTGCAGTAAGCTTCTGGAACTTAGTGAGGCAAAATCCCTGAAAAATGTAGCAAGACACAACACATTGAAGCTGGAAGTCATATCAAGGATTATATTTCATGTGATGGCTCTAATAAAGAGTCACAAAATAGAATTCCAAACATATGCATTTTCAAGCCTATTGAAACAACTGATTTTTAAAAGAAGTGACTCTCAATTCCTGTAAGCCGATGATTTCAGTGGGCCTATACAGTTCTGTGTATTTCCTGTTAGAACTGCTGTACTTTACTACTCTAGGGTTAACATATTACACCATTTGCTTTTATTTATGTTGGATGTAACTCAAAATATTGTGGTCCATGATAAAAAACATTTTTTCTGAGAAACCAATGCAAGCAAGCAAGTTTTAATTTCTGGTTTGAATCCTGCCTCTCTCTCTCTCTCTCTCTCTCTCTCTCTCTCTCTCTCTCTGTGTGTGTGTGTGTGTAATAAAATTCATAATCTTTAAAAAGCTTTACTAATTTACAGTAGAGTGATCAGATCCCACATTTTGGTGCCAATCTTAGAATATGGTTGTTGATTTGGAAACCACCTAATCACTTCAGTTATTGCCCAGTGAAATTTCTACCATCATTTGGACTGCTGTGTTCTTTCATGTTCATTGGAAAGCCTAACAATTTATTTCACAGCTACCATGGCATTTTAAGTCTGGCAGAAGAACCCTTTCTACTACAGCGGTACATTGGCTTACATCTCCATTGGAAGCAGAAGAGGTCCAAAACCCCCCACCAAAGAGCCAAGTCAGAACTTGGCTCAGGAATTAAATGTTCAAAAGCTATAGTTGAGGGGGAAAAAAATAAAATTTCCAGCTGTAAAAAAGCCTATGTGTCATAAAGATGATTTTCCAACAGATAATTTGCCAAGATGAGGTTAAGAACTAGACAGAGGCAATTGCTACAAGACCTTCTAAAATTATTTGGAAGCAAAAGAAAAAGAGAAGTTAAGTAAAGATCTGAGACACAATGTACAAACGTCTGGGAGGGGCAGCTTTCAGAAAATAATAACCTAAAATAGAAGCTGCTGCTTAAAGCAAAATGCACAGACAGTCTGGAACAAGACTGAACAGGAGTGTTTAATAGCCCAATCCAGATAGTGGAGGCAGCCAGGGATGATGCTAGTGCTGTGCTGCCCTGCTGCCTCCAGAGGGCTTTGTAGAAATGTGGGGAGGCAGAAAACAGCAAAAACTCTCTCTGACTCCAGAAAGCTCATCATTGGGGTCAATGGATTTATCCCACCCAAAAGGATGGTGTACGTTCAGGGCCTGGGAACACAATTCCCACCCCCACCCCCACATCATTATCCATTCCGGATTCCAGTACAGCTTGGCTGTGAATGGGACTTCTGGCTTTTGAGGCGGCAGGGCTGAGGGGAACCCACCCGCGTATCTGGCTTTCTGTGGACACATTTGCTCCTTGGGCCATTGGGGTAGGCACCACCACCAGCACAAGAATACACAAGTCCATAGGCATGTCTGCTCCCTGCACTGGGAAGCCAGAATTTCTAAAAAAATTGCTTAAGTTTTTGCTTTATATGAATGTATGCTTCTCTTTGGAAAAGATGTGATGAGAAATAAGTGAAAAAATAATTGCAAGGAAATGATGTAACTGAATTTTTGATCTGCCTACTGAAAGCAGTAGAAAAAAATTTCCCTTAAAAATGGACTGTCTGGTATGAAACCAAGCTTGCTTCCATACTTTCCAACTTTAGCAGAAGCAAAGCCGGGCCTCATGCTAGCTTCTTCTCTATAATCCCCAGGAAACCCAGACATGTTCTGCACTTTTGAAGTAACAAATTACCAATTTTGTAACTTCAGTTGGAATCCTTAATTCCAAGGCATGAAGTACTACAGTGTGTTCTCTATGCTTTTACTTGATGTTGTCATTGCTTCTGTTGGCTGATTCCAGGGCCCTGCGGGACCTTAACCATTTCTGCAAGGGAGTGTTCCACCAGACTTTGGGTTGAGACAGTCTATTGGTTCAATCTATTGTAGTTTGCCAGCCTCCCAAATTCTTTTACCCCTTCTTCTCCCCATCCTGACAACAAATTTGATATATAAATAAACAAACTTAGAAGTAGGTCATAGGGCAGGGGGAGTTGGAGTTTTGATAGGTTTAAAGGTTCATTGGGCACTGATATATGACCACCTGTTATAGTTTTCAATGCTGGTTTTAAATTATTGAATGTGATTGTTTGAATGTTTTAAATTGATGTGTGTAAGCTACACTGAACCTGGGCTTGGCTGGGATAGGGTAGAGTAGAAATGTAATAAATCAATAAAATAAAATAAATTATAGATCTTACCTACCTCGGGTTGTGTGTGGTTAGTCCTGGTCTCATCAGAATTCTGACAAAAAATCTGCAGCACTGTGGTCTAGAACTGAGTTAAGTTTAACACTAGAATGGCCGTCCTCTTCCAGACACCTGTCTTCTCTAACATACTAATGGTTGAATGACCTGCAAATAACTGTTGAATAACCTGCGCAAATGATTGCAAGTACACTAGTTCTTGTAAATGAGATTAAATCCTGGCATTAAAACAAAGGCTTTAATGACAGCCTTGTGCTGAAATTGTAATCCTGAGGTACAGTGATGGTGAAGTGTCAAATCACAGATATTAGGCTATAACAGGGGTAGGGAACCTGCGGCTCTCCAGATGTTCAGGAACTACAATTCCCATCAGCCTCTGTCAGCATGGCCAATTGGCCATGCTGGTAGGGGCTGATGGGAATTGTAGTTCCTGAACATCTGGAGAGCCGCAGGTTCCCTACCCCTGGGCTATAACCACAGTTTTCTGAGTGAAGATGCATAAAGATTCAATGCTACAAAATATAATTCCAAGCCCGGTTCAGTTTTGATTAGTTATAGTGTTGTTCAAATAGTACAAATCTACAGAAGTGTTTGCTAAGCTTATTAAAGAAACCTATTTTGGAGGAGAGAGAGAAAAAAAATCACCACAGGTTGTGGATACCACTGAGATGATTCATGGCAATATAACTTTTATTACACCAATATGTCCCCATAATTGAAGCAATTAATGAATCCATCTGCTCACATCCCTGAGATTACTTCTTAATTATAGAACCAGATCGGGTGTTTCATTTTCAAGAGTTAAAATATAAACTTTGCACTTTTCTTGCCATAAAATGTGCCATCAATTTGTACAGCCTTTTCAGTATATTGCGCTTTAAAGTTTAGCAGATACATTGCTCCACTAATGCTCCGGTAACTGCAAAAAACATAGCTTTAAGGAGGTCTATTTGGTGCTTAGCACTCATATTTCCTCCATGTCTTGGTAATTCTATTACACAGCATAGGCTGTTTCCGCACGAAGGCAGAAGCGGCCGGGTCGGCGTTTACGACGCCGACCCGACGACACTGGGACCGTCCGCACGGACGGTCCTGGAAACAGCCGGGCAGCCGGCGCCACAGAGCGCCGGTGCCTGGCCAACCCGGCATGTCCCCGGGCCTCCGGCGCGTCGCCGAGGCCTGGGGACATGCCCCCCTAGCCCTTCGCGCCTGCTCCAGCGGTGCAGGGCAGGGGGGCGTGTCCCCAGGCCTCGGCGACGCACTGGAGGCCCGGGGACAAGGTAAGTGCCGGGTGGGGGAGGTGTTGCGAAGCCGCTGCCGTTCGCTCGGCAGTGGCTTCGAGGCGGCGTTTCCCCAAAAAGAGTGCTTCCAAGCGCTCTGGGGAAACGCCGGCCTCGCAATGGGCGGGCGGCGCGAGGGCGGCGCGGCTGCGATGCAGCTGCACCCCCTGTGCGAATGGCAGCCTGGAGACGGCGTTTTTACCGTCTCCAGACCGCCATTCATTGCCCGTGCGGAAACGGCCATAGTGATATTGGAAAATGCTGGTGATTTCCCCAACAGGTAAATATACATGAAACATTCAATGCAGTTAAAAATACAAATGAAGAGATATTACAAAATTTAAGTGTAAAATTCTACAATGAAAAACCAGTGATTAACATTTTTAAGAAAAAAAAACTGAACAACAACCTATCACAGCAATGACTACCAAACTGAAGCCACAAGCAATATATTGTGTAAAGAGGTAAGATGTCAGAAGAAACAAAACACAGTAGACACAATAACAATAATGCCAAAACAGAATACATACAAAGAACAATCTACAAGAGAACAATATAAATAGAAGGGAATGGAAGTACGTCCAAAGAACATTGAAGAGAAAAGGACAAAAGTGATGGAAAGATTCAGGTAAATCCTTGTTCAATAGTTTCTCAAATCAGTGAGTCTTCCAGCATATAGTATTGAATGTTAATTTCTTCAAAAGATAGCATATCTCTAGAAAGGCATTTCCAGGGCTTTCCCATTTCACAGCAGCTGGACTGCTTCATCGGTGACATGTAATTTCATAACCTGCCCGTAATGGGGATATTTTATTCTAGCCTTTCAGATAAAAAGCAAAAATCCTTCCCTTCACTTCTGTTTATATTGTTCTCTAGTAAATGGTGCTTTGTATGTATTTTGTTTCTGCATTATTGTTATTGTGCACACTATGTTTTGTGTCTTCTTACCTCTTATCTGCTTAAGCAATGTATTGCTTGTGGCTTCAGTTTGATAGTTGTTGGTGTGGTAGGTTCTTGTTCAGTGTTTTGGTTTGGTTGGTTAGGTTTTTTTGCTATCCACCACACCATTCTTTTTGCATTGTTTAGTAACTGACATTTTCATCATCAAATAAAAGGGGTGGAAAATTAATTCATATTAAAAATTGCAGGCTGGATCGAGTGAGTTGAACATGATATAATAAGAGATGTATTTACTGAGGACACTTCTGCTTCTGTTGATTTCTGCCATGATTACTCAGGATATCATGTCATCCTGCTGGTGAATGATCTGGAATCCAGGAGATTTGGGAGGTGAAGCTCCAGGAGATTTGGGAGGTGAAGCCTGGGGAGAGCAGGATTTGGGGAGAGAAGGGACTTCAATGGGGTATAATGACATAGGTTGTTTCCGATTGACCAGCTGAGTGGGGGTACATTGACATAGTTAACACTGAGGCACCCCCCAGGGCCATTTGCATGAACGGCCCCACTGACTCCGCAGCCAGTGGCGCAGCCTTCGCACAGGCCACACCGCTCCTGTACACCTCATACCTCCTGCTGCTTTCTGTTGCTCTGTGGAGGCCAGGGGACATGCCCTCGTGGCTAGAGTGATGCCTCTGGAGTCGGAGGCCAGGAGGTGTGTCCCCTGGCCTCCACAGGGTGACGGAAAGTGGAAGGAGGTAGGAGGCATCCGGGAGCAGTGCGAGAAATACGCTGGCTTCCACATGGTGCCATTCACTCGACACCCAATGGAAGCTGGCATTTTCCAAAAACCTCACTTGGGGAGTGAGGTTTAAAAACACAGTTGGGGGTGGGGGAGAGAGAGCAATGCTGCATTGATTTGGCAGTGGTGCCTGCCTATGCAAAGCCCCTCCCCCCTGGTGTTTTACTGAGCCAAAATCATGACTGGAAACAAATGATTGTTGTGGGTTTTCTGAGCTGTGTGGCCACAGTCTGATGGTTTTAACTCCTAATGTTTTGTATGCATTTATGGCTGGCAAGTGGACTGAGGGAGATAAACATCTACCCCACTACACAACATTCCACACACACTGTGCCATGGAGAGAAACACATCTTACTGTGACATGCCTCTAAAGATGCCGATAGTAGATGCAGGCAAAGTGCTAGGAGCAAAAATGATCAGACTTCACCACACAGCCTAGAAAACCTGAAACACCCAGTTTTTATTTATTTGTTTGTTTATAAAACTCTTCATAAATTGGACCCTGACAGAGAAATGGAGACAAATGCATTTGTTTTTAAACCTGCTAATGTGTGCAAGACATAATCAGGGTAGGGAAAAGATTGAATCTTGCTAGGTACTGTGCTAAAATGAAACAAACCAATTTATGAACTTGAACAGTTCGATCAGATGTTTACACTCAGTAGTTATTAGCTTTGTAAGGCAGCCCAGAGAGACTTTCTAGTGCAATTAATAAACTCTCATAACAGAAAAAGTGGTGATCCCAACTTGTTCCTGGCAGGCCATAAGGTCTAGATCCTTTCTTTCCTGCCAAGCTTGTCGTTCCCAAAGAACATGAACAGAATACATTGTCACAATTAAAATAATTCTTTATTCTTTCTAAGGTTAATGCTTTTGCATTTTCAAATGTCGTCATTGCCATTCAATTTTTTTTGTTAATCCTCATCTACTTCATCTCTGCCACTATTTTGGTACAGATTTAAATAGTAATTTAAAAATTTTAAACAAATACAATGTCGCTTATGTACTTTGAAGAACTTAACTCATAATTAGCTCTAAAATTGAAAACTGTCAGCCCACTATCAAGCCTGACAACAATTAGGAAAGGCAACAAAACCCTGGATTTCTAAGGAAGCAGAGGGAGTACATGAAGGATGACGAAAACACTGTGGAATTCCTCACTTGGCTAATGAAATCTTTATTGGAATTCCGAACAAAATTAATGTGCTGGGTAAAAAGCTAGAAGGATGGAATGAGGACAATAAAGAATAACAAAGGATCACTTAGAAGAAGTAAACAACATATAATATTTATTCCTCCCATGATTAATGCAGATGCTGATTAAAATATACCATTCTGAAGGGCAATGAGAAGGTGGATGCCTTCAAATTAGACAAAGTAATGGACTGCAAAATAAGAGGGCATGAACTGAAGCTAAGAAAAGACTCAGTAGCAAGGGAGTTCAGGCTAAATTTCTTTACACAGAGGGTAATTAATGTGTGGTACTACAAGCAATTAGGAGGGAAAATAAAGACAAAATGCTAAATAGACAGGTAGATGGACAGTTGGGCAGATGAGCCGCATAGTCTAATTTCCTCCCCAAACTCTGGTACATTACCTCAACTGTCAGAAGGTCAAAGACAGCACATCATTCAAATTAGTGGAAAAATCGTGAGTTCCCAGATGACTGCAGTACATGGTTTACAAGGTAAATCAAAACCAATGACTTGAGTTGCAAGGGAATATAAACTTGTTGCAATTTTTAGAACTATAAACTTTCAGCAAACTTTGAAATGACCATGACACAATTTCTTGGAGGAAAGAAACCCCAGTGCAAGTCAGTTCCCACCTGGCATGTTCAAGATCCATCAGATATGCCTTTGAGAGTGACTGTGTTCTTAATGACAGAAAGATATGTATAGCATGTGGTTTTGATTGGTTTGTTCCTATAAAACTTCTTCAACTTCAACAACCTTTATTGGCATAATAATACAATTCTATCAAAAGAGAATTCAGTCACCAAACAGGTAATGAAAATAAAATTATGAATAAATATCAGTACATAAATTGAAAGCTAAAACAAGGGGGAGAGAGGGAGAAAGTAATTAGGCAAGTTAACCCTTGGATCCCTGGATTATATATAGGTCAAGAAATTTGGCTACTGGATCTGTTACCTCACTGCTGGTGTTATCTAATAAAAAGATGATCTTCTGCAAATTGGATGCATGCTCTTTTTTTTTTGCTAACAGCGGAGGTAGCCATTTTGTTCTAGGTGTCATAAGGAGAGGACAATATAACAAAATATGTACTATAGAGTTTGGACAGTCCCCATTACATGCACAAAGCCTTTGTTGAGTGGGAGTTTTGGCAAACATCCCTGATAGGACAGCTGATGAGAGAGCATTACAGTGGCCAGCATCACTACTCTACGAGACTTGGGTGGGATTAATTGACAAAGATATTTAGCTCCCCTGCTTCCTGAGCAAGGGATACCCAGGGCAAGAGGGGAGCAAGACCTGGTGGCCTTTTCAATTAGAGTTTGGTGCTCCCGATCCAGCAGCCTCCTTTTCAGGAGTTGAAATATTTATTTGGATGAAAATATGGTCAAGGAATTCAGAGAGTAGCCCAGCTTAAGAATTTTGGATTCAATATGCCCTCACCATTCAGATTGATGGAAAAGCTATAGTGACTTATTAATCAGAGTGGGGCTTCACAATTGAAACACAGTCGTAACCAGAATTTAAAAGTGACAAGCCAGGCCCTTGTCTCCAATAGATATTATCCAGTTTCAAGGCACAGAGCAGCGTAGGGCACACAGTGGGTCATACCCAGGAGCCTATACAGGAATCATGATTGTACCTGCTCAACTGAGTTAGACCAGGAGCCTATCCAAAGCAAGACTCTGTATAGAAGCTGCTGGGATACCTTGGCATTAAACACTTTAATTGCCACAAGTACATATTGTTTGCCCTTGTTGTAAAAAAAAGTATAATGGCCGCAACGCTGGCCTCATAGTTCGTGATTGCATGGTCTCTATGGCTAACCCAGCCTCCTCTATAATGAAGGTGCAGACCCAGATATTTGAAACACTTGACCTGTTCCATCTGAAGGCCTCCTAATAGCCATCGAGATGTCTTCCAGAATCTTGAGAACACTACAATCTTAGATTTTTGAAGATTTAGTGTTAGGCCATTGTTAAGACAATATTCATTACAGGCCACTAATAATCACTTCAAACCAATTTTAGCAAGTGATAAGAGGACTGCATCATCTGCATATAATAATATAGGGGTTTGATGACCGGCTAGGTTTGGATTGTTGCTAAACAGTATTTCTAGTAACTTGCTGTGAAGTTATAATTTCAAATACCAGTATATATCAGAATATGCTATCAATAATTGTTTGCCAACAGTGCATTATTATTGCCTATCAATATACATTAAATAATTTACTGAATTATGTAAGTCAGCAAAAATAAAGGGTGTGTGTGTTTACAGTCTTGGTTACTAAGAGATGGCACAGGAAGGAAGTCTATGTTGTACAAATGCTAAAGTACAGTGCTTAAAGAGATCACATACATTCAACACAGTCACTCTCCTAAATTTAGTATTCTGGGGAATTCTTTAGGCCCTCTCTGCCATATACCTCTGTACAAATGCATAAAAATGGTCTGTTTATTTTTGGGATGTAAGGATAGAAGTGAATCAGATTTTGAACTGAATACATCCTGTCCTTTGTTATTGCAATTAATTTGCATTGGGAAATCAACTATATTTGGATATACTGAGGGGAGGTCATTCATTCTTTACATTGTAGCTCTTCACAGAAGCTTTTTCTCTCACATTTGCACTGTGACAACAGAAAAGGGAGAGGTGAGATAGTGACTCGGCAGAAAATGTAAGGGACAAACTAGTTAGCATTGACTAACTAGCAGAGTGCATAATTGATCTCACCAACAAAAAAGATTATGTCAATAATTCTTTGCACAGCATTTCCACCAATCATTACTCTGACTGGAATGTACATTTTTGGATCTCATCTTAATATGGATCCCTGATTGTATTTAGTATCTTCTTGTTGAAAAAGTGCATTTATGGATTCTCTGCTGGATTTGTGATGTTTTTGTTTTGCAATTGCTAAACCATTTAATTTACTCCTTGCCTTTCTTGTAGTGATAAATGCTTGCTAGTAGTCGCTGTGTAAACAAGAATTTCAGTTGTAAAATGGAGATGCTTTTCCATCTCTTGAGTGAGGGATATCAAGATGAAGATGTTCCAAACATCATTCATGCAACAGTTAAGCTGGTGTTTTCACATTAATTAATTTGAGAGCAGCTGGCAAAGAATCCCTACTAATTGTATGAAAAAAATTATTTGAGTCCAATATCTGCTATTTAGACCTAGAGCTGTCTGAGATCCAGAAACATGTAGAACTACCCCAAGATACTTTAATTTGACTTCTTGTTCTATTCTATTCTTGTTCCATTTAGACTCCAGACATGCATTTTAGGTCACCTGTCAAATCCATGATTTTAGTCTTTAAAATAGTTTATTTTTAAATTATCATTGGAGGAGTATTGTGCTAGCCTCCTCAAGGCGCTAGAGTTTGAGATAATAAAACAACATTGTCGGCATAAAGCAAGACAGAAATGTTATGGTGGGCTATGTTTGGAGGGTAAAAATCATGACCATTTAAGCTTCTGACCATAATGTGAAAAAGAAACAGCTTGAGAGTTAATATACAGACTTGCTTAACTTCTTTTAAGGTGTTAGTTGTACATGAGGGATGCCCTTGCCTGCTGCATCTAATCCTTAAGACTGTATTATCATAGAAGACATGGATTAAATATGAGAGCCTACAATCTATAGATGTAGATTCTAATTTACTTCATGGGTTGAAACAGAAAAATGCTACAGCCACAACCAGAAATGTGATTCCCACTGAATCCACTGGAATGAATAAGAAATTAAAAATAACACAACTAAAGAAAGCTATTAATATCCATTAAAAATACAAATGACATTTTGGTACACCCTAATCTGTATATGTCACATACATGAATTAGAACAAATGCATTTTCTCTGCTATTGATCATTTATGTGAACTAGAAAATGCAAATATTATCAAACTGATTCTAGTATCGAGCAGAGGTTTGGCTGATGTCCACATTGTCTTCCTACATTTCTATCTGAACCTACATTATCTAAGTAACACTGGAAAATGACCAACATCAACAAAATTGTACAGCTATTATGCACAATACTTGCTCTATTTGGATAATGTTTCCCAAGGTTTCAAATAATCCAGGTTCAGACTGGAATATGTCCAAAGTAAAGTACATTGTCTGGCTACAATGCACATTATTCAGTTTAGGTTGCATGCTATTTTTGTACAACTGTGATTACAGTGCACTTTTATCAAATTAAATTGGGCACTCTATCTGTAATTGTAAATAATACAAGCTGCTTTGGAAAAATATATCGCATTAAGAATAGTGGGTCCAAACTGTTTAAAGTTTGGAAAAACCACTGAAAGTGGGATTTAGGACCCAATCCAGATTGGGGTGGGGATTAAACATCCTGTGGAGAGTTGCAGTTTGCCTAACCTGCTGGTGTAAGGGGAGCCTGTGCTGGTGGGAACAGCAAAGGTGTTGGTGTGAAGGTACCAAACAGCTCTGCAGTGGCTAAACTTGGAAATGGTCACAAATTGAGAGTTATGCCAGTGTCAAGGCACACACCATTGCAATGGGGGGGGGATCCCAGGGGTGGACAAACTTTGGTCAGCTTCCACCAGCCTTCCAACCCAGGAACACACCCTCCATGGCAGCAAACTTACACCAGTGTGGCATAAACCTGTTTGGTCTATGGGGGTATTCAGACAGCAGGAAGGTTTTTAATTTCTCTCCTCTCCATGCAGCCACTTTCACTGCACTGTCCTCAGCCACTGCAGAACTCAAACTCCTTCTGGATTGGGCTGCCTAGTGGTGCACTGGTTGTTGCAGTTTGTAGTAAAACAAGCCATGACCTGTCAATATCTGAGGAATATATAGAATTCTGCCCTCAAAATGATATATGAATAGTCTCCATTGAATACTACCATATTTGAGTTGAAAGGCCTGCATGGGATGACTGTTAAAGGTGGCGGCAGGTGAGCATCTCACCCAATCTTTCAGCAGGGATTCAAACAGAGAACCAGAACAACTTAGCTAGAGACAGACAAATATATACTTTTTTTGGCTTACCGTGTATATTTTGTCACTGTGAATAGTTTCATTGTGAGTGAGAGTGATGCTTAAATACTGATGCATATTTAACAGTGAGGAAAGTGTTCAGTGAGTTTAATGGGAACTGAAAGGAATCAACTAGATCTGGACTTCCAGAATGTGTTTTCTACTTCTATGGTGTGTTGTGTTTGCAGGTAGTATAAATTAATGAATTTTCATCTGTAGTATCCCATTATAGATGGGAGGAGATATGTGATTATTTTAAACAGTCAGCATGTCAGTTTCTATATCTAAAGTGAATTAAATTTTCTCTTAAATGTTATTGTAATTTCACATAGCAGAATGCAAAGCAATTCTTTACCAGTATTGTTTTTACAAAGTACCTTGGCTTTAGAAATCACAACACAATGAACAGGGGAGTAAAATGTAAATAAATGTATATCTAAAACAGAGTAGTAATATGGTGAGACAGCTTAGTTGTCCTGAGGACAGTTACTTAGAGACAACAAGAACAGTGGCCATAGAGGACATCACCCAATAGGACACAAATCTTATATTCTAAACTTGAACAAATTTTTGGGTGACAAAAACCATGGACAGGCAAGAAAAATATTTCTATAAACCTGAAAAGGGTCTCAGGTTGGCAGAAAAAAATGTGAAATTTAAAACACACAAACATTGGGGGTTTAAAAAACATGAACAGGATAAAAGGTGCACCTGCAGCTTTAAGCAATGGATTACCTCAGTGACTGTTGCTAGGCAACCACAGTATTCCAGGCTGGGTTTTTGTGAGTATAGGGGGAAAGGTCTATTTTGGGGCTTTGGGGGATGATTCATTGGGGCCAGTCCACACTAGGATTGCCAGCTTCAGGTTGGTAAATTATTGGAGATTTTGTGGTGGGAGGGAAGATGTCCCAGCTGAATATAATGCCATTGAGTTCATCTTCCGAAACAGTTGTTTTATCCAGGGGGAACAGATCTCTGTTGTCTGGAGACCAGCTGTAATTCTGGGAGACTTCCAGTTCCCACTGGGCCTGGCAGCCACCTTTGAGTGACTTAATACCACCAGACTTATGACTGAACTAGGCTTGGCTTTTTCTACTTTTCAACAGCAGATGCCCTATGAAAGCTGGTGTGGTGTAGCAGTTAAAACTTCAGAGTGGGATCTAAAAAGCTCAGGTTGGAATACTCATCTTTCTGTGGAAGCTCTCTGGTAATTTTGGACCATTCATATACTTTCAGCCCAACCTTCCTCACAGGGATGTCCTGCAAATAAAAAGGAAAAGAGACTAATGTGGATAAAAAGGAAGAGATGAGGCTTTGGTCCCCACTGTGGAAAAAGGCAGTACATAGATGAAGAAAATACATGATAAACGTAGCTGAAAATGGGAGGTAAAAGGTAGGTTGGTGAATGACTGTGAAGGAGAATGAGGCAGGAAAAGGGGAGATAATATGGGGACTGCCAGGAAGAAAGAAAGAAAGAAAGAAAGAAAGAAAGAAAGAAAGAAAGAAAGAAAGAAAGAAAGAAAGAAAGAAAGACAGTAAAGAAAGAGAAAGAAAGAAAGAAAGAAAGAAAGAACATAAGAGAGAAAGAAGTGAAAGAAAGAGAGAGAGAAAGAAAAGAAAGAATGACAAAGAAAGAAAGAGAGAAAGAAAGAGAAAGGGAGAGAGAAAGAGTGAAAGAAAGTAAAGAAAGAAAGAAAGAAAGAAAGAAAGAAAGAAAGAAAGAAAGAAAGAAAGAAAGAAAGAAAGAAAGAAAGAAAGAAAATAATAATGTGGGGAGGGGAACAGAGGTATCCCCCCCCCCAAGTCCTTGAGGGTTCCCAGTCATGAAGATGGGCCTGACCACAAAACTCTGCTACAGTTTTCCTAGGTAGAGGCTGCTGGGGGACAGAGAGGGAAAGTTGAAGACAGAGAGGCAGATAAAGGTAAGTCAGAGAGAGGAGAGAGAGGGTTGCCAGTTCCAGGGGAGATAAGGTTTCCATTTCTAGGTTAGGAAATATCTGGATATTTGAGGGGTAGAGGCAGAGGCTCTACAAACAACAAACAAATGGCCCCGGGCAGGCCACCATTTGATCACGGGAGGGGGGGGGAGAAAAAATTGGGTTCATTTGTATTTTTTTTAATTTTTAGTGTTTTTACTTTGTCGAACAGCAGGGGGTAAAGTTTTTAGACTAGCAGCACTGAAATATCAGGCTATCATCAGATGACACTCCTGATGATATCAGCCAGATTTGGTGAAATTTGGTTCAGCGGATTCAAAATTGTTGTTGTTGTTGTTTATTCAATTTAGTAACCGCCCTACCCCCGAAGGGCTCAGGGCGGTTTACAAGCCAACCAAACACAATACATTACAGCTAAAAAACAATCGAATAAACTCAGTTAAAACAATAAATACAATAAAAACAGTAGCAGCAGTAATCTTTCCATAATTAAATAAATTAAATTAAATGGATGCCATCCGGTACTAAACCCTGGGAGGGAACTGGCAGATGTTCAAATAAACCGATGACACATTGGGCAAAGGGGGTGCCCTCATCCCCATTGTTTCCAATGGGACGTAATAGTAGATGAAGCTACCCTTTTGATAGTCCATAACTTTGGACCCCCTGAAAAAAACTTCACCAAACCTGGGTGGTATCTGAAGGAAAGTCTGGGAAGGAGAGGATGGGAAGGACATCAGAAGGGTATAATGGCATAGAATCCACACCTCAATGTAGCCATTTCCTCTAGGGCAGGGGTAGGGAACCTTTAACACTCAAAGAGCCACTTGGACCCGTTTTCCATGGGAAAAGAAAACACTTGGAGCCGCAAATAATTTTTGACAATTAAAATAAAGATAACACTGTATATATTGTTTTTTTTTACCTTTTACTCCGCTCATTCTGAGAAGCGCATGGATGCATCCACCCTGCTGCCTGCAGGGTGGGCAAGGATGGGGCCAGTGGCTCGGCCTCGCCGGCCACTGGGAAAGCACCTGCCTTGCTCCAACGGGGCAGGTGAGAGGGGAAGCCCACAGCGCGGCCCAGCCGGCTGCGGGCAGTTGGTGCGCCCGCCCTGCTGCCTGCAGGGCAGGCAAGGATGGGGCCAGCGGCTCGGCTCATGGAGCCGCAGTGCAAGGGCAGAAGAGCCGCATGCTACCCCTGCTCTAGGGGAACTAAGGTTGCCAAACTCCAGGTGGGAGGTGGATATATTCAGAATATAGCTTTTTTGAAGGATGGACTATAGTATGTCCTGCTGTGGTCACTTCCCTCCCACAAAATTCTTCCTACGAATGTTCCACCCCCATATTTTTAGGAATTTCCTAATCTGGAGCTGGCAACTCTAAGGGGTAACTGTTCTCTGAAGTTAGGAGACATGCTGTGATTCCAGGAGATCTCCAGGCCGCTCCTGGAAGTTGGCAACCATAGGATAAGTGAAGGAAGCTGAAATAGGAAAGAAATAATGAGAGAGGGGCAAATTAGATTCCTCCCACAAATCCTTGCAGTTTTCCCCTTGTCTCTACTAATAGTGAAATCTACCAGATATGAGGACAATTAACTTTGGTGACTGGGGCTGTGAACAGGCAAGGCAGGACTTTCAACAAACTTGAAAAAACCCTAGATTTGCAGAAAAATGTGAAATCTAAAAAAAATATTGGGGGAGTGCTAAAAACCTGAAAAGGTTAAAAGGAGCACCAGTGGATTCCCTCAATAGCCATTCCTACAACATAGTCCAGGATTATGTAATGTAATCTACATTTAATTAAATATATTATGTAATATAAATGTAATCTCTATATATCTAAGTGCTCTATAAATGGATAACATGATTTTATATGTCACCAAGTTCATTATAAAATCTGAAGTATTGTGAGCATTTACATCCCCCAAAGCCCAAAAATAGACCTTTCCCCCTATACTCACAAAATTATGGCTTCCTGTGCTCTCTGAATAGAATAGTCCCTAAAAACACGGAAGTTGAATATCTACAGTTTGTGGATTTTGTTTTGTTTTTCCACTTAGTTTCATATTCTTCAAACTGAACAACTTTACCCCTCCACCACCACACATGGAGTTGTTCTAGTTTTTGTGCTTGTGGGCATGGAGAATATTTTTTAAAAGTCTAGGTAATTGATTATCAGTTACAACAGTTCAGTGGATAGTAAAAACAAGAATAAAATGCTATAATAATATCATTAGTTTCAGATCCTGCTGTTATACGCCAATTGCCCATTTCTTTTGGAATAAATATTTCATTCAAATAAAAGGTCAACATCATAGAGGGTTGCTAGAAATGCTTTGCTAGCCACAACAGTAAGTGTAATTTGAATCATCAATAGACGAATGAGTGACCTTTTTTGAAAGATGCAGCAAGAAAAGAAATGTCAATAAAAAGCAAGGCATTTTTCCCCCATATCACATTACACAAAGCTATTTCCTGTATATATCCTTACAAACTCTCATTTTAAGCAACTGGTTTAATTGTGAGGAGGAACTGCCAATGCCAAAGTGAAATAAAAGCTCACACATCCAACTTCCCATGTCCTGCTGCTTCAGTTCGACAATCAAATATGAATGAGGCTCCCTGCTCTTTCAAAATGGCAACACGCTAAGAACTAACTAATCAGACAAGCCAATTTTTCAGTTGTGCTGTACTCTTCACTGTAAAATGCAGAGCATACTGGCAAGCCAGCTGCATAATTGTCTGTTCTAGGCTCAAATGACACTGAAGAGGAAATACAAATATCACAGATTATGAGTCATTTTTAGTCAGGAAGTTCATGGGAGACACATATACTACACAGATATACAGAAGCATTTTTCCGTCTTCACAACAATTAATTGATTCTTTGTAGTATTTGTTTATACAAGTTGTGCAAAACAGAGTCAGAAAGCATTCAAAGAGCTGTAGGTAATGCCATAGTAACAAACATCCATTTTCAGTTCCTCCAGACATATTGTAAGCTAGCTAAAAAAAGCAACAGCCCCAGCCATACCAGGGGCCATTTTGTGGCCACAGGGTGAAGGGCAGATCCAGGAAGCAGGTTTCATACCCAGGTGATGTCACACTGCATGTGCACAGTTGACCTTGTTGCTGAGTCAACCTGTGGGGATGGTCTGGGGGTGTGTGTCTTAGTTCAGCAGTTTTTTCTCCAGCTTTGCCCCACTCTGTTTTAAAGCCACATGCCTGCTGGGCCCTCTTAGTTTCGTATTGGGCATCCTTCCCTTGGTTTATGGTTTTGTAGCAGAGTTATAATTTTTGTTAACTTTTGCTTGTCACAGCTTTGGTCAGTTTTAAGCATTGGGCCAAATCCATTTGGGGGGAGGGGAGACTGTGCCTACATGCCCACTCTCCCCTGGGTGGGTATCCTCTTATGGGGTTTTGGGGATGGAGCCAGGGAGTGTCATGTCCAGCTTCGAGGTTGTCTCTTGACTCCACACATAAGTGTTAAGGGAACTATGCAAAGGCTTGGGTCCATGTGGGACAGCTGGTATTGCCATTTAAGGTCTAGCCCCAGTGTGTATGCTGGGGAAGTGTAGCAGATGAGTTGCCCAATGCCTGGATCCATGGTCTATTTTTAATTTATTTTACTTTATTCAAATTGATATCCTGCCCTCCCCAGGTTAAAGTCAAGCTCAGGGCAGCTAACCCACATTTTAAAATCACAATAATAAAATCAGTAAATTATATAAAATATACATTCTTGTCACTGCATTCTGGACCAATTGCAGTTTTTGGAGCAGTCTCAGGGAAGGCCAGCAAAAAGCAAGTTACAGTAGTCTATCCTGGAGGTGACCACTGCATGGTTCACTGTGGCTAGGTCTGAGTGAGACAGATAGACAGTCAACTGTCCAGCCTGCCAAAGATGGAAAAAAGCTAGTCTGGTTATATATGTGACATGGACCACCAAAGAGGAGTCCAGGATCTCTCCCAGGCTTCTGGCAGAAGATACAGGAATTACAGTCTCACCATCCAAGTGTGGCAGTTTGAATCCCTGCTCAGGCATGCCTTGACCAAAATACCGAAACTCTGTCCTCATTGGATTCAGTTTCAGTCTGCTCTGTCATAGCCATTCAGCTACTGGGTTAAAACATCTGGGTTAAAACATCTCCAGACACTGGGTTAAAACATCTCCAGACACTGGGTTAAAACATCTGGGGTGGTGGCCGGTTGGGCCTACATCAACAGAAGAATCTGAGTGTCATCTGCATATTGATGGCAACCCAGTCTAAAGCTCTGAACCAGCTGCATTTAGATGTTAAACAATATCAGGGAGAAAATGGCCCTCAGTGGCACCCAACAGACAAAGGGGTGTCATTGGGAGTCCCTCTTTTCTAATGCTACCTGCTGTCCCCACTTCCACAGAAATGAGACTACCCAGTCCAAGTCTGTCCCCCACACTCAAAGGCAGTGGGTCAACAAAATGTAACTGACACTGTCAAATGCTGTGGTGAGATCTAAAAACAGCACTGACCTGCCTCAATCCAGCTGGAGACGGAGCTCATTCATGATGGTGACCAGCACGGTCTCTGCTCAGTGGCCAGGATGGATGCCCAACTGGAATGGCCAATGTGACATCCAAGAATGCCTGCAGTTGGTTTGCCACCTCTCTCTCAACTACCTTGCCCAGAAACGATAAGTTTGAGACTGGTTAGTAGTTGGATGGATTTATAGGATTCAAAGATGGTTTTTTAAAGAGTGGACGTACCACCGACTCCTTTACCCTCTCTGGGAAAACTACCTGCTGCAGGGAAAGATTGATTATTTCCATCAGGGGGTTCTTACCTCATCAGCATCGGTTTTCACCAGCCTGATGAACATAGGTCAAGGGAGCAGGTGGTAGGCTTCACAACTGCTAGCACCTTGTTGACATTAGCCTGTGAGAGCAGGTTGAAGTGGTCCAATATTGGACCTGAAGGTGGTCAAGGGGCCTCCAGTTTCCTTACTGTATTTGTGGCCTCCACTACCATCTCAGGATTTCATAAACATTCTATAAGATACTCTTATGGCTACATTGTGAATATGCTGCAAACTCACTCTAGATGTCCCACTTCCTGCTTCATCACCCACAGCTCCCCAGTATACCAGGGCACTGGGTTAGTCTGGGACCAGACTGGCTTCCAGCCTTGGTGGCTAACGATAGCCTTGGTGGCTTTTGAGAGCCAGGTATTGCAGTCCTCCATCAGCTCATCAAGGGAACTGCCAGTGGGTCCAGGGTCCCAAGTGGATCCATAAATCTATGTGGGTAGGCATAAATAAGCCCATTGCATAAGCAGGATGGGGCAGCAGTGTCCACCCCGGCCTTCAGGGCAATGTGGTCAGACCATTTCAGAGGAAATTAAGGCCATATTTAGCCCCACAATTCTCTGATGACTGTAATAAGTAAAGTTGTGGCCTACTTTACTCCAACTCTTGTTTCATGGTTTTGTTTCCCACGATTCCTCCTCCCCAGCTCTTTACCTGACCTTAGGACTGCCATACGATCTCTATCTCTTCTACCTTTACTAGTGCAACATCTTGTGTCTCTTTACCACTAGCTGAGAGGATGACATTCAAAAGGCTGAGGAGATAAATCCAATCATTAAGAGTAATACCAAAGCCAGCGTGGTGTAGTAGTTAAGAGCAAGTAGATTCTAATCTGGAGAACTGGGTTTGATCCCCCACTCTTCCACCTGAGTGGCAGAGGCTTATCTGGTAAACCAGATGTTTTTCTGCACTCCTACATTCCTGCTGGGTGACCTTGGGCTTGTTACAGTTCTTTCGAACTCAGTCAGTCCTATCTACCTCACACGGTGTCTGTTGTAACAGCCTTAAGCCTTACACGGAGTCTTACATGGAGCTTGTAAGCCACCTTGAGTCTCCTTACAGGGGTATAAATCCAAACACCTCCTCCTCCTCCTCCTCTTCTTCCATTAATATACTCGTGTGTGTGTGTGCATATGTATTTATTACTGTGTGTTGTAAGTGTGCTTGCTCCTTTGCATAAAGTTAATTTTTTTTGTATTTGGGACCAGCTAGCCTGTTGCATGTGTAGTTTATCTCATTTTCAGACATATTCTTCAATGGTACTGTGCCTTTCCCTAAAAGGATTGCTGAAGTATGTGGAAGAAAAAGTTCCACAAACCTGTTGGAAATATGACCTTGTTTTCTTTCTCCTGGAATACTAGTTGCTATTTTAAGGTAGACTTTGCATTGTATATATGTAACAAATGGTGTAAAATCAGGGGTTTTGAACTTCATGTACACTAAATTTCAACTTTGTTCTTTTGGTAGAAATACCCTGTTCCTATCCTTCATGAACCAATTAGTTAATATGGGAGAAGATTCTTTATATATTTTATGTTACTTAAATAGCATATCATAATTCTTAAGATTTTAATAGAAAGAGAGAAATATCAACAAAATCTGATATTTTTCAACATTCTTGTGAAACATTATAGTTAGATGTGTTTATTGTGATATATGCTTTTGTGACTCAGACCCACTATGTCAGATACATGGCACTAGTAAATCAAGCCCAATTCTGCAAGTGACAGTCAATTTCCTGTAAAGGGTGACCTTTACCGCAGCCTTGGTATAAACAGAAGTCTCATGGCACAAAATATTATCTATTTCCAGAGATATATTCAGAAATATCAAAAGCCTTCAGGAAACTTTTTCATACAATTCAACTCTTGTGTATCGCACCATCTTAGAATAGTTAGGGCCACATGGCAGAACACACATCTAGTGAATGATGAGCATGTTGCAGCAGCCATATGCCAGATTTAGTTCCCAACCCACATTGTCAAGAAATCAACAAGGCATATGAAGATGTCTGCTATATTAATTCAGAGCACTGGACCATCAGCATGAGTGCTGTATTATGTGGCTGGCAGCAGTTCCCCCAGATCCAGGCAGAAACAGATCTTTCCTATCTCCTGCTACCTGGAGAAGAAGTCAGTAATTGGGCTTGGGACTTTCTGCATGTGCTCTACCACTGCACCATGACCCCTCGCTCCAGTTAAATTGCCTTGAATAAATAGGTTTGACAAACAGGAGTGACTTGCATGCAAGGCTGCCAACCTCCAGGTTGCACCTGAAGATCTCCTAGACATAATGGTAGCTATGAAGGGTGGATTCTAGCGCTGTACCCTGCTGACTGAGGTCTCTCCACTCCCCAAACTCCACCTACCCCAGGCTCCATGACCAAATTCTTGAGGTATTTCACAACCCAGAGCCAGGACCCCTTCTTGCATGTAAAATCTGAGACTGTACTATCTGAGACTTTTAAGGAAGCAACAACTGGATGGAAAACTCCTGGTGTCCTTTTACCGCTGTGCTATAGAGAGTGTCTTAACCTACTGCATCTGTGTATGGTTCTCCAGTTGCACAGTGGCAGATAGGAAGGCGCTCCAAAGGGTGATCACTACTGCACAAAGGATTATCGGCTGCCCTCTCTCCTCCTTGGAAGAACTCTATAATTCCCAAAGCCTAAAAAAAGCCCAAAATATTCTGAGGGACCCGTCTCATCCAGCACACTCTCTTTTTGAACTGCTACCATCTGGTAGGCTATACAGGACTGCAATAGAACCGAACAACTCAAAAATTCAAAATTGGCACACTGACCTGGATTTGTATGTAGACATCATTTACAAAAAATTCAAAGCAACATTTGCTCAAAGTTATTTTTCATTATTATTGCACACATGTAAATCCACTTACACTAATGTTAACCTTATTCTAATATACTATAATAAGAAAATTAAAGTGCATAATATATATAAAGTGCCAGTGTCAATAAATCATATCAAAATACAATTTCATCATTTCGTGCAAGATATAATGACAAGGTCCATATGTGACTCTAAACTAATTAGTTCCAAAAAAAAATTTTCTTAGTATGTCCATATGTTGTATGGTTTCAGAATGGAACTACACAATTATTCATTAGCTGTATTAGCAAACAGTCATTCACAAGTCCATATGAGACCACACTGTTCAATTCCAACAGAAATTTTATATCTCCATTGTTTTGTATGTTCCAAATTGAACTTCACAACAGAGCTGATATCTCCTGTGCCTTGAGTCCATTCATAGATGGTACATGGAAAAATGAGAATCTTGCATAGAATCGCACCACTGCCTTGAAATGCTGCCAAGGTATCTTCCTCAGTATACCGATTCTCAATGGCTTTATTTCATCCTGGGGTACAATGCAAGGTTGTTGTTATTCATACCTATGTTCAGATTAATAATCAAATTTAACCCAAACTGTTAAACATACTTACAAATATCTCTTCTACAGTGTCATCTCTTTCCCTAGAGATCATCTTATACAAGCAGGAAAAAAAGCTCTTGATATATACATCACCCATTAATCATCTGCTGCACCTGTCCCCATATAGGTCTAGAGCTAAAGCAAGGGATCCCTCTTTCATTCATAAAAAACAGGTCCAGTCTATTCTCTATTAAGACCTGTGCTGTCTGATTGTAATGTGTATATCCACTTTGCCTCTTTCTGCAAAAAAAGAACTACTGGATGTCCCTTGTTTGTTGAAGGAATATGATAAAGTACCAAGAAGGAAAAATCCTTCTGTGTGTTGTTTCTCCCAAAGTGGCTAACCATAGGAGCCTATTTAATCTGATGTTACTGGATGCGTGTTCTAAGAGTCTGGTCCAGATTTCTCAATGTCATTCCATTACATGAGATTACAACTGCATGTTATCAAATAAACACATTGGTTAGTGTTACAGTTGGAAAATGTCTGATGGGCCATGTTCTTCCAGTGTTAGGATCTGTAATATTTTTTAGTATTAAGTGATCTGTCACATGGAACAATGGCCACATTTAAAGTGGCCAATGCAAGATAGGTGTTATTTGATAAGGTTTTCTTATGTCCCGATCTTATCAATGTCTGGCTTAGGATTGCCCGTGGTGGTGTCTATATCCAATTATTGGTGGCAGTCTGCATCCAGGTATGTCTGCCACAATAAACCAATATTTATTTAAGATGGATCTGATCTTGGCTAGCCTGTGTTGTGTAATCTAATGCCCATGTGATTAGTTTATTATTATCCATCCTGGGCTTATATTGTAATAAGCCCTCTCTGGGTACCTGTCTTATTCTGTCCAAAGATTCATTTATTACATTTTTGGGGGTATCCTTTTCAGAGAACTGGTTGACTATTCTCTCAGCCTCTTTTTAAAATGGTAGGGTCTGTGGATTTTCTTTTAGCCCTAACCAATTCATTATATGGAAGATTATCCGCAAATGCTTAGGATGGTGGGAAGAATAGCTGTGAGCACTGTGTTTCTCTCTGTATTTTTATAGAAAAGGCAAAACATATTTGATTGTTTTGCCCAAAGTAGATGGTGGTGTCCAAGTAATCTATACTATGAGTGTTACTAGTACCTGTGGAATTTAATGGACCTTGTATCTCTATTAAGCCATTCAAGGAATAGCTGTAGATCTAATTATGGCCATAATCAAAAGAAGGTCATCAATGTACCTGCAATAATGAAGGATATTGGAATGAAAGGGATTAGAATTCTGATTCATGATGCAATTCTCTTCAAACTCCTCCATGTACAAATTGGCAGCACTTGGTGCCAGGGGGGACCCCATACTGAGCCCCATTTTTTGAATATAGAAAGTGTCCTCAAATCTAAAGTAATTGTTCTCCAAAATAATTTCAATGATGTTAATTAAGAAATGAGTTGGGGGAATAATTCAGTTCTTATTCTCCAATATTCTGAGGAGAGTAGATCTCATCTCCTCATGTGGTATGTTTGTGTAAAGTGAAGTGACATCTAAGGTCACTAATAGTGCATCTTTTTGAAAAAAAATTTCCTTCAAGTTTACTAATTAGATGGGTTGTGTCCTTAATGTAGGATTTCATCTTTTTTACGAAGGGTTGAAGGAAGCTATCTATATATATTGCTAGTGGCTCCAATATAGAATTGGTGGCCGAAACAATGGGTCTGCCAGGAGGTGGTCTTTCCAGTTTATGGATTTTTGGCAGTAAATAAAATACAGGAGTTCTAGGATACTTCTTAATTAGATAGTCTCCCGTCTGCTGACTAATCCAACCCATGATTACTGCCTCCTCTATAACTATTTTAATTATGGAGGCTATTCTTTTAGTGGGATCTTGTACTGATGTTTTGTAATGTTCCGTATTGTTCAATTGCTTCTGTGCTTCCCCCAAGTAGTCAACACGATTTAAAATGACTACAGCTCCTCCTTTGTCTGCCTCCTTAATCATGATGCTGTTATCATTGGAAAGACTTTTCAGAATTTGTTTCTCATTATAGGACATGTTGTTGTAATGTCTCCTATATTTATTCCATTCCATTCGTTCTATGTCTTTAAATAATAATGTCTCAAAAGTGGAGATGGCAGGATGTTGTATATTAGGAACAAAATTAGATTTATTCCTAAACTTAGAGATTTCCAAATTGTTAGATGGAGTGCCCTCTGTATCTGAACCAAAAAAGGTTTTAAGTTTCAGTTGTCTAATAAGTTTGAATATATCTATTCTGGTCTGAAAACTATCATATTGGGGTGTGGGAACATATCCCATACCCAAATTCAGCACTTCATTTTCTTGTGGGGTTAATGTTCTCGAGGATAAGTTAACTACTATGTTTTCCGTTTGTTTTTCCAAGCCGCCCGAAAATAATTCGGAGGCTGTCTACGTCTAGTTCCTCTTCTGACACTGGCACTTTATATATATTATGCACTTTAATTTTCTTATTATAGTATATTAGAATAAGGTTAACATTAGTGTAAGTGGATTTACATGTGTGCAATAATAATGAAAAATAACTTTGAGCAAATGTTGCTTTGAATTTTTTGTAAATGATGTCTACATACAAATCCAGGTCAGTGTGCCAATTTTGAATTTTTGAGTTGTTCGGTTCTATTGCATTGTGCTAGGCACACTGTTTTCTATTTTGTGGGCTATCAGGCTATACAGGACTATCAAATCTAGGACAAAGAGCCTTAGAGACAGCTTCTACTCTAGAGCTGTGGCTATGCTAAACTCCGCGGCTTCGTGTTGATGTGTTTGGGGCTGTGTAGGGATGGGTGGAGGAAGGGGAAAGTGAGGATGGGGTATGAGTCTGAAATTGTATGAGTATGATGTATGAGTCTGAAATTGTGTGCATCGAGGAATGCTGCTGTAAATTTCGTTGTGCGTGCACAATGACAATAAAAAATGCTTATGCTTAAAATGGAGGTTTAGTGGAAAGACTTGCTTCTCCCAACTTGGCTTAGATATGTGTCAATGGACATGTTTCCTTCAGGTAGATTTTCAATCACTTCCAGCCTTCCAACCACTAGAAGAATTCTTCTATTTTCTGTAGTGAATATGTAAAAACTGATTTTTCAACCTTTTCAAAATTCTGGGCTTTAACTTAGTTACATTTGACCGTTTTCCTTTGAAATTAGTTGAGGCAAACTTCTGCCCATGTAAAAAAAAAGCAGAAGAAAAATTATCTGTTGTCATTTTTCTGGAAACGATGTTTATAAGACCTGTGAGGAAAATGACACACTTTCATCAATTTTGATGTCATTTTTGTTTTCAAGAACAGCTGTTCCCAGAAACATCAGTCGATTCCACATTAAACGTGTTTTGCTTTCTGGACTCAGCCGACACAGGAGGGAATTATTCATGCCAATCTAACAAGATACTTGCCAATGAAAACATGTACTTCATA
This sequence comes from Sphaerodactylus townsendi, assembly GCF_021028975.2. Lineage (NCBI taxonomy): Eukaryota > Metazoa > Chordata > Lepidosauria > Squamata > Sphaerodactylidae > Sphaerodactylus > Sphaerodactylus townsendi. The sequence continues at coordinate 36,999,526 of NC_059433.1, read as the reverse complement.
GGCTTAGTGTGTGTGCCAGTAACTTATAGACAAACCAAAGCATTCAAGGCAAATGCAAGCCTTTTGTTCTAGGAACTCCACAGAGCATTTTTTTTCCTCCCAAAGAAAATGAATTCGTTCCTTTGAACTCTTGCAACTTTCATGTCTGTCTGAGTAAGCATGGGATTGAAAACTTTTAATAGCACACTGAGAAGGGGCTAATCAATACTTTAATTTGAGGGACTTTTGAGGAAGTCATCCTATTCCATCCCACTGAAATGGTTGTCCGAACTTCCTAGTGGGTTTAGAAACAAGTGTCCATACATTGAAATCTTGCTGTATTTTCTGGAGATGGATTGTGAACATTAAAAATGCAGTTACATGGCAGCCAAGAACTCAATCCTCATGTATCCATTTGAACTTGCACCCTTACTGTGCCAGAAGTAAAGGTAAAATGTGTGGAAATGGACCTGAAGCTTTTCATCGCAATGAGGTAAATAATATTATCAGCTAAACAAAGGAACAGGACATTTTTGCATTAGGCAGATGGCAACCCTAACTTGACCTGTTATTCCATATAGGTGTTTTCATATGACATGTTTCTACATTCCTAAGAACCAGAATTTTGGAAAATGTCTTAAGAAAAAGACAAGTGTGATGGTATTACTATATTGTCTAGTAGTGGGCTTTGTGGCAGTTTTGAAAAATTTTGGTGGCAGTGCATGAGCATATCTATAGAAAATGGCATCTGGGGCAAACTCTCAAACTGTACCCCCCATTAACCTCTTGTGATCTGCATTTTATGCCCCTTTTGCATTAATCCTTTTTGGATTAATTTGAACACTGGATGTTCAAATTTATCTTACTGTTCAACCATACCTCAAGATCTTTTTAAAACACACTGCCACTCAGTAGTATATACCCCATCCAGAGAGAAAGGGGGGAAAGAGAAAGAAAAGAGGGGGGGGGGAGAAAACCAGGAATCCATTTGATTAAAGAAATAAAGACTATATAATATGAAACACTCAACTGGAGAACCTTACTTGGGACTAGACAATAGAATGTTTCTTTGGAGTATCAATGCCAATCTACCTCATCAATGCCAATAAACATCAAATGACATTCAAGCAGCAACTTTGTTTTCTTTTAATAATAAGCCCCAACTGAACCCAATATAATTTAATTCTGAGTTATCACACATAGAATCAAACTGCTCACATTTTTTAATAGACAATAATGACCTCTATGCAAATATCAGCATCATCTTTTAAGCTTGCAAGAACCAGAGTCTATAACTCGAGGCAGGCTGGCATGAACTTCAGACCAAGACTGAGATTATCCAACCTCATCTTCTGTTCCTGGGTCTGGTGAGATCTTGACCATAAACTGCCATAAGCCATGAAAGAGTGTTTGTAAAGCCGGAATATATTAATGTAAGTGAAGTTCTGTTATGAAAGTGATTAAATTCAGGAAGAAGCCAGAGATACTTGGTACAGCACGTGCACACTTGAATGCACAAAACCATATGCTCAATCTCTGGCATTTCTCATTGAAAGGATTTTCACTAGTCATGTGTGAAGACCCCTGCTAGAGACTCTTGCTAGATTTGGCCTGTTGCAAAGGAACTTCATAAGTTGCAATGCCATTTTAAACCCCTTACTGTTTGCTTCTGAAACTCAAATGATGTCATGTGCCCCTGAGAAGGACACTAGAGATACATTGGAATGAAATTAGGGGAGTTCTCCTGTGGTAAGGGCAGAAGGCTTTCTCAGCTGCTAAGATCTTGTGAAGTTAACCTGATTAGTGCTTATTTCTGGACCTCCCTCATAGCCTCTCAAATGTCATGTGTATCACCTGACAAGGGAGTCTCAGCTGGGTTAGTTTTTCTTTTTCACAAATCTCTGCCAACACTGGGTTTCACCATAAGCTCCTCAACCCCACCTCCAATACCATCTTTGAAAAAAAAACTTGGGCTGAAGTGATGTTGGCTAGTTTCTTTTACATTTAGCAGCAAGTGTTGGCTAGTTTCTTCTACACTTAGTCTGTGCAAGAAATACCAGAAGCCCCCCCCCCCCCGCCCAAAAAAAATTAAGAGCAATCCAGTAAATTGTCTCAAGTAAACAGCATGAATAAGTCCACCTTATAAAAATATTGTAGGATGAGTGTAAAGTGCTTTGAATAGTGGAAATGCTATTTAAAATATTATCATTGTTATTAGAAAAAAAATTAAGAATCAACCTGGCAGGCTCTTCTTTAATGCGATTTGTAATATACCTCCACTGCTATATATAGATTTAATAATTAACTTGACTGAAATTAAAGAGCAATTAGTTACAAATCATACCAAGTGGTGATTTCTTTCCTGACACAGCACTTTATTCTTCTTAAATTGTAATTACTTCATTTCTTCAAGCTTTTCTGGTTTAAAAAGGGAAGATTACAACCATACAATAAATGCCAGTGAACTGCAAACCATTGGGCTGGATCCAATTGTGCTCCCCCCGCCTGTCAAGCTGGTTCCTCAGGTCTAGTGGAAGGAAGTAACTGGACCCAACTTGGCAAAAGGGAGTTATGGATACCCTGTGCTGATAATAAATAAAACATGCAAAATATATAGTGGAGAGTCAGAAAGAAAAAAAAAATTCAAGCAGCAGCAGCTGCAAGGAGAAATTCCACCAGTTTTGTTTTATGTTTCATTGCAGTTCCAGGATGAGAAATGTTGTATCTGATGAATTTTACCCTGCCAGGAAACATTCAAGGTACAAAAGGTTCTGTAAGGAAAAGAACTGTTCATCCTGCACATGAGCCAATACTATATAAATTTCCGCTGTAGTGTACCATGTCTAAGAGGCTGTATTACCATTAAACTTTCCAGAATTATTTAGTCCATGAGAGATAATATTTTACATCAGGTTTTCCCCACTCTCCAAAAGATGTATGTTACAAGTCTTTGGTTTAAGCATTAATATCAAAAGGTTCTTTAACAATTTTTAGAATTGGATGGGGGGCAGGTCTGTGCAAGTTTAGCATATGTCTAAACGTGAAACTGGCAGCTTGGTGCTGTTTCATGAACTTGAGATAACTGAAATGGATTTTTTAAAAACATCCTGGCTTAGAGATCTAAAATAAACTTTGCAAAGAGTGCTGTATCCCTCTGGCTCAGGTCAGGTTGCATCTTAAATGCCATCTCCTTTTGATTGTCCTTGAGAGCTGTGAGCACATTCTTCAGCATAGGCAATTACATAAAATGGAAAAGATTTGTTTCCTTATGTAGTTAAGTATTGAGAGAAAACAAATTCAAATCAAATAACATTGTGACAGCAATAGTACAAAAGCAGAGTTATGGGAAAAGAGATTAAATTTAATATTTACCAGTCTATTGTATGTTCTGGGCATATTTTTATTTATAGCAATTCTTATTTTCTGAAATAAAAATTGCATATTTGTCCTAAAATATTTTATAAAAAATTACAGTACCAATAATTAGGCATATCAGTTTACTTAATCTTTTTAATCATTAATATACCTGCTGAATCAGTTAATCCCTTCCCCCCAAATTTCACTGACTTCTGAGATTACAAAAGAGTGGTTTAAGTCTAAGGCCTGGGCTACCAGTGTAATGCTGGAAAAGGCTGGTAGGGAGCTGGCTAAAGCCAGTTTTTCCCCTGGCCACAACTTCCTCTACACTGCCAGTGATGGCTGGGATGCTGGTCAGTTTCCAGCACCACGTTCCAATGATGGGGGCCCCCAAGATGGCTGCACGCTAGCAGAATCACCCCTCTGCCAGGGTAAGTGCCTTGGGGAGGACAAATCTGCTGGCACAGCAGTGTGCTGCTTCCTGCAAGCAGATTCACCCACTCCTTTGGATGGGACTCTGAAACTTCTTATAGTTCTTATAGTTAAGAAAAGCAGGGTATAAATCCAAATACTTTTTCTTCTAAGCTGACTGCAACATGCTGGCACTTTCCAACACCTCCTTACATATGAAAAAGGTTATACACTTTTTTTCCTGTAGATTTTTTAAATGTGATGCTGCTGCAATGTCTAAGTGTTCCCTAATTCTGATGATGCTTTGATTTTTAATGGTGACATTCTTAACTTAGTTTGAATAATCAGCTTATGAAGCAGAATCTTCTTCCACTGCCAGATGTGGACATATGGTATTGGATGAGAGTTTTACAGATACCATAGGCAACCCAAAAGACAAATAAGTGAGTTCAGGTCAAATCAAACCTGAACTCTCTCAAGAAGCTCAAATTATTAAACTGAGGCTATCATATCAAATTCACATTGTGAGAAGACGCAAATCACTGGAAAAGACAATAATGCTAGAAAAAGTCAAAGGCAGCAGAAAAAGTGGAAGATCTAACATGAGATGGATTTACGCTACAAAAGAAATCGTGGTCATTCATTTGGAAGCCCTTAGCAAGGCTGTTAGTGATTGGACATTTTGGAGGACAATTCATAGAATCATCATAAGTTGAAATTAACCTGACAGCACTTAACACACACACAGAGACGTAACAGAGATTCTAATAATTCTTGGTTCCCAGACAGAATAAGAGTAAATGCAAACTAATGATAGGAAAGCGCATTTCATGCTCAGGAAGGAATAGTTGAGAAAGGGAATAGCAGAAAAAACTAACATTGAGAAATAGTCAATCGGTGCAAATATATTGGTGCATTACATGTTTTTCTTGAGGCATTTCAAGTCCAAGGAGCCTGATAGCAAAAAGCCCAGCTTAATTATGTCTGCTGCAACACTGTTTAGCATCAGTCAATCAATTTGAAAAGCATTTCTGTTTGGTTTTCTACAAAAACCTCTCTGAAGTGTTTGGTGTTGCACCAACGAAAGTTTCCTTTGATTAAAAAAAAATCTTAATAGCTCCTCTGAAGCCATTAAAACCTATTGTTTCAGTGATTTGCAAACAAAAGGTTTCTGAATAGGTTTTGACCAGACAGACAAATCGATTGGAAGGTGCTTTTCTACTCAGGCTTCAAATCTCTGGCCCCAGGTGGGCCCTGACACAGCATACCAGCTGCTTCTCTGATAATGCTGTGGCTATCCATCATTTGTTGATTCTCCATGTAGTCTTTAGCTCATTTTGGCACATTGAACAAGGTCAAATTTACAGGACATAGGAGAAAAACAAGCCTTTTCACATGTAGTATATGAGAAGAGATTCTAAACTAAGCACAATAAGTTTTCTATAGTGCTGTCTAATTATTTTCCCAGTCAAGTTCTAAGTTTATCAGTATTACATAGAAAATAGAGAACAACTGCTACAATATTATGTTGTTTTGGTAAAAGATAAAATAGCTTGCTAATCAAATGTGTTACCCGGATCACATGGCTATTTTCAATATCTGTTTTTTTTAATTAATCTGAAATGATTAATATATTAATAAATGATTAATGAATGTTTTATTAATTTGAAATGAAGCATGGACACAGACAGTCCAATCTAAAGGGAGGGGGGAGTAAACCAATTGCAAGAGAGGTGCTGCCATGCTGCCTCCAAACAGGAAATTGGCGGTGTGTGCTACAGGGGAGGAGAAAATCCTTTCTCCCTCTGGGAAGCCCATAGTGGAAAATGACTTGCACCATCTTTTTGGATGGCATAAGTCAGCACAATTGAAGGGGGTGTTCCTGGACCAAAAGTCCTTTGGGAGCAAACTAAAGTCAGCTGCACCCCTGGAATGCCCCTCTCCATGCTGGTATGGGCATTTCCAGAGGTGACCAACTGCCACAAGAGCCAGCTTCTGTTTTTGGACACTGTGGTGGCTGGCTGACAAAGTAAGTCCCTCGGCTCTGGCAACCATACCAGTTTGCACAGCACTGCCACCCCTTTGGATTGCACAGGAAGTTATCTTAATATAACCTTCGACAATCTATTTATGTGTGTCACTTTTCAACAAATTGTTGGACTAAAGGAGCATCCAAATACCTATTCAAGATCTTTGACTTGTGTTCTATAAGTCTTAATTTGACCTGTCTGCAGGACATACCAATGCATATATAAGGGGATAAGGACATTGAATTAGATCATGCAATACTTAGTGTTGTATGTGATAAGTATCTTTAGAAGCCATTTGTTTTCAAATTAGGATGTGTGAATTCAGTAATATTCATAGATTGTACACACATGGAACAATGGCCACATTTTCTATGACCTACAGTGGGAGAAGTAATAGATGCATCATGTATGAAAGCAGATCTAACCAAATAATCCTGCAGATCAGAAGTATGTTGTTTGTTGTTGATAGCCTATGCTAACTGCCACCACACTTCCCCCTTTTGTTTCCTTTTTTGCAGATGATAGAAAGCGTGATGAGCCTCCACTGATAGAGAGGCGTCAAGTATCACATCAAGACTCTTGACGGCTGGCACAGGTCTTAGCTACATGCCATCATGAGTTGGTAATTGGCAAACTCCACCTTCCCCTCCCTGTCTCAGCCACAGATGGATCTGTCTTAGATGGATTCAACTTCAACTAACTTTGCTTTAATCATTCCGCCACAAAACCCATTACATACAATCTACTTAAGCATAAAAAACAAGAATATCAACAATACTAAGTGTACCACTAACTATTCTGTGCCAGTTCCATCTTCTGCACAAATTCCAATCACAATGTATTCAGCCTGGGCACAATACTTTGCATTTGTTTTTCTTTGGTTTTTGGTGGGGGGAAAAACTTTTAATTTCTCTAACCATGACCTGGACAGTCGAAGCTAGTCCAATGTCACCATATCTTGGAAGCTAAGCAAGTTTAGTCCTGGTTAGTATTTGAATGGGAGACCTTCAAGGAAGTCCAGTATTGTGATCCAGAAGCAGGCAATAGCAAACCATCATTGAGTGTCTTTTGCCTTGAAAATATATAAATATTTACTTCTACTTACTGGCAAAGGCAAATTGGACAGCAGTAATAATATGTAAGGGTACTATTTGACAATCTCTATGTATGTCAGGTACATAATTTAGTTGGGTTTATTTATTTATTTATTTTTACTATTAGACTTATACACCTCCCTCCCCTGGGGGGCTCAGGGCGGTTCACAACGTACATATACAACACAATAAAGATAAATAAAGTCGGTAAGTTTAGTACCGGTTCTTATTAAAAAGCAGCGTTCAATTATGACATTTAATTATAAAACAACAACAGATGGCATCCAACAGCTTAAGACTCCCCTATTGGGGGGGACAGTAGGGCTCCCGCTGTTAAAAGGGCGGGCAGGTGGCACACATCAGCGGCTGCCCTCCCCAAAAGCCCAGCGGAACAGCTCAGTCTTACAGGCCCTGCGGAATTCATTAAGGTCCCGCAGGGCCCGGACAGCTGGAGGGAGAGTGTTCCACTAGGCAGGGGCCAGGGCCATAAAAGCCCTGGCCCGAGTGGAAACCAGCCGCATCATAGAGGGGCTGGAGACCACCAGCAAATTGGCCTCTGCTAAATGCAGAGGCCGAGTTGGGACATATGGGGCCAGACGGTCCCATAAATACGAGGGTCCCAGAACTAGTTTTCCTAATCTGGCTGGTATAATCCTTATAGGGAACTTGTTTTCCAAATCTGGCTGGTATAATCCTCACCATTTGCTTCCAGTAACTGGAGGCATGTTCACGTGTTCACCTTAACTACTCCACAAAACGAGTGTCTGGAGATCCCCCAGAATTATATCTCATCTCTAGATTACAGTGATCAGGATCAGTGGAGGGTGGATGCTGTGATATTGTATCCCAGTCTCCCTGTCCTCCCCAGGCTCCTTGCCCAAATCTCCCAACCTGGATTTGCCAATCCTATCCCCCATTCCCACCAGTGGTTGCCTGGGATCTGGCAATCCCTGGTGGTCCTTCAGGAATAGCAATTGCTATTGAAGGGTTGTTCTAATGAACAGGAAGTGTTGCAGTTTAGTCTGTATCTGCAACAGTACTTTACTCCACAACAGTAGCATAACAAAAAACAGAACGAATTTATGAAAATGTTCCTCGGATATCTTGTGAATAAACTGTGGAATTGCCATTCCCATAGAGCCATGTTTGCTGGGTCTAATGAATTCTGTCCATGCTGAAGAAGAACGTGGAACCAGTAAGGGTGCTTCATAATGGAAGTTATTCTCCGTTTTGCTCTCATAGATGCTGTGGGTGCAATGAGCCATGTGGAGATGTTCTCCATACTTTTTTCCTATCACCCACTATTTGTCGTTTTCTCATCCTCATTGTCTCATGAGCTTGTTGCTTTTTTAAAAAAAATTGAAAGTAGAATGTTGCTGGGGGAAGGAAGGCAGCATGGTCAGCACTCAGAAACAAAGCAGGGTTGGTACTTGGAAGGGAGGTTGTCTGAGAAGACTCTGCAGTGGAAGGAAATGGCAAAAGACCTTGGCTTTTTACATGCCTTGAAAGTCGCTTATGGGGTCACAACAGAGAAGTATCAGGAAGAAATGGCGCCCAGAAACAACACCTGCTCCAGGTGCCCCCCCCACATTCCCCCACATTCAGGGGCAGGGCTTGGGGGTGTGGGCAGCTCGAACAGGCACCACAGCAGCAGGCTGACTCCCCCCATCTCTCCGCAGGGCAGAAGCTGGGGGGAGCAGGCTGCCATGGTGCCTGTCCAAGCCACCCCTGCCCCTGAGCCCTGCCCCCAAGGAGAAGGAAGGAGACAGGCAGGCAGGAAGGAAGGAAGCAGCTCAAACAGGTGGCAGCAGGCTAGCTCTGCCTTTAGGAGAAGGGAGTGGAGCAATTTTGCGCGCCCCCTGCCATTGTACCTGGGGTCATTTGACACCCCCGTCACTGTAGGCAGTACACTCCTGGTCGCAATTTAATGGCACTTCTCTCACACACAGAGGAATGATTGTTTCAGAGAGTAGCCTTGTTGATCTGAAATAGAACAGTCAGATTTGAGTCCAGTACTGCTTCTGAGACAAATTAGTTTTTTGTAGTATAAAGTTTTAAGAGTCAAAGCTCCCTCTGTCAGATATGTGTTGGGATGGAGATCTCAAAGTTCTTATATTATAGTCAGAAGATAGGAGGGTTATTGCAAAGAAGAAACTCAGAATGAAGAAGTTAATGCTCATAGTAATTAGTATGATCAGAACAAAAGGTAAGTGCTTGGGGGCATAAAATTCAGATTTGTAATGAAATAAGAATCCTATGCCTTGAGGAACACATTGTTCTAAACTTGTGTATGAATTCAAATTCTGCCATCTTACATTGTAATCTCCCACTGAAGCTTTTTATATATGAGAACTCCCACTCTTAAACCAGCAATGGAAAACCTAGAAGATTAAGACATTCTCCCACTGGCTATTGTGTTTTTTAATGTGTATATATGTCCTTTTATTCTTTTTCATAGGGACTGATCTGTTTCTTCAATATTGAGAGTGGAAGGACATTGCTGATATTTCACAGTGTATATAATAGTAGAAGATGAACAAATGAATTCACCTGAGATGGTATGACTGGTGTTGTTAAGTCTGGTGATTGTTTTGTCATAGTGAATTTGCAGACAGAATTGCCATCTTACTGATCTTAAGTAGACTTTGAGTCACACTATTGAGTTCAACAAAATATATCATTCTAAATTAATATTTTCCAGTATAGTGGAAAAAACCTGTGCCTGCAATTTTCTTCCCAAGCAATGCTGAACTTTTCTTAAAGAAAACATAAATGAACCACTCTGATCTTCCTTGCCCCTCTGGGGTTCCCTTTTCATCTGTGAAAATGGCCAGGACCCCTGAAGATGCAGCAAAGTGTCTACAAAGGATTATGGAGGCAGGGGAGGAATCATAAAGATGAGGCCACAATGGGTAATTCCAGAAACCATTAGGCAGAACAGTGGCCATACAATCTGATCCCGAATAAACTACAGAAGGAGCCCTAGGAAATCACGTAAGAGGATTAAGAACAATTTGCTGTATCTCCAACCACAAAAATTGTTGAAATGAAAATACTAAATGAAGGTGTTATTAACCTGCACTATTCCTGTCAAAAGAATGGGTTAACCTAACTTAACATCACTGTGGAAATTAGTTTTCCTAAATATCTAACTCATAAACCCAACACTTGAATCTTAAGCTTCTAATGTCAGATACATCATTCAGCCCCAGGAAATGAAACCCTCTTCTAACTTCACATCCTTCTTTTATATAGCTTTCACATTGAGAGCCAAACAAGCAAAACCTTACTGTTCGTCCTTCTCACCGCAAAAACAAAACAGACAAAACAGACAAAAAATAACCATTGATGATTGTAACAGGAAGTGCTTTCTCCTGAATGTCTGTACTGCCTCATCTTACCTCAGACTCCTGCTTTCTCACTTTCTGGCTGACACACACACTATTTTTTCCATTTGTGCTCACTTGTGCACTATCTCATGCCCTGTTTCAGTTGTGCACTCTTTGTTGCGTGATCACATGTCCATTTGTGTTCTTTCCCCTGGGATCAGGCCATTATACAGAATGGCCTTATTCCTCATTATAAAAAAGCATAAATCCATGAGGATGACAAGTATATACTGCCCTTTCCTATTCCTATATGATGGGAAGTGGTTTCCTCTGAGTTCATTTTCCCCCTGTAAACTGTGTCCATTTTTCATTGCATTTATGCACCAGCAAATGAGCATTCAGAAATATAGGTAAATTATAAATGATGTACATTCTGTACAAGTTGGGCATCAAAGCTGTACAACATGTTGCCCCATACAAGGGCATTTACACAGCCAGGTGTACAAAGTGGAGAACTGGAACAGCAGATATAAAATTTACTTGTTAGATCTGTTGACCACTGTCCTCCATCAAACGACACAAGTAAGTTGAAACCAAAAATTCTCAGCTCATTCTGTCAGCTATTTTATCATAGCATCTCTCATGCATAAATTTTGTGGCAGCAAAGTCATTCCTGGAGTAGGAGACAAGAAAATTGGTTCCCAAAAACATTGAACAGCAAAGCCCTGATCATACCTCCAAGCCATCTGACTGCATCTAAAACAGCTATTTGAAATTACACGAGTTGTTGACTGCTGCTCAACATCATAGTGAATCTTCCTGCAGTTGAATTTTGTCCAGGGCACATCCTGAGATGTGTATCTTCTTTCTGAAATGGGAGGTTGCCATATTAAGTAAGAAGAAGAGTTTCGATTTATACCCCACCTTTCTCTCCCATAAGGAGACTAAAGGTGGCTTACAAACTCCTTTTCCTTCCTCTCCCCACAACAGACACTTTGTGAGATAGATGGGGCTGACAAAGTTCTGAACAAACTGTAACTAGCCCAAAGAATGTAGGAGTGAGGAAACAAATCTAATTCACCAGATAAGAGTTTGTTGCTCATGTGGAGGAGCAGGGAAGGAAACCTGCTCTTAACCACTACACCATTCCATACTTCTTTTTATAAGGAATGGGATCCTACTGCTGTTTTAATCACTGTGTCATATTTCATGAGATTTAAGACTCATCACTTCCAAAAAGATCTGGGTAATCAAACACTGCACTGCTTGAACTGAGCAAATGAGGATCAGAAAAGTCCTCAGATTTATACTTATCAAACACTCATCAAATGTTGTAAAAAGTGAGTTCAAAGATAAAAATGAATTATACCAAAAGCCACAAGGATCAATTAAGATTTCTAAGTGCTGCTGGTTAGAGTTGCATATGACTTCAGAGGCATCAATCCAAATTATTAAATTTTAACATTCCCCCAAGCACTTATTTTGGAAGATATTTGAATGAATATTTTTTCATGGAAACACTTGGAAGTTATTTATTACATGGTTAAGCCATTGCACAGAACCTCTATTCCAAGTCTGGTTCATTGAGTTTACAATATGATTGCACTGTGATAATCTGAATCAGCATTTAAATAGCATTTAAACTGTTCCTTGTTGCAAAGAACTAGTATCATTTCTTGCAGACTACTATCGTTATCCAATAAAGAAAATATTGGATGATTGGATGCAAAATGGAATAGATGAAGATTAAACTGTAGAACAAAGGCAAATGATGGAATGGCTGAAATCCCTTGATTTAAATAGAAGTGCACCCATTGGTTGGAAGTGCATCCCTCATACTTCAACTACCCCTTTACCTCCCTTCCTGGGGTGCAGGAAAAAGCAGGCCTAATTCTGCATGCTGGACTCAGCACCCTCAGTCTGGCAAGCAGGATCAGCCCCCAGCCTCTCTTCCCAAAACCTGTGGGCCTCAGGAAGTGAGGTTGGGGGAGAAGTGGCCCTGCAGGATTGGGCCCACTCACTTCCCTTGGAAAGCAAGGATAGTGCCCCCTCACCTCCTTTGGAAAGCAATGAGGGAGAAAAAAGCAGCCTTGCATGCTGGACTCAGAGCACTGAGAACAGCAAGCAGGACTGGGGCCCCACTGCCCTTCCTAAGAATTTCTGGGTCTTGAGAAGCAAGGTGGGGGAGAGAAACGGCCACAAGACAGGAAGCTGGGTTGTTTCCCCCCTCCACTTTCCAAGGCCCCCAGGCTTTTGTAAATGAGGGGGGAGACAGCATGAGGGTGTATATGGAGCTGAGGGAAACTCTCCCTATCTTCAAAGGCCCCCTGCTGGATCCCCTCCCTTAGCAAAGTCTTGGTCTAGCTTTGCAAACCAGAGGTGTGGGTGCTTATGGATTTGGGGAGAACTTTCCCCTTGTTCATAGGCACCCTGTTGACTTCTCCACTTTGCAAAACTGGGGTTCTGCTTTGCAAAGCAGTGTGCTTATGGACATGGAGAGAACTCTCTCCATCTTCAGAAGCACCCTGATGGCACCCCCCCCCCCACTTCACAAAACCAGGATCCCAGCTTTGCAAAGTGTGACAGCAGGGCACCGAAGAAGTTGGGAAGTTTCCCCACCTCCTTAGGCACCTTTTCACATGTTCAAAGCTGGATTCCAGGTTTGCAAAGAAGGGGAGCCAGCAGAACAAAAGGAGGAAGAAAGGTAGGAGAAGTTGCTCCCCTCAGAGGACACTTTCCACCAACAGCTTTCTAGAGCCCTTTGTATTTGTTGTATAACAGGCTTTACAGCTAGTTAAATTATAAATGGAATAAGGAGTCTACAGCACTTGTATATCCTCCAATCCTCTTGTATATCCTCCACTGATAGTTATTTTATAATATTATTACAGTGTAATATGTGAGAAAATATATTTGAAAATCATCCTTTCCACAGTGAAATAATCTACCTTGTTCTCTTCTTATTCTTCCATTAGACCAGGGAATTCATTTTTATTAGGAATTGATCATATTTTAGAAGGCAGCAATTAGGAATGAAAGGATTTCTTTCATTCAGTTCTTCAATTGTTCTACTGTTCCATTTGTCTTGGGTTCCATTTCTTTGATTTTCTGGATGAATATAAAAATGTCTAAAATTAATTTGAGAATTGAGTTATGCCCCATTTGTTGAGGATTCTGGCTTCTCTAGTGCATTTACATCTTTATGCTTCCAGTGACACTCATACATTTATAAAAATCCACAATAGGGATTTTAAAAAAAAAACACCCATCCCCTTTTCTGTCCAGATTTTGGACTTCCAAGTACTTTTCTTTTATCTTTTAAAGTTAAACCAATACAATCACTGTTCCATTTTTCCTGAACATTGAATGATATTGACATGTGAAGTTTTCCGTGGCTTTTGTTGTTCTTTGGGGTCACAGGCAAATATTCCCTCTCTTCATTGCAAACACACTTGTGTGCACTGACAAAGCCACAAAATGATTTTATCAGGATGCTTTGGTGTAGCATTAACTAATTTAGTTTTTACCAATAAATAGTGCATTCTAATTTGTCCTAGTGGGTGAACTCTGACAGTAAGGAACACACAGAGATTAAAATGAATTCAAATGGTTTATTAGGCCCAGTGCATAAACTACTGAAGGCAATAAACTAATAAGACAGAATACAAAAAGTATCACCTTCAACACAGAGCAGACAAACTTCCTCCTTTTCTGGAATGCAACCATTGTAGCCCAAGAGTAGAGAACAAAAGTTCTACTTTCAACAGCCTCTGGTTTGAGAACTGAATGGTTTTACTTCATTTTATTGTATGCAGCATATGAGGTATATAACAGGTTTGGGAAAAGCACAATCTACATGTGTAGAAATAAAACATTAGCTTTGGTATAGAGTCTGTTGTATTTTTGCTTTGCCGTGCTGCAGATCTGTTTCTCCTCCTCCAATTCTGCCATCCCCTCAGAGGGCTTGCTGAGCTCTGGAGAAACCAGGGAGAAGGATGGTGTTGGAATCACCTCTCTACCTAATTCCTCCAGCATCCTCTGATTCTTGGGTTGAAAAGCTCTTCAGAAGGGTCATACCCTTTCTCCAAGTTCTCCAAGAACAGCTCAGGCACATCCTCTTGCTGCTGCTGGAAAGTGGGGGGGGGCAAGGTCAGCAGCTTGAGGAAGATCAGCCTGTGCAGCAGGCCCATACACAGTGCCAGAACCTGCAGTGTCCTATCAGGGTGGATCTGCTCCATCAGCCACCTCAGCAACGAAGAGTACCTTGTGAGGCACTTTCATCACACCACTCCAGCCAGGCAGAAGGGTGGTAGAAGGCGGCTGTGGGGCAGGACTCCTCAGAGGCTGATGAAAGGCCTCTATCCTCCCCCTACCCGCTCTGGTTTTCTCCATCCCCCCCCCCCCCCCCCCGGGGCCTTGCTTATTTTGCCCATGCAGTTTGCAGGCAATCTGTTTTTGAGGAGGTGCCCTTAATCACAATTTTCTGCACATTGTAAATTTGAAATTATGGAGCAAAACAGTTGACAAGGAAACTTTATCATTTCAAAGGTACATCAAACAGTAATGAACCAAACATGTCAGTGTTGAAATAGTTATATAGAAACCCAGCTTTTCCTTTAGAGTTTTAATGTATCCAGAGTTCTCTTTCACATTTAGCTATTCAAATTCTTCTAATTCACACTGCTTCACAATTTACCAGTGAGGCTGAAAATCAAACTAGACATGATGTGGGTGTGAGAGCCATGATTTGAAATTCTTGGTGATTCTTTTTACTAATTAACATGCAGCAGTCTCCTCCTGTTCCTTTTCACAAATGAAACTTGTGCTCTTGAATTTGCAATTAACTCCACAAGTAAAAAAAAGGTAAAACATCTATATGTCTCTCTCCCACCATAGAACTAATTACAGTTTCATTTGGGAACATTTAAATTAAGTAAATAGTAGGAAAGAAAGGATCAGAGACTCTCTTCTCCTAAAAATCCTTGCTCAGCTTTCAAAGAAATTGAAGGTGGCCAGCTGGGTGACCTTGGGCTTGTTACAGTTCTCTCCAAACTCTCTCAGCCCCACCTACGTCAAAAGCTGTCTGTGGTGGGGAAGGGGAGGGATGGTGATTGTAATCTTCTTTAGGCCTACTTAAAAGGTAAAGAAAAACAGGGTATAAAAACCAACTCTTCTTCTAATTCATTTTGTTAAAGCTATGGGAGAACTTAATTACAGTTCTCTTATGCTATGCATCATTTTACATTGGAATTCATGAAAACTTGGATGCTAGGGTGAAGTAGCCAGGTTGAGAAACTAACCCAGAGAAGCCTGGAGATTCTTCTGATTCTTCATTCCCTATTACAGTTTTTAATAAGTAAAATAAACCAGTCCCCCCAAGGCAATGATTCAATTATTTCAGCATGAGGCATCTGAGTTCATCCTGTTTGAAAAATATGGACTGAGTGAAGAGGAGGAGGAGGAGGAGGAGGAGGAGGAGGAGGAGGAGGAGTAGTTTGGATTTATATCCCACATTTCTTTCCTCTATGATGATGATGATGATAGCCTTTATTGGCATTCCAAAATACAATAAATACAATAAAACAATAAATACAATAAAACAATAAAACCATAAAACAATTGTCCATGAAAGACAGATAGTTACAGCAGCCATTCAGAGTCTCATCAAAAGTTTAGTCCAAATGGACTCATCAAAAGTGCCATTCCTATACACCTCTCCACAGATCTGACTAAAAACCCACCAACAGAGCCCAGGCATCACAACAGCATACAGTGTCAACACTCCACTATAAAACACAGAGTTTGTTAGAGTGGCACCTAATCCTAACACAGAACAAGGGATAGGGGGCGAGGAAATGGGCAAACAATTGATTTGGCTCCCATAGGTTGCCACAGCCATCAGTTGTCACTCACTCCATCTAGCAATCAATAACAAAACTACGACATCCCTCAATGAATCACCCACGTTTGACTTTGGGTGACCGTGACCGTGAACCCAAAGGTTGCTGGCAGATGTAGGCACTGTGTGCCAATAGCAAATAGTTAATGTGAGCAGCATTGTTGTTGTTATGATGATAGCAATCTAGTGCTTAGTGTCCATCTAGCGTTGCGTCTATAATCTTTAAAAGATATTTTGCTACTCTTTCGCAGAAGTAAGGATCAAGATTATCTAAGATTAACGGAATCCTAAGAGCATCAGTTAAATGATTGTATAGAAGTGAAGCAATGATGGGCTGGGTCATTCTGATCTTGGCAAATCTTGCACAATGAAACAGAGTGTGCTCCAGTGTCTCTACTTGGCCTGAGTTGCATGGGCATAGCCTCTTTTGTTTAGCTATGCGTTGGTATCTGCCTTTAAGGAGCATAGAGGGCATTGAATTGAAACAGGCCAAGGTTATTGCTCTTCTGTGCCATGGATTGGTAAGCCAGAAAAGGTAGTTGGCTGTATGTCCTTGTTCAAAAGGGATAAGCAAATTTAGAGGAGAGCATGTTTTCCTCGCTTCAGCTATCATGTTGCAGTACTCATGTTCCAGCAGCCTGATTTTCAGGCAATTATAGGCCCTCTGGTAGAGTGAAAGAGTAAAAGTGACTCTAGTGGGAGGCTGATAGAGCTAATTTTTTCTTCCACCAGCGTCGTCCATCTGGGAACTACCGAGGTCGGAGAGCATCGAAGAGGTGGATTAAGCTAGAATGATCTTGTGAAAAATGGATGTGCAGCCAATATTTGATGGTCCTCAGCCAAGCCATTGTGACATGGGATATTTGCCCAAGTTCTAAGCATAGGGCTGCTGTAATGGAGCACAGTTGGGTAGTCCCATGATTTTACTATTAAAAAAAGCGGGATTAAGATCTATTTAAGATTTTGTTCGCAGCTTCAATCCAGATAGGTGCTCCATAAAGGAGCTTGGTTCCACATTTGGCATTGAAAACTTTCAACGCTGATGGTATATATTGATGGCCCGATTTGTGGAAGAAGCGCAGGATTGCTGAAGCGCTGTTATTGGCTGCATCAAGTGCTAGTGTCCTGTGTACTGCCCAATTAAGATTGCTCGTAAGAGTAATGCCCAGATATTTAAACTGTTTGACTTGCTCTATAGGTTTCTTGTTGATAGTCCATACCTGTCTAGAGAATCGTCTGGCGAATACCAATATTTTGGATTTCTCATAGTTGATTTCCAGTTCATTTGACTTACAGTATTCCGCACAGCGATTCAGAAGGCAGGTGAGGCCAACCTTTGTGCATGAGAGAAGAGCAGTGTCATCTGCATAAAGCAGGGCAGGGACATGTTTAGAGCACAGTTTCGATTAGCGTGTCCGTTGACCTTTGAAAGAATAGGCACTAAATGCAGCTGAGAAAGATTTTAAACAAAATAGGTGCCAATATGCAGCCTTGTTTAACTCCCCTAGTAGTAGGGATGCTAGATGTAAGGGGCCCATTCGGGGCAGCTCTGATTTTACAGCTAGTGCCAGTGTACAATTGTTTTATTAAGAACAATAATCTAGGGTCAATGTTCAGGACAGAGAGTTTACTCCAGAGTAGTTCTCTTGAAACTGAGTCAAATGCTCCTTTCAAATCTAAAAAAGCAACAAAAAGTTTATGGTTGGCATGAATTGTATATTTATTGGCTAGGTGTGATAAAACAGATAAATGATCAAGTGTTGATTTATTTTTAGAGAAGCCAATTTGCTCTGGACCAATCACACCTGTTTGTCTAATCCACTCCTCAAGTTTCAAGTATAGAAATTTGGCGTATAGTTTGCCAGTGACTGAAAGGAGACTGATAGGGCGGTAACTTGAAGGATTAGTAGTGTCTCCCTTTTTGTATATGGGGACAATTATAGCTGTTAACCACTCGCTTGGTATAAGGCCTGTGTTGTTGACATAAGTGAATAGTGAGGCCAAAAGCGTTGCCCACCATTCTGGAGAAGATTTGAATATTTCAGGTATACTCTAAGGAGACTCAAGGTGGCTTACAAGTTCATTTCCCTTCCTCTCCCCACAACAGGCATCTTGTGAGGTAGGTGGGGCTGAGAGAGTTCCAAAGAACTGTGACAAGCCCAAGGTCACCCAGCAGGAATGTAGAAGTGTGGAAACACATCTGGTTCACCAGATAAGCCTCTGCCACTCAGGTGGAGAAGTAGGGAATCAAACCCAATTCTCCAGATTAGAATTCACCTGCTCATAACTAGGGTTGGTGATTCGGCTCGGCAAAATCAATGGTTTGTTCTGAATTGCCTCCAATTCGGACAGATTTGGACCAAACCAGGTCCGAATCAATGGCGGCCAAATCAGAGCCATCTGAATCAATGGCGTCCAATTCGGCACCATTACCGAATCAGGCCTTGGATGGCCCAACTCATTTTAAAAGAAAAAAGAGAAAAAGCCCTCCAAAAAGCCCTCTGACAAAAAAACCCCTTCCTTCCTGAGTCCCCAATGGAAACCTTCCCTCCCTCTGCCGCAGCTGCGCTTCCCACCCAGTTTCCAACCCCCGAAAAAGCAGACCTCCCAAAAAACATACCCCACTCACCCATAGTCACTCTCATCACCTGCTTGCTTAATTTGCTGGCACCCCACAGCCCTCCTCCAGAAATTTCCCATTGGCTACAAATGGAGTGAAGTTACTGCAGAGCACAGAATCTGGGGAAATTTCTTGGGTTGCCTATCAGGGGTGCATTTTTCAAGATAGTGGAACCAGAATTTCAGGGTATCACCTGAAGGCTGTCCTGATGATACACCCCAAGTTTGGTGAAGTTTGGTTCAGGGGGGGCAAAGTTATTGACGCCCAAAGTGATAGCCCCATCTCCTGTTAGTTTCCATTGGAAACAATGTGGCATCTTCTTTGGGGGTCAATCACTTTGACCCCCATGAACCAAACTTCACCAACCATGGGGAGAATCATCAGAACAGTCTCTGGATGATATCAAGTTTGGTGCTGCTAGCTTTAAAATTGTGCCCCCTGCAGCCCCAAAAATGTAAAAACACCAAAAAATAAAACGGACCCAAATTTTTCGGATTTACCCGAATTTTCGGGCATATCCAAATTGACTATGATTCAGTTTCAGGCATACAGATCATTTTGTGCCCTAAAACATCTGAATCCTAGTTTTACCAGATTTTTGGGGTATCGACCAACCCTACAGTCATAACCACTACACCACGCTGGCTCTCTGTGCAGTGTTTTATACTTGACAGTTACAATTACATTTTTTTCCACAGAAACCTTAGCAGCATCACAGAAATGTCAATTAAATATTTATTGAGAAATGATTGGACTGGTAAAATGAAAAGAGGTGGTGGGGAGGAGGTTTTCTTGCTTTATGATCTAAGTCACTGAACCATTTTGATTTATGGAAGAGCAGATGCTTGCTTTTTTTAAAAAAGGAGGCAGCTTTGAATTTAGAAAAGAAGAAAACCTTTTTGATAATGCATCCGTTTCTCAAAACATTAAAGACTGGGACTCCCAAGTTACAATGTATCACTATACATGACATACATCTAAATGCCTGAGTTTATAAGCCACATCACTGACTAACATCTGATACAAAGCTTCCAGATCTAACATAAAGGCTACAAAGAGCAAGCTGGATTGGGTGGCCTGCTTGTGCATAGGAATGTGCACACACCGTCAGTTTTGAAACAATTGTATTGCAACTCAATTTGTTTAAAAGTTCAGTTCAAAATGTTGGTTGTTATGGTTAAAGCAGTTCATAACTTGGAGCCCTGGTCAAGGAAGTAGGTAAGGGGGGTTTCTCGGGTTCAACCCCCCCATTCATGTCCGAAGCTCCGCCCACCCATTTGTGGGTTTTTAAAACATTTTAGTGTTTTTCGGTTTTTGGCCTGAAGGGGGTGCATTGTTTATGCTAGCAGCACCAAACTTTCAGGAATTATTTGGGGGACTCTCCTGAGGATACCTGCCAGGTTTGGTGATGTTTGGTTTGGGGGGGTCCAAAGTTATGGACTCCCAAAGGGGGTGTCCCCCTCCTTCATTGTTTCCAATGGGAGCTAATGGAAAATGGGGCTACACCTTTGAGGGTCCATAACTTTGGACACCCTGCACCAAACTTCACCAAACCTGGCAGGTATCATCAGGAGAGTCTCTTACTGATACCACCCAGGTTTTGGACCCAGGGGGTCCAAAGCTATGGTCTCCCAAAGAAGGTGCCCCCATCCCCCATTGTTTCCAATGGGAGGTAATAGGAGATGAGGCTACACTTTTGAGGGTCCATAACTTTGGACCCCCTGAACCAAACTTCACCATGCCTGGGTGGTATAATTAGTAGAGTCTCCTAAAGATACCCTAAAAGTTTGGTCCTGCTAGCTTAACGACTGCACCCCTGACAGCAGGCACCCCCCAAATTTCCTCAGATTCTCCTTTTAAATCCCCCCCTTCGGCATGGATTTAAAGGGAGAATCTGAGGTCCTCAGTCTAGAGGAAGAAGAAGAATTTGGATTTATATCCTCCCTTTCTCTCCTGTAGGAGTCTCAAAGGAGCTTACAATCTCCTTGACCTTTCCCGCTCACAACAAACACCCTGTGAGGTGGGTGGGGCTGAGAGAGCTCCGAAAAGCTGTGACTAGCTCAAGGTCACCCAGCTGACATGTGTGGGAGTGCACAGGCTAATCTGAATTCCCCAGATAAGCCTCCACAGCTCAAGTGGCAGAGCAGGGAATCAAGCCCAGTTCCTCCTGATTAGAATGCACCAGCTCTTAACCACTACGCCACATTGAAAGTGATGCTGTTTCATGGTGGGTGATAATTCACCCCAAAACAGCATCACTTTCAATGCTGTTTAGCTGGGGACCCCAGATTCTCCCTTTAAGGTGGATTTAAAAGGAGAATGTGGGCTCTCTAGTTTAAACACCATTGAAAGTGATGCTGTTTAGGGGTGGATTCCAGCATCACAGCAGCTGCCCGGGGTGGGGAATGGGATGGTATGGGACGCAAAACTCAGATTTTGCACCAATCTCCATTTTCCCTCTATGCCTCTGCCCAGAGGGGAGGGCAGAAGGAACTGCCAGCTGCCGGCTGGGAGCCCAGCTGGGGGGGGCAGGGGAGGGAAAAGGGGGCGAGGGGATGAGAGTCTGCCATCCCTGGCTTTGGAGGGCTGCTTTTACTAAAGCTGGAGGCCGAGGGGCAAGGGCTTGAGGAGGTGTAGGCCATGCCCTAGAGGCGAGGGTTGAGGTGTGCCCCGAGACCCATAAAATCTATACCTCGTCCCTGGACTAAAGCTGAGACTGTCTACAGACCCCCCCATCCCAGCTCGTTTGATGGCACCATCATCTAAGCTTCCTTACTTTATCCTGCAGCTTCGATAGCCCATATGCAAAAATTTTCTACATGATCTATATATATCGTTCTGAGCAGCGAAAAAATGCACGAGAGACATTGGGTCGGTGTTGGATGGGGTAGCCGCTGAGTGGTTTGTTACCCTTTATGAATTGCAGGGGACGATACCTGCACGGTAGCGGGCTTCCTCCGGCGTTAAGCAGTCGGTTCCAAGATCCCAATGCTGAAAAACGATGCCATCCGTTGCAGTAAAACCATCCAACAGGGCAGCAGCTCCTTTGCTGATTTTGCCCGTGAATTCAGCGCGGCGGACAATGCGCTTTCCACGGACTGGCCGGCATGCGAAATCGCAGTATTTTTTTTGAGCTATGAGATATTAAGCCGAGTGAAACAGTGATCCTTATGACCGGATCCACATGGCAAGCGCTAGCGGCGGATTGGATCCAGCTTCGGCTTCGCGAGTTGCTGCCGTCTTGCCTAATGCCGCTGGAGGCATACGCCCGAAAGCAGCCAACCGCGCCCGGCGCCCGGCGCTAGAAGCAAAGCCAAGCCCGGCCATTGCGGCGAGACCGCGTCAGAAACGCCGTCGCCCGTTTGGGATTAGCGCCTTTACTCGCGGAGGAGTCCTGCAGCCACCTGGCTGCCAACTGCCTTCTTGAAGAAGCGAAGCCTCACCTCCGGGGGCCGCGCTCCTTCTGCCAAGCCTCCGCGCAAATCAAGCCTGCCAACTCAAGGATAGGTCCAAAGCTACTTTTGATGAGGGATGGCCGAAGAGAGGAAGAAACTTCGCTTAGTCTTTCAGCACCCGTGGATAAATGCTTAGTCAGCCTGATCCGGTGAGTGAAGTAGCGCCCATTACTATTACGAGCTTCCTTAGCCAGCACTGTATAGCGTGATACCTGCGATATTTTTAGCCTCTGCACTTGTGGACTCAGGTTGCTCCCACTGTCTTATGAGACCGCAAGTGGCTGAGGAACTTCGGTTTCGACCGAGTTCCTTGGTGAAGCCCATTCCTTTCACCCAAATGGGCCGGTAGCCCACTGGGTGGTGAGGGTCGGCCGGTTCAAAACCCAACCGGTACTTCTCCGTTGCAGCGATCATTCGGGAAAAGAATTAGTTTCATTCTTGCTCCAGTTGCAAAGCACTCCATTATTGTATTAGGTATGCCATGGCTACTTTTACCACGAACCAACCTTAGTTTGCAAGGAGCGAATCAGCCTTCAATTTTCAGATCCCCCCTGTGGAGATCACATGGATGGGGGGGGGAAGATCATCGGTAGGGGAGGGGGGAAGCAACGATGCGGCTACAGCTTTCCGTGTACTGTAATGGGCTCCCCTTGCTGTAGAGAATCCCAAAGGCATTATCAAAGACCTATCCAGAGTTTTTTCCAGGAACAGGAGTCGTTTGCTTCCCCATAGAGATGACCCGGTTACGCAAGATCCTGCACTACAAGCCGGAGCCCAATTACCTAAGAGTGGGGATCTATCGCATGAGTCCCACCGAGGAAAAGAAGCTCAGCGCCTTCTTAGATAAAAAAATTTGTAGCCAGCCAGTTCATGCGGTGAGCCACAAAAACACACCCATGCCGCCCTGTTTTATTAGTTAAGAAAAAAAGCGGTTCATTAAGACTTTGTACTGATTACTGTGGACTAAATGCTGTTTCCATCTCCAGCAAATATCCTTTGCCCGTAATAAAGGACCTCTTGGATGCCCTAGGCAAAGGCGGATTTTTTACCAAATTGGATTCTTGAGGAAGCTTATTATCGTGTCCGCATCGGTGAAGAGTGTAACATTTAACAGCATTTAATACCAAATTAGGACAATATGAATATTTAATAATGCCCGCCGGATTAGCTGGGGCCTAAGGGGCCTTCATAGCCCCTCATAAACGCAGTATTACATGATTTGTTGTACAAAGAGGGGTAATTAAATTATATTTGGATGATGTTTTGATTTACTCTACAGACCCTGGAAAGAGCATGAAAGGGCTTTAGTCGGAAGTTTTACAAGCGTTTACTTGATAACTCCCTCTTTGCCAAGTTTGTAAAAGATGCTGTTTTCCACCAATCCTCCATAGACTACCTGGGCTATCGAATATCCTCTGGACGGTCTAGAAATGGACCGGCTAAAGTGGCGCAGTGGTTGAGCTGGCCTGCCCCTACCAATAGAAGGAATTGCAATCTTTCTTAGGCTTTGCTAACTTCTACTCATTATTTCATTCCTCATTTTGCCAAACTTGCCTTACAGCTCACTGATCTTTTACACACTAAAGGGAAAGGCCAAGCGTGGCGGTAAACCGAACCCCCCCTCCTGGTGGCAGGAATGCCAATTGGCGTTCCAGCAGTAGCTGAAAACTTAACTTTCACAACGCTGAAGACCAATTCTGACACATCCGACCCTGAGCTTCCTTTCAATCGTTCGCGTGGATGCTTCCGGACAAAGGCGTTGGTAGCTGCCCTCTCTTGCAGAAAAAATAAAGATAATAGAAATTGGTACCGTGTGCTTATTTATCAAAATTTTTTGGTCGAACTAGAAACTGGACATATGGGAATAAAGGAAACCGCTGCCATCAAACTAGCGTTGAGCAGCACTTGAAATACATTAGGTTGGAAGAGGCCAAGCACGCCTTTCAGAATCTGAATTGGGATCATAAAATTTGAAAACACTTTTCCACACCCCTCAAAATGTCAGCTAAACAATTCACGTTGGGCTGATTTTTTTTCTCTACAAGCTTTTCACTTTCACGGTCCATTTTTTCCCTGGTAAAAACAATAAGCTGGCTGATCGTTTGTCCCACCTCCCGTGGAGAGAGGCGAAATATCCCTACGAATACTATTCAACGCACCGTTCTCTCACACTCCAACGCTGGGATTGGCTGTCACCCGCTCACAATCCTCTGTGTCTCCCCCCCCTCACCCATCCCAGCCATCGCCTCCCCTTCACTCCAGAATTTAAGGAGGCGAGGATTACGCTTGACTGCTACCAACAGAGAAAAGATGCACAACTTCACGCCTGGAGGATGAAGTGTCTGGAAAGGGGGGGGGGGTGTTAGTGCGTTCCTCCTCCCCTTCGAAAGCAGGTTCTTCAAGCACATCCCATGATGCTTGCGTCAGGCTGGAAGCGCTTCCGAGGGTTTTGTGAAAACCCTTCATCTAGCATCCCGCGCCGCCAGTTTTTTGAGTGGCGCTCTATCTTGCTGGGGCGTTGAGTGCTTACATTAAAGAATTTGTTTCGCCTTATGTCGCGAGGAGGCCAAGTCCAATACGAGAGGAAGCCCTCATGGATTACTGAAACCTTATCTCCCGTTACCTCCCGACCCTGGCAGGTTATTTCAATGGATTTTATCACTGACTTGCTGGACAGTCCACGGGAACACTGTGTTTGTGGTGAAGTGGTGGATCTCTTTTTCCAAACAAAAGCGCATTTCATTCCTTGCACCACCATACCTTAAAGCTCCCCAAACTAGCCCGGTTGTTCAAATTCAACACATCTACCGCCTGCATTCCTCTCCTGAGAAGGTGGGTGTCGGATCGTGGCCCCAATTCATTTCTCGGTTTTGGAAGGCTTTCACCAGGTTATTGGGAACCACACCAGCAATTGCCGCGCCCTACCCGCGTTTAAAGTGGCCGAGGGCAAAGTGAGCGGGCCAGACAAGAACGCTAGAGCAAAATTTACGTGATTATTACAATCTACCATCAGGACAACTGGTGGCGGTAGCTTCCCCTTAGCGGAAACCAATAGCTTACAATAATGCAATTCATAGCGATGCGCCAGAAAACCCCATTTGAAGTAGTCTCTGGTCGATCCTTCCGCCATTGCCCCAGCTGCGGTATTACAGCCACCAGAATTCAATCGTGGATTTTTGTCACTGGCTGAAACGGAAAACAGTTCAAGTCCTACCTTAAAACAGGCTCAAGAGCTGAGCCCGAAAGTTTCGAGCAGACTTAAACACGCTCAGAATTTCCACTTACGTGTTGGGGCTTGGGTTTGTTGTCCACTAAAATCTTCAGGCGTGGACAAATATTTCAAAACTTGGCAAAGAGATTTGTGGGTGTTCCCTTTAGGATTACAAAGAAGTGATCAATGATGATGTTACTGCTTTGCTTAGCCGTCTGCCTAATTCGCACAGGTAACATTTCATCCCGTCTTTCATTCCAGCTTGCTCAAGGAGGCTCCCACTTCAGATTACACCAGCACGACCACTCGGAACACCCGCCAGTTATAATTGATGGACTGCAGCATTTATGAAATAGATGCTATGTATCCTGGACTCTCTAAAAACTTCTTTTATGCCAAATGTCTACAATATCTAGTGTCATGGAGTTTGGCTATTCTTCACCAGCCCATAATCAATGGAGTGTATAAGAGGAATATCGGCGCCCCTCTTTAATTGCTGCAGCTCGCCAAGCTTTTCCGGACAAACCCGGAGGAAAGGGGGGAGAGATTTCTTTTAGGAGAGGCAGAGTGTAAGGATCTCAGTAGTTCTTGTTTCCCTTACAACAAAACCTGGCCTTGGCCGGAGATTCTTTTGGCGGGCGTCCGGCCAGGTCAATTCAGCGCTTGTGAGAGTAATGCTTATCTACCAAACTTTTCGCGCATAGTAGAATTCACGTTCTCATAAGAATGGAGCCGGGGGGATGGGTTAGTCAGCATTATAACCTGTTGTTTGAGCGAGGGTTGCTCATTCCTGCCATATGCGTGTGTATTGTGTGCTTTCAAGGCGAGGGTGGGGGTGTAAGCCCCCCCGGACCCCTTATAATCAAAAGCACTGCATTTCTGCTCTTTGGAATTCCTTACACCCTGGTATCTGAATGACAGCTGAGCTTTGCGTAGCCTAATATGAGCACTGAGATCAGGCTAGCAGTCTCATCTGTGAACATAAATAGTCCCAGAATTTGAGGCTAATCTGTAGCAACACCCTGCTATGGAAAAACCTAACTGGGGATCCTATGGCTGCTTCAGATGACTTTTTGCTGATATATTCTAGATTCTGATTTTGTTGCTTTTGTGGTATTTGTGTGGGGTCAATTTTAATACTTTAGTTATAAGATTTTGGAGTGAATTATTTGATGTAGTTTTATAGTTATGCTATTAATAATTATACTGTGCAATTTGATGTGAACATGATCATTAGTGCAGTTTGCCTTATTCTTACTCCTTCAAGTAGTAGCAGAGTAGTAGCAAGGAGGGTAAGGAGCCTGGGGAAGACGCCTCCTTAGCCAGACTGTGGCTCAAACACCTATCTTGTATAAACCACTCCCCTGAGACTGGGGGTGAGGCTGGGGTTATCAACACCTGGGTAAGGGACAGAGGGACAGCAACAGGGACAAAGTGCAAAGCTGGTAGAACACAGCCTTGTAACTCTCACCATAGTTGCCTATATGGACAATATTATCATCTTTAGCTCACACTGGACTGAATATTTGGAGCAAATTCTGAAGGCTTTGCAGGGCTGAAAATAAACCGGGCCAAAAATCATATTGGTTTCCGACAACATAATTATTTGGGCTTTGTAGTGGGAGATGGTTGGGTCTGGTTTCTGCCAGAAAAAGTGACCTCATTGGAAGAGTACCCCGACCAAAGACCAAATGGCAGGTTTGGTGGCTTTGGGATATAATGGTAGGTTCATTGTGCATTATGCCTCCCATTGTCTGATTGTCTCCAGAAAGACCAACTAAACAAGGTTCAATGGATTCCTTAAAGACATGATGCCTTCAACATACTTTGGACTGCTCTGTCCTGGACATCTGTTCTCATGAATCTGACTTCAGTCAACATTCTTACTGAGGACTGATGCATAAGAGATGAATTATACTCTCCCAGAATTGGTGCAGCAAAAAGTTTCCAATTTTATTCTTGAGCCACAAATTACAGTCTGCCAGACATCATTCCATCTTACCCCAATGAGCTGTTATTTTTGTCCAGGAGGGAGTGGGGATAAAAGGTGCTGACCACATCAGCCACATGGTCCCCATAGGGCAGGACTTTTGGAGGTGACCAGCTAGGTGGCACGTTTCCTGCAGTAGATTGGAGGGGATGGGGCTGAGGGCCAGGCAGGGTTTAAAAAGCCCTCCCTCCCTGACCTTTGGCCTGTATGCTACAGCACCTGTCTAGAATTGCCCTCCTTCCCTATGCTACATTATTATTACTTGTATATGCTTGTACTGTTGCATTGCTTATTTTATTCATCAAAGCTGGGCATATTGGGCATTGGAAGAAATATTTTTGTGGGAGGTGGCATCCACAAACCTGACTCCCAAAAGGTTGGGGAGACCTTAAAAGACCTTGGGGGTGTGGTGAGGTGCATTGCTGCATGCCCAGGCAGGCGCTGCTGGTTGGCCCACAACTCCAGGCAGGGACGTAGGTATAGATTTTTATGGGGGGGGTTCGAGGGTGAGACCAGGCCCCCACCTGCCCCTGGGGCCTCCCCAAGCCCCGCCCCTGGCCTCAGTGCTTATAAAAGCAGCTCTCTGAAACCAGGGATGGCAGACTCCCCTACCCCACCCCCCACCAGCTGGGTTCCCAGCCACTGGCAGCCCCTTCTGCCCTCCCCTCTGGGCAGAGGCATAGCTATGGAAAATGGAGCCCAGTTCAAAATCTGAGTTTTATGCCCCCTCACATGGATGGATGCTGTGAAGCTGGAATCCACCCCCGAACAGCATCACTTTCAATGGTGTTTAAACTAGAGAACCCAAATTCTCCTTCTAAATCCACCTTAAAGGGAGAATGTGGGATCCCAGTTAAAACAACATTGAAAGTGATGCTGTTTTGGGGTGGATTATCCCCAACCCTGAAACAGCATCACTTTCAATGTTTAAACTGTGGACCTCAGATTCTCCCCCTAAATCCATGCCGAAGAGGATTTAAAAAGATAATGTTGGGGAATTGGGGGGTGCCTGCTGTCAGGGGTGCAATTGTTAATTAGCAGCACCAAACTTTCACAGTGTCTTTAGAAGGCTCTCCTAATGATACCACCCAGGTTTGGTGATGTTTGGTTCAGGAGGTCCAAAGTTATAGACTCTCAAAGGTGTAGCCCCCATCTTAGCTCCCATTGGAAACAATGGGGGATGGGGCACCCCCTTTGGGAGTCCATAGTTTTGAACCCCCGGACCAAACTTTACCAAACCTGGGTGGTATCAGTAAAAGACTCTCTCTATGATACCACCCAGGTTTGGTAAAGTTTGGTTCAGGGGGTCCAAAGCTATTGACCCTCAAAGGTGCAGCCCCACCTTCTAATAGCTCTCATTGGAAACAATGGGAGATGAGCACCCCATTTGGGAATCCATAGCTTTGGACCCCCTGGACCAAACTTCACAAAACCTGAGTGGTATCAGTAAGATACTTTCCTGATAATACCACCCAGGTTTGGTGAATTTTGGTTCTGGGGGTCCAAAGTTATGGACCCTCAAAGGTGTAGCCCCATCTTCTTTTGGCTCCCATTGGAAACAATGGGGGATGGGGGACCCACTTTTGGAGTCCATAAATTTGGACCCCCTGTACCAAAATTCACAAAACCTGGGTAGTATCATCAGGAGAGTCTCTCAAAAAATCTCTGAAATTTTGGCACTGCTAGCCTAAAAACTGCGCCCCCTGCAGGCCAAAAATTAAAAGAAACACTAAAAAATACAAAAACCCACAAACGGGGGGGCGAAGCTTTGGACATGTAATGACAGGGTTTGAACCAGATAATGTACCCCTTACCTATGTCCTTGACTCTAGGTAGTAATGGCAGATGTACACAGAAACTAGCACCCAGTGGTATCCCAGGATGTGCTTATTCCTTGCCTCTTTCCCCAACTAAGAGGCTGAGGAAATACGGCACTCATCGGTTCAACAGGTGGGTTGCCCAATGCTAGGATCCATTGTTATGCTGCTCCTTAGCTCCTCAAGCCTGAACTCAATAAACAGCAGTGGCCAGCTATTTTTACTAAAGAATGTGTCTGCATGTTATTTTCCAGCACTGAGCTTTCCACTAATACCTTTCTTGGAACAACAAGATGTGCTACACCACCATGACAATTAGCTGTTAGCAATGAAACAGACTGTAGGGACTCTCCAGTATTACATTGCCAACAACATTTTTGCCCACATAACAGATCATTCATGAAGGACCATAATAACTAGGTTTTTGAGGTGGTGTCGATCCCTATCTCTCTGCAGATTCACAGTGAGCTACCAGAAAAGCAAGATCCATGCCAACACCAACTGTTTTTGTTGCTTCTTGAAGATGATG
Source organism: Sphaerodactylus townsendi (assembly GCF_021028975.2). NCBI lineage: Eukaryota > Metazoa > Chordata > Lepidosauria > Squamata > Sphaerodactylidae > Sphaerodactylus > Sphaerodactylus townsendi. The sequence continues at coordinate 36,969,805 of NC_059433.1, read as the reverse complement.
TATACATCACACATTTCCAGGCCAAGAGAAGGATTCCCACACTTACTCCAAAGGACTGCAATTCCCACTAAAAACACATTGTGCCGGCAAACCCTGAGGCTGCAGAAATCATCCGTCAGATTGCAGCAGGGTGTGACCTTGGCAGATTTTACTCAAGATTCAGCCAGTTTGAAGGAGCCTAGCCAGATGTCAGCAGTACACTCAATATCAAAAGGCAACCTATCCAAGTTCCTAATAGATATGACCCTGGTACTGAGACCCAGGAAAGCTCTGAAAAAGGGGTAGGGAGAACAGAAAGCACTGCTGTGGAGAGCAGCCAACTATCTAAAGTCCAAGGGGAAAGGTAAGTGAGCTTACCATTCCAAGGCAAGTATACACTGGTACAGGAGCTTGTTATTCCCCAGGGAGGGAGGATTGGCTAAGGCTAGGGTTGGCCCTCCCTTGGAGAAGCATTTAAAGGGAGTAACCAAAAGCAGCCAAGGAGGAAGAGCTAGACCATTCCAAGTCAGATGGGAGTAGGTAAATATTTGAACAGAGTGGGAAAATTGGGTGAAGAGAACCCCCATCTTGCTCTATTCTGAGGCTCTGTCCTGGGGTTCATGCTCATCTAGAAGCAGTTCTAGAGTTGGATGGTGAGACAGCCCTGAACCCAACCCCAGTGGAAAGTGATACTGGCCAAATCAGTTGCATATTAATTTGTTTTGTTATATCCAATCAGCTTGACAAATGGTCAGTTCTCTATCCACACAGAGATGACACACAGCCTCTCTACACTGCCAGGCACCCTCCTTATGGGGATGACAACAAAAGTAATGGCCAGACCAAATGGCTAGGCCATCAGATCAAAAGTGGGAGGACAGAATAGAGATAGGCTTGTCAGACCTTCTGCTGTAGTGGGAGATTTCCTACTTCAAGTTCTGTTGCCTGATGTTACTCTAAGCAGAGGGTACAAAAATTTTCAAAAACAAAAACAGTGATGTTGTTGATCTACCCCTGTCTCAAGAGATCCCTGGTATAAGCTTTTCAGAAAGACCACAAAAGAGACATACTTGGTATCTATTTCAACATGGAACCTTCGTATGGCATTTTCCCAACTGCATTTCCAGAACTTACCAACAGCCTTACTTGCTGAGTGATATGTTGAAATACTGCAGGCTTTATGCCTCTGCATATGTGATGAACCTGTAGTAGAAGACTGGCTCCATTATATCCTGCCCTTTGTATTTAGAACTGAGATAAACTTAGATAAACTATTGATAGGTCTAAATCTCCCATCTTACAGACAAATTGGCCTGTTTGTTATCATATACGAATGCCTTGATTACTTGTAATGTGGCATTATTTGCCCTGGCTGCTTAGAAAATCCAGTCCAAATTAACTCCAACAGTATGCTAATGGAATGCTCAGAGGCTAGCATTTAGTGTGTAAGAATTCTCATTTTGACAAATATCATCATTTATATTTTATTTATTAGTTGATGATGTATTTATTTGCATTCGTTTTTATTTATAAAATGTTTATACTGTAGTGCCCCTGGGCTATAAGCAATTAAAGTTTTGAATGAATGACTGACTGATGTAGCTATGTCACCTCTGGGTTCAAGCTCGTAGTGATAAACAGTAACTGTAGATCTTGCAGGCTTTGCAAGAGTTTCTGGTGGTTTCTATAGTTATACTTTATTACTTTTGTGTTGTGCCTGGAAGTGATGTAGAATTAGTGATTGTGCCCACCCCCATATTCCCCCCACTCCAGCCAGGCAACCATAGGCAGATGGTATGAGATAACTATTGTGTGAGAGGTCAGGGTTGGCTGTTGAACTTGCACTTGGTTGGGCATAACCAGTGGTGGGATTCAGCAGGTTCACACCACTTCGGCAGAACCAGTTGTTAAATTGGTGCTTGTAAACAATCAGTTGTTAAATTATTTGAATTCCCACCACCAGAACCAGTTGTTAAATTATTTGAATCCCACCACTGGATAACCCATATAAAGATCAAGTGGCTGGTCAGAGAGGAGCCACCAGGGCCTCTCCAGGCAGAGGAAAGGCCTAGAAAGAGAAAAGGAAACACAAGGTGCATAAATCCTTCTCCTGCCAATGACTTGGATCCCTACAATCTCACTGGTCTTTTTGCTGAGCATTTCAGCTTCCCAGCCCTCCAGCTGATTTCATTTCATTTCACCCCTCCAGCTGATTCATACTTTGTGTGTTTGAACTTCACAATTCAAAGCACTTGCTTTGGGGGCAAAACACATCTCTTATCTCTGTAAATGTAAAATCCTCCACTTTTCATGAGAAAAGTTAGTATCAACTTTTTGCACCTTTCAACTTTTTCTATTTTGACAGCAATCTTTAAATAAAACCTTTTAATTTTTTTCTGGGAGTTTTTATATACCTCAGACTTGGTGGCTGATCCAGGCAGCTCCTTCATGAAAGAACAGAGATAGTGCCTGGGGAAAGATGGGTTCAAGGGATAAGGGGGCTAACTGAGGCCCATTCCACATGTGCCAGGGAAGCTGCTGTGCACCAGTATAAATGAATAAATGGGTGCAGCCCAGGGGCCATTCACATGCTTCTGTGTGGGCAGCCCCGGAGCTGCCATGGCTCATAGAGGTACCTCCACATGGAGTTGCCTCCATTTCATTTTTTCAACTTCTCTTCTCTTCCCTGCACAGTTCTGCAGGGACAAGGTGACACATCCCTGGGGGTCAGGAGGCAGGAGGTGTGTCCCCTTGTCCCTGCAGAACTGTGTAGGGAAGAGAAGGTAAGTTTGGAAAAAAGGATGCACCTAAAAGCAGCTCCTCCCATCTGGTGCCATTCACTCAGCACAGGATGCAAAACACTGTTTTTGAAAAAAAAACTTGCTCATTGAGCGAGTTTCAAAAACAGTGTTCCTTCACCAGTTTGTGGGGGGAAAGCCTTGTTGCAGAGGCAGCAGCCATGTGAAGTGTTCCCCTGGAACAATGTTTTTACCATTCCCGGGGTGCTGTTTTTGGCCCATGTGGAACAGGCCTAAGTCCATCTTTGGAAAATAAAGGAGGAAGAGTTTGGATTTATACCCTGCCTTCCTTTCCTATAAAGAGACTTGAGGTGGCTTACAAACACCTTTCCTTTCCTCTCCCCACAACAGACACCTTATGAGGTAGGTGGAGCTGGGAGGGTTTGGAAGAAATGTGACTATCTTAAGGTTACCCCATAGGTTCCATGTGTAGAAGTGGGAAAACAAATCCAGTTCATCAGACAAGAGTTCACTGCTCATGTGGAGGAGTGGGGAATCAAACCTAGTTCTCCAGAGTAGAGTCCATGACTCTTAACCATTACACCTTGCTGGCTTTAGTCAAACCCACATAAATTAGGCTGGTGATTTTGGTTTACTAAACCTTTCCCCACCCAGTGGTTAATCTGTGCAGGTAGAAAGAGTGGCCCTGAATCAGCGGGGCCCACCATTGCTGCCGGGGATGGGCTCTGTAAAGAGGCCCCACCATGCCTCCCCTTAGAAGGCAGAAGGCAGGCAGTGCCCATGCCCACTATGGGTGTCAGCATCATGGCTCTAGCCTGGCATCATGACATCAGCAGGAGGGGTGGCCAGGAGCCTATATGAAGCTTTGACGTGGCCTTTGGCCCCTCCCTGGAGCAGAGTAATCAATATTTGGAGTTAGTAAAGAGATGGATGTTGCTTGTTTAGGCTGATTTTCTGGTAATGACCATCCGAACAACAAACAAACTTACAGTGCAATCCTAAAACTGCTTTCCTTAGCATCAATCCCATTGAATAGATGTGAATAGGATTCTGAGTACAGCTGCTTAGAACTGTTCCCTTAGTGACAGTTTTGCTTGGTTTGATAACTTTATAAACATTGGCCTTGTACATTGAAATGTGTACACACATAGGGCCTTCAGTAATTCTGACAAGAATCAAGGAATGGATCCCTCATAAACACAGCACTCTTCAAAATAATTTCCCCATACCTTTTCAATTTTTATATTACTTTCCATTGGGAACTGCTTTTATGGCTTTCATCTAAGCCCCTGGTAAGAGGGGTTTATGGGAGATATGTTGACAGGCTCTCAAGCACTGCAGTAATAGAGGTAACTCAATTATGTTAACAGCTTTGCATCACCGATTGTCAACCAGACTTGAGGTACCAGCAGGCACCTTTTCATATCTGAATCCACAGCTGTTCTCTTAGAACGGAATGTAATTCACTACAGTGACTAGATAAAACTTCCATGCAATTTTACAGGATAGCATAAATGTCCTCTAATAGATCAGCACTGAAGAAGATCAAGCAGCAGTTAAAAATATGCTACATGAAATATTTCCACACAGTGAATAACAGCACATTAAGTATTCTATGTTATTCACACAGTTGACGTTGCATAGTAATTTTATTTTACAATAATATTATGTTATGAGGGGCTGCTAATGATCAGTGCAGTAAAATAAAATATTTGGTAATAAAATTTTGTAGTATAGGGATTACTCAACCTGATAGGTGCTAATAGTGGACAGTGGTTGATAACTATTTCTTACTATTATCTCAAATCATACAGACAGGATACTGGAGTATTGTTCTGTTCTCTTGGAGAAAGGATTAATCCAAAACCACAAATCCCTAATTGTGTACATAACAGCCACTCTATGTGGTCAACTTAAACCATCAATTTGCTCATTTTCCCCAAGAGAATTTATGTAAATGCTTCTCACCAAGGACGCAGGTATAGATTTTTTATGGGGAGTTGGGGGTGGGGCCACACCCCCACCTGCTCCAAGGCCATGCCCATGCCCCCCTAAGCCCCACCCCTGACCTAGTGCTTATAAAAACAGACTCCCCTGCCCTGCCCTGCCCCCCACCAGCTGGCCTCCCAGCTGGCAGCCATCAGTTCCTTCTGCCCTCCCCTCTGGGCAGAGGCATAAGGGAAAATGGAGCCTGGTGTAAAATATGAGTTTGGACCAAGTAGCAGCTGCTGTGATATGGAATCCACCCCCAAACAGCATCACTTTCAATGGTGTTTAAACTATAGAGCCCAAATTCTCCTTTTAAATTCTCCTTAAAGGGAGAATCTGGGGTCCCCAGCTAAACAACATTGAAAGTGATGCTGTTTGGGGGTGGATTATCCCCACCCTGAAACAGCATCACTTTCAATGTGGCGTAATGGTTAAGAGCAGGTGCATTCTAATCTGGAGGAATCGGGTTTGATTCCCTGCTCTGCCTCTTGAGCTGTGGAGGCTTATCTGGGGAATTCAGATTAGCCTGTGCACTCCCACACATGCCAGCTGGGTGACCTTGGGCTAGTCACAACTTTTCGGAGCTCTCTCAGCCCCACCCACCTCTCAGGATGTTTGTTGTGAGGGAGGAAGGGCAAGAAGATTGTAAGCTCCTTTGAGTCTGCTTCAGGATAGAAAGGGGGATATAAATCCAAACTCTTCTTCTCCTTCTAAACTGAGGACATCAGATTCTCCCTTTAAATCCATGCCGAAGGGGGTGGATTTAAAAGGAGAATCTCGGGAAATTTGGGGGGTGCCTGCTGTCAGGGGTGCAATTGTTAAGCTAGAAGCACAAACCTTCAGTGTATCTTTAGGAGACTCTCCTAATGGTACCACCCAGGTTTGGTGAATTTTGGTTCAGGGGGTCCAAAGTTATGGACCCTCAAAGGTGCAGCCCCCATCTTCTATTAGCTCCCATTGGAAACAATGGGGGATGGGGCACCCCCTTTGGGAGACCATAGCTTTGGATTCCCTGGACCAATCTTCACAAAACCTGGGTGGTATCAATAAGAGACTCTCCTGATAATACATTCCTGGTTTGGTGAAGTTTTGTTCAGGGTGTCCAATGTTATGGACCCTCAAGGATATAGCCCCATCTTCCATTAGCTCCCATTGGAAACAATGGAGGATGGGGGCACCCCCTTTGAGAGTCCATAGCTTTGGACCCCCTGGACCAAACTTCACAAAACCTGGGTGGTATCAGTAAGAGACTCTTAGTAAGAGAATCCCACCTCTGACTCAGCCCTCAAAATGATTCCTGGCCACCATTTTAAAATCATTCTGGGTTTTTAAAATTCTCCAAGGATTCGATGCTACATTGCTTCAAAGCCTCATGCTGTGATTCTCCTAGGTTGTGTACACAAGGTTTTGAGGCTTGACTCCCCCCCAAAATATCTCATTCTTTCTTTCTTTTCTTCTTAAAAACACTGCATGTATAAATTATCCTTAAAATTATTCAGAATACAATGTTCTACATTTCTCAAATGCTTTTAAATGGTCCACCTCCACAATAGTTTTACTTCACACATTGATAAGCAATAAAGAGAATTTCTGGGTGATTTGTACAACCAGAAAGGGGAATATGTCAAAGAAAGTTCCTTCCCACTCACAGCTGATTTATTAAACAAAAGAAGCACAATAAATGTTCTCTTTTGGTGACATGTGAATAAGCCAACTCCAAAGGCATGTACTTCTGAAAAATACTGGCTTTTGGGCTTCACATTTCTATCAGAGGCTGCTTCCGCACAGCCACGCTGGGGGTTGGGTTGGCGTACATGACACCGACCCAACCCCCAGGACTGTTAGCACAAACGGTCCTGGGAACGACAGGGAAGACGGCGCCATGGAGTGCGCCGTTACCGATCGATTATATCTTCCCTTGCGACCGCCTCCGGTTGCCGCGTCGCCGAGGTTGTCAGGGGACATGCCCCCTGCTTCCCTGCGCGACCGTTCGAGCCTCGCAGGGCAGGGGGGCATGTTCCCAGGCCTCGGCGGTGCACCGGAAGATCGCAGGGAAGGTAAGTCGATCAGGAAAGTGGGGAGGGATGGCGCCTTCCAGCCGTTGCTGTTCGCATGCCGTTTTCCAAAAACCTCGCTTGGGGAGCGAGGTGGGAAAATGGTGGCTTTGTGCCACTGGGGAGGAGCAAGGGCAGCGTGGCTGTGAAGCAGCTGTGCCCCCATGCGAACAGCTCCCTAGGGATGGCGTTTTTGCCATCCGCAGGGCGCTGTATACGGCCCGTGCGGAAAGGACCAGAGTTTTCTTGTCCTCCAACAATTGCCATTGGAAATTAGGGGAGAATCATTACATTGAATTTATTTGTGATTTACTGGTTTCCAAGTTAATGAACACACCTTTAAAGGTGTTTGTTCCTGCTTTTTCTGCGAAGGCTACCTAACTATTCCTCACATAGGATGAGCTTGGCTTCACAGTAGTAATTGTACTCTGTTTTGCCATATCTTGTGACACTATGAGAGGTCAAATGTGTGTTCTGTCGTAATGCATAATACCTCACATAAGGATAGACCAAAATAGTAGGTAGCCATCTTAGTCCATTAAAAAAAATCAGCAATGTATTTCTCTTTATTAAAAGCAACTCATATGTCATAATTTAGTGTTCATGTTGTAAAGTTCCCTAAGAACTCTTTATCTGACTGGATGTATGGTACAAAGAAAATTGTGACACACACACATGGTCTATTGGCCATCCAGCCTGAATACTAGATGGAGATCGTAAGCTGGGCAGTGCATCTGGAAAAACTCAAACCGAAAAAGCTGTTACCTTCCACATGGGCCAATAAACACAGGTGTATGATGCTTTGCACAGATCCCACTGCCAAAATGAGTCCCCCCCATGTTATTTTCCCCCAACCCGTTTTTTAAATATTGATTAACAAGTGATTTACAGCTGCTCACAAGCGAACTGCCAGGGAGGAGGCCCTTTATTTCCCTTCCTTGTCCTTTTTTTTCTTTTGTGGATTGCATCTGTGTAGCTATGCAGGTGCAACTGATCATATGGTGGGACATCAGTATGGCTGTAAGGGTTCATTTGTGCATGCCTGAATAGCTACACGTGTGTGGAAAGCAATTACAAAAAATAGATGCATCTCTATGCAAAGGCACAACAGCAACCCAGATTGTTTCTGTGGGTTACAATCACTGTCTGCACAGATGCATGTGAATGAGAAAACAGGAAAGCGAGTTCCTTTAACCCAACTACAACCTGTTATACATTTATTTATTTGATTGATTGATTGATTGATTGATTGATTGATTGATTGATTGATTGATTGATTGATTGATTGATTGATTGATTGATTGATTGATTGATTATACCGCCCAAATGGCTCAACTGATCCCCAAATTCAGTTCTCCTGCATCACCTCTGAAGCCTGCTTAGAGTTTGGAGGTAGCAGGAGAACTGAAATGTTAGTCTCAGCTGAGACAAGTCTGGCAATCAGCTTTTCCCAATCATGTCTGAAACCCACTTGAACTTGGAGGTGGTGAGGGAGGAAACTGAATGCCAGACTTGGTTCAGCCAATCCATGCATTCAGCATTCCCTGACATCTCTAAAGCCTCCTTGTACTTCAGAGGTGGCAGAGAATTCAGCAGTGCTGCTTGGAATTGTTCAGCTTAAAAAAAATCCAAAAAGTTAAAAAAAAAAAAGCTGAAAAAAGCCAGTATGGGTATTAGGGCTTTTTTTTTTAACTTTAAAAACTTTTTTTTTTCCTTTTAAAGCCAAACTCAAAAATTGTTTTTAAAAAGGTGCACATCCCTAATTGCAAAATCCTGCTCATTACCTGGTGACATTCGCTCTTTAAAAGGAAGTTTCAAATTGTTGCTGTTTAGGGATGAAAGTATACAGAAAAAGTTTAACACTACATTTGCTATTATTATATGACTTTTTAGTGCAATTATCTTGAGCGTCTTCTGCAGTGCACATCTTTGTGATTTACTCAGACATTTTTGTGGAGTGTGTGGCAATTTGAAGCACAGTTGAAAGGGAGTGATATCTGCTTCTGACTCCTAATTTTATCTGCCAAATATTCTATCAAAAGATTATTACAGTACAAAAACTTATAAAAACAAACCTTGATTCAAATTGTGGGATTAAATTTAGATAGCCATGCCTCACTTCTCTTAGAAATGGGGGCCTAAAAAAGTTCATAAGATCATTTTCCATTGTATCATCATAATTTCAAAAGGGAGGTTATATCAAGAAAGTGCCCAGACACCCAGCAAGTTTCCATGTTAGAGTGGATATTTGAACATGGGTATCTCGAATCTTTTGATATAATAACAGCTGTTTGACTACATGAAAATATATATTTGACTCGATCAATTGCAGTATGTCTGTGATATATTTATTTTATGTTCATGGTGGGCAACATATCTCCGCAGTCATTCATGTATTTAAAGCTAAATCGATAACCTAGCTATTGTATGGTGTTCCCATTTGGGTCAGTTCAGTCAATCAATCCATGGAGAAGGTTCAAACTATCTTTATGTACTTTATCCTGGGTGTCCCAAACTGTGTTGGATATGCAACCATGTGTTTGGAAATAGGGATGGGCCTTTTGGAAATTAGAACCTGCATACAGACTTTTAAATTCATTTTTAATCTGATCATCCCAGCTATGTGCATACTACATTATTAGGCTCCTACTTAAATCAGTGATTTTCATGGTTTTGCAGAAAATTAATTCAATTGGCATTCCATTTGACTCACTCCTTATGTCAGGGAAAAAACAGGTCTTCACATTGCTGTGCCAGAGATGGATGGATCGTGATAGACTATTTTTGCACTCTAGCAAATAGAACATGTTTTCCTGTTACAGAGTGTTAGTTTATGGGGCTCATGCTCCCTATTCATTCCACCTAATAGCTCTACAAATCTGTTGAGCTTTCATAATTACCAGCATTCTACCTTCAGCAATCCTTTTTGAATTTCTCATCAGGAGAGATATTGTTTGTGCAGAACTGAGGTTCCTGAATATTTGCCTCATGTTTTGTTATATTGTAGCTTTTATACTAAGTTGAGGAATTCTATAATTAGCCACCTCTTACATAAATTTCATGGTTACCCATATGAGTGGCTGGTTTCATACCTTTTAACTGACTGGAATCCTTACATTAGCAATCATACTGCTAGGTATTTCCTAGCCACTATAAGGATCCCTGGGTTTGTTGTGAGTGATCATAAATAATTTTATCTCCATTTTAATTAAGTTTATGAACATTTATCAGTGCACTTTCTGATATGTATATCTGTGTTAACTATGTAACATTCCAGATTGTTTAGTGTTTATAACAAATGCCTAATAAAGGGTCTGTGACAAAGATGGGCCTTCCAGATTGTACTGTAAATACTATACCACACTGGTTTACAGAAAAAAATGACATTAAAAAACAGAATTATATATGCTGAAGCAGTGGTGGGATCCAAAAATTTTAGTAACAGGTTCCCATGGTGGTGGGATTCAAACTGTGGCATAGCGCCAATGGGGCTGGGCGGGGCATGATGGGGGTGTGGCCGGACATTCTGTGGGTGGGGCATTCCTGGGCAGGGCTGTGGCAAGGACGCAGCTGCTGTGCTGGTATTTGGGCAAGAAACGAATGCACGCAGGCACAGGCTGCCACACACGCCAGTGCACCTCATTCTAGACTGCTTCAAGTTCTGCGCGCTACTGCTGAGAGGAAGAGCATCACTAAGGCAAAAATCAAGTGGCAAAATCACCAATTAGTAACCCCCTCTCGGCACACATAAATAATTAGTAACCTACTCTCGGGAACCTGTGAGAACCTGCTGGATCCCACCTCTGGAAAGAGGGAAAGCAAAGCAAAAACTGACGACTAGACCAAATATCTCTTTTCATTTAAAATAATCTCTCTCTGCAGGTGTAACAGACTGTACAGACATTTTACAAGAATAAACCAGCTTTTCTGATTGTTTTCTACAAACTGAAGAGCCTGGGGATCCTTAGTGCAAACTACGGCTGACCTGCAGCATTTAAATCAGTAAACTTTGGATATCCTAAGTGGTCCATTAGGGTTGAGCAAATGTCCTCAACCTGACTAATTTCCTCGCGAGGCATATTGTGTTGCCAAGCATGGATACTTGCTGGGGACACTTCTCCTTCATAAGGAAGGTAGAAGAGATTGGTCGAAGTGGCAAATAATATTTGGTTCAAGCTGGCAGGAGACAGAGGGATGCCCAGAAAGGTATAGATGGTTTCGGCTGTCTTCTGGGGGAAGCCCACAATGTCTTCAAACTTGAGGAGGAGATAATTTGCTGTCAACAAATCCCCATTGATTCTCAGGGCTGCTGCTGTGTTGGCCAACCACAAATGAGACATCACAGAAACTGCATTTGAATTTGAATCAGAGAGTTCTTCCCTCAGTGACTCATATTCAAAGGCATAGCCTGAATTTAGACTGCACTTGTCTTTCCTGCCTTCTGCTTTAAACAGCCTAGCTAAATGCTGAGGGACCTTCCTCAAGGAGTAAAGGCTAGGCTGGCTTTTATACAACATTGAGTAAATCCATGCCCGAGGGTCCCGTATTACATAGAGTGCTCTCAGTGAAGGACCAATGATTTCTTGAAAAAAGGGAAGCTTTAATGTCCAGCTCCCACTGCTTAAACTAAGCACAGGCCGTGCATTGGGATAGAAAGCAAGGTGTCTCCTCAGTTCCTTAATGTATTCAGCATCTTTGTCTGAGCTGCCTCTCAACCGGTTTCTTTGCTCCACTATAGAATCTCTCTTCCTGGGTCTCCTTTTCTTGTCTTTACTGGCAGTAGAATGCTGAATTAACTTATTATTTCTGCTGGTTTCGTGTAAATTAATATTTTGCAAATGAAGTTTTGTGTCTTTGACAAGAGACTGCAACCAACCCTGGAGAAGATGAAAACGACCACTCTGAACATCAGAAGCCTTCCATTCACAGGAATCTACGAAGGAGTCAATTTCATATTCAGTCTCAGGGATATCAAGGTATCCTGTAGGAATCCTGATGTAAACAAAGTCGCTGCTGTTGAAAAACAATTGCTTCAGAATTTCTGCACCTGAACTAGGAAGAGATGTGATGATAACATCAGGCAAGCTGAGAGGGTGTCGTTGTTCCTTTCCTGTGCTAGGTTTGGTGCTTGGCAAATCGCTGCTCCATTTTGCACAGATTGGTTGTGTACAAGAAGTCCACACATCTACCAGTTCAACAAACCACAGTGTGATTACCAGGATCAGAATCCAACGCAAAAATTTGCTGAAGGAAATGTAGAACCGCCACTGAAAAGCCAATATGGCCAAGCTAATCCCCAAAACCAGCCCCACTACTATGTTCACTTTAAATCCAAATGGGAAAACAGTTCTAATAGCTGGGGCCTGCTTTTCTACTACCTCAGTGCCTAGGCCAAATCTAGTAACTTTTCCTTGAGTGATTACCTTGGCATAGCCACCAAATCCTAAATAACTGAATCTTGTTCTCAGATTTAGATAGTCTGTTACAACAGAGAAAATCATTTCTGTATTGTTGACATTTAGAGCCATCTGAAACCCTGATTGGGCATCCTCTATAAACTTACAGCTAGAAATATTGACATAAGGCCCATAGAACAGGTAAGCAATTCTTGCAATGGTGCTTTTTGTCGCAAAAGTGACATTTACAAACTGCGTCCACCTCTTTTTGAACTCAGCTGCCTGCTCTGCCTCTTGTATCCTAGCAACAGGGCTATTTCCATGATGGTCAAGCCAAAACATTTTATAGTGAGCATCCCACACATCCATCATGGCTCCATTATATTTGTTCATAAATTTATACGGTACATATTTAAAATCAATGTCAAGGTTGTGAAAAAAGGCACTGATGGAGTTGATGGGAGAGTTCTCTTCCTTTTCAATGTGGTCCACTACAAGTAACATCTGAGGATTTAGTAGAAGCAGACATCGGTACACACTTTTCAGTTTCATTGCAGAGGAGTATGCAGATGCAGCCTCCCCACTCACAAACATCATTTCATCGTGCTGAGAAGCTGTAATGATTTCACCACCTGAATCTCCAGTTTCATCTCCAGTCCACTTAAGCCACTGAGTGCATTCTCCAAGCTGACCCTCCCATGGTTGGTTGCACTGACTAGTAGGAGATGGAGCAAACACCAGGACATTATTCAGGTGGCTAAGCTTGGGACCATAGAGGGCTTCAGATACAAAAACCTGCCCATTGGGTGCAAAAGTAAAAGAATTTTGGTCTGGATGTTCATGCCCTGGGTTGAAGCTTCTCCACCCATCAACCCAGGAATATGGTTGAAAATGGACTATGTCATAGACAGCACGGCCACCCAGCTTTCCTGATTTAAAAGAAACAAAAGTGTTTGTCTGAGTATTTGGCAACCCTGCTCCATATGTAACAACCCCCCAGTTAGGGAATACATGCATTTTAGCATTGCCATAGTCAGGTGGAGGGTGGGGAGTGAGTCCTGGATCATACCACAGGTATTCTGTATGAAGGGTACTCCACCTCTGGGCAGTGGATGGCACCATTGGCCCATCCTTGGGTCGGTGCTTTCTAATTTGCTGTGCAAGCCAATTGCCCATTCCATTCTTCAACACAAACTTATCAAGAAAAACCAGCTGGCTTTCAGGGCCATAAAACCAATTATAATTAGAATCAGCTATACCTACAGTCCTCTGAAAGCCAGGTAAAAGTGTAGCATAATAAAACCAAAAGTGCATTTTGAGCCAGTTGTTTTCAAGATTATTCATTCCAAAATGGCGCTGGGCCAGAAAAATATATTGGGTTATTGATTTAGCTGTATAACTACCATAAGCCACACCTTCATCCAAAGAGCCGTCGACAATATGATTAAGTAGAAACAAGGTTTTCTCCATCACATCCACCACAGCATGCTTCCAAATATTGGCTTGGGACTCAATGCCCCCTTCTGTTACCAGGGCCCCAATGAGCAATGCTAGCATATTAGTGGCTTGGTGATTATGGAGAAGTTGCTTGCCCCAAGCACGTACTTTGGAATATTCATACAATTCCTCGCTCACGGCCCATATCTTGGCAAAATATTTTTGTCTTCTGACCTCATCCAGTGAGGCATGTAAGAAATCAAAAGCTGTGGCAAAGCCAGTCAAAGAGTGCCCAAGTGGAACTTCATCCCCTGGGGCATTCTCCACCAGCCAGTCTTTGTATCCAGCCATTCGGTCCATATATTCGACAACAAAATCAAAGGCAGCTTTGTCTTCTGGGCACAGGACACAATACAATGCTAGGGGAGGCAGATTGTTTCCGTAGATCTCATTCCACTTGGCAGCAAAATCAGCATGCTTGGGTGGCGGGAGGTAGTAGGATGGACTGGACAGCATCACTGACACCGCACTTCGGATTGTCCTAAAAAGGTGAAGGTGGCTCGTGCGTGATTTCTGCCTCAGTGCTGGGATCTCATCAGCATTAAAATACAAGCTTGGGTGGCTAACCGCTTTTTTCATTTTCTCGCTAGTCCTGAAAGCCTCCAATTTTTGCTCTTCATACTGATCCATGTTCTCCGCAAAAGTCACCCAGTCTGAGTAATTGCTTGCAGACTCTTCAACAGTAGAGAGGGCCAACATCACCACTGCTAGAAATAAGGAAGGTCCTGTAAACATTATAGCCATGATCCATTAGGCAGTTTCCTCCCTTCAGGCGTACACCTCTTTGAAAAACACACAGCTCAAACTTCAAACGTGCATTGAACTACCAGTGTGTGGGGGAAGTATTCTTGAAAGCTTTGACAGAAAAAAGAGGAAGAACGTTTATGCCATGAGATGCACGTGCCAGTCTCAACTGTTGAGGTCTTTGGGTATGGCCCAGAAAAATGTTTAACTGAAGGTGCTATGTGTTGAGACCAGGCAAATGCACGAAAAAATAAACAACAAAGCTGAAAAAGAAAACTGCTGCACAGCATTCCATTTGTGCTAGGCTAATGAGTAATTTGGTGTCCCAAGGAAGTCACTCAAACAGTGAAGTGTGACCAAGATGCATTCATTTTTTTTAACATTTAGATATTCCAGGTGGGGGAGACACAAATCACTTTAAATGTCTAGAAAAATATTATAAGGAATTAGAGAACAACAAAACTTTGTATAGAACTATGAAATTCTGATTGTCTCTCCATCCCATTTTCTCCTGCTGCATAAGGAAGTTTGTTCTTCATTTTGGACGGAGAAGACAAAATCAACCGATAGCCTCATTTATCAGCCAGTCTTGGCAAAGCTGCCGTAATTCTCGCACTTGCTCACCTCCATTTATGGAAGATTTGCTCAGATTGATTATCACATACCACACTAGGGGCATTCATGTCATCTTTCATTATCTTCACGGTCCTGCAGAGACCACCTCTTGACAGGGGTTTCAATTAGCTCCATTCTTCTCCCCATCAGCCAAATTAAAAAATCAACAGCTGCTTCTGAAGTCTTCCGCTTTGCACGTTGATCTCGTTCGGGGGGAAAATGGAACGCGTCCTTCACTCATGTCCCCAAAGTATGATTACTATCTGCAGGCCCAGAAAAGAGAAAAGGAGGGTCTTAAAAGTTTGTTCACCAAATGCATCAGCATCACAATTTGCCCTTGAACATAATAAAAACAAATTCCTTGTATTTTCCCACTATTTTGAATTGGGGGCTCTCAGAAATTAGTGCTAAAATAGCCTTCGGCAAACAACCACATCGCACTATTTTTTAACGGTACCTTTAGATGCATTTTACCTTTAGAAAGCAATTTGACACCTTACTGTTCTATCCAAATATCAAGCTAACAAATCTGAATGATGGAAATATCCATTACCTTTTCCATCTGTATGCTTTATAAAGACTACCTATTTGTTTCTGATAGCCTGAATTTGATGACTTCGATAGCCACATTCTTTTCACCTGTGATGTGAAACCTAATCCGACTTGCTTGCCAATCACTAGAGGGCGCTATGGGCTAATTATGGCCTCCGAGCCGAGGAAGAACTTAGAACAAGTTTTCTTTTGTCAATAGCTGAACATATTTAAAAGTCACTGCCAACAGGATGTCGGCCATCCAGGGCTTCCCAAGTGCTCTTCCCTTCGTGCTTGGTTCAAACAAAAGAGATCGGAATATACATTTCTACCTACCTTAAGGAGTCAACTTTTGGAAGTCGCATCACAACTGGCCTGATGCCTATGGGGTGGAAGGGAACCAGCTGTTCGCACTGCCGTTTTCTAGCACCAAGAGGGTCTCCATCTCTCCCCCTTGCAAATTTGCTCAGGCTTTTTCAGCCCATCCATATTTATGAAACACACAAAACTTCAGCAGCCAATCCGAAGGCGAGATCCTCCAACCTGGACAGAGGCTCTGATCGGTCTTGTCTCCTTGATTTCGCGAATAACATCCCGATTTGACATACGATTCACTCTCAAAGTCCGGGCTGTCCCGCATTAGCCTTGTCGAGTCTCAGGACAGGGGAAGAGCGCCGGACGGTGTGAATAAAGCCCCGGGTGGTGATGCAGACAAAATCGAACAGAGGAAGGATTTGGGACTCCCCCCCCCCCCTTTCCGGATTCCCCCGACTCCTACCAAGAACTTGCCTTCCGTCGAGGCGACCCAGACGCGGCTGCCCGTGGAGCAGACTTTGCGGGAAGTCGAGGAGGTCTCTCCGGGAGAGTCTGAGCCATGCTTCCCTCCTTGGGCCGGGGACCCCCGTGTCTACCGCTCGGCTCCGGCGACCGGCTCAGTAGCTCCTCCGCTGGGCAACGCGACATCGACGGAGCCAGACGGCCAGGAGGATGCCGACCGGAGACGCGCAGCAGCAGCAGCTCGCTCAAGCCAGGCGGAGCTAAGGCGGGTCTTGCTGTCTTTGCAATCGCAGGAGGCTGCTCATTTTCAGCTCCGCTTCGCAGCGCCTGCTGAGCTTCTTTCTCCACTCAGCTCACCCCCCCTCCCCAAGCACACAACTGAGCATGTGCAAAACTCTGCACATGCCCTTCGCAAGACGGTGAAGCCGACGCCCTCATTCTGCCCTGAACTCAACTCTTCAAAGCCGCACGCAGAAAAGGGAAGGGGACATAGCAGTAAAGGTTCTGGTGGGGCGGGGTAGTGCACTCTTTTTAAGATAGGCGCAACAGGGGTAGGAGGCACTTAGTTTAATTGAAAGATTTCCTGTTACAAAGCATGTGTATCCACGTGCAGCCACCAAATAGCAATTTAATAAAATTTATTTTAGAGGGTAACCATGTTGATCTGTGGTAGAACAGTTAGATTTGGGTTCAGTAGCATCTCAGAGACGAACAAGAGTTTTGGGGTATGGCTGTTTTCAATGGGTTTGCACTGGAGAAACTGCATAGCATCAAATGGCTTTCAGCAAAACTCTAAAAACAGAAATATCTCTACAGAAAAGCATCCGCATTGCTGATGAGACAGGGTATTTAAATAAATTGAGCATTAAGCATAACTAGCAGACTTCAGATAAGCAAATTGCACAGATCTTCAGCTGAAAGCTATGGGAAATGGAGATGCAATCTCCCTGGTAGATGATGAAGTTCTGAGCAGCATAGTGTCCCAGAACAAGCTTCAGTCCACAGAGCAAGGGTTCACGGAAGGAGAAAAAGGCATCCAAATTGTGATCTTAATGGAGCTCTCCAGTGAGCCCTAGTGCTTCAAACTGAGGTCTAGAGGCAGTGTTGCCTATAAACCTTCCAGAAGATACAGGGATTAGAGTACCATCCTTTCAGGTGGAGTGTAAAAGATTTTCTCTTAACCACCTGAAATGTACATAAATATGTTGGCTAGTGTCTGTTGGCTAGTCACTTGGCAAGGGTCTCTCCCTCAGTGGCACACATGGCAGCAGGGGCGTAGCTAGGGAAAATGTAGCCCGGGACGAAATCTGAGTTTTGCGCCCCCCCGCCCCGATATGGGCAGCTGCCCTCCACCACTACTACCAATGAATGACTTTTTGCACCAGGTCATCTCAAAGTCACCATCTCATTATAGAACATGTCCTAACTCACAAATCTGAACAGAACACAGCAATGGGCCATGCCACACAGCAGAAATAAAAAATGTTGAAAACATTCTCAAAATGCTTTCAAAATGTTTTATTACTGCTATGAAAATGTTTTATGGTGTTATATAATCCTTGCAAAAGGCCCTGCCAGCCATGGAGCGCACCAAACACCCCCAGAGCAGCCCTGGGGAGGAAGAGAGTCGCCCAGGCCACCCCCCCTCCCAAACAGCGGGTCGGCAGTAAGATGCCTCTGTGGTGACCAGATACTGGACAGCGGGAGACTCAGAAAGAAGCTTCCAAACTGGAAAGGGAAGCTGGGAGTCCTGGACCTCTCAGTGGGCAATTCCTACAAAGGTCAGGTGGTGGCTGTGATGGAACAGAAAGGTAAAAGGTATTGGGAACACCAGGTGATGGCACATGCCAGGCTGAGATCTTGAGGTCCAGATGCCTTGGAGGGCACAGTGGAATAGACCCTGCAGGTTAGAGCAGAAAAGTTCTGCCACTGCTTATAATATGCACAAGGCCACGCAGTTATATTACTACTTGGTCTTATTTTCCCTCTCCAAGGCTATTCTAATTTGGGTTTCTAGACTCCCTGTGACATGTTTCACAGAAAGATCAGACTAGCTGTGCACCAAAACATTTTGTATGATTTTTTAAAAAATCAAATCCAGTAACTGCTCCCCTACATTTCTGGTCATATCTGTGACAACTGCACACTAGTTGAAGCTTTTGAACCATATTTAAGGATAGCCCTGCACAAATCAATCCCGAATCTTACAAAAGTCTGGCTCAGCCTGAAACTATTTTGAATGGTAGCCCTACACATGGCAATAATCAGTTCTAAAATTTCCAGCAAAAGGTGGAAATGATAGGAAACAACTGAGAGAGAGAGAGAAAGACAGGGAATTTGGAGCTGTAGATTGCAAGCTCAGAAAGGACAAATCAGGGGTAAAGAGCCTTGAAATGAGACAATCATAAACAGATGTATATTGAGAAGCAAAAAATGGAAGGAAAGGTAATTCCACAATGGTGGTGGTGTGTGTGTTTGTTGGGGGCCCCACTACACAGTCACCACTGTTACTGGTAGTAGTCAAGAGACAAAGATGCCTCCAGGAGACAGACTGCACTTGGAATTTATCATATACAGTTAAGTGCAGACGTTCTTTGTATCTTTGTTTATTTCAGTTTTTATTCGTGACGCTGGAATGCAGTTAGTCACTTGGCCAACTATTTCATGCTGTTTGGTTCCAGGGGACTTTTATCTTGCTCTCTGCATAAACAGTCCTGACTCATGCAACATAATATTCTCTCAGAGGAGTGCCACAAAATTAGCTGCTGATTTGCCACATATATGTTCCCTAAGGGTGAAATTGTATTCAGTCTCCCTTTTAAAAAAAATGTATTGTTAATACTATTACTATGCTTGCAGTTGCCTTTGTCCAGCATCACTAGCAGTTCACATCTAAGGGAGTGAGAGAGAGAGAGAGGGAGAGAGAGAGAGAGGGAGAGAGAGAGAACTAAATAAATAAATAAATCAGAGCATATGGCAGAGGGGTATGCACATCCTCCAAATTCTTCAATAAAGCTAAATTAAAAAGAAATAGTCTAAATAGCTCATGAATTGCTGCTAAACTGCCGTCATGTTTGGGAGAGACAGTCTACCACTTTTATCTTTATTTGCTGGATCAGGGATAAAGTTTAGTTCAAACTAGCAAAAATCAAACAAATAAAAATAGACAAAATGCAGGCATGGTGAGAGTGGTTCTTGTCCTTATTGTTTTCGTAGGCATGATCCACTCTATGTCCATGACTGAACCTGAAAACATGCATTTTAATCTTCATAAATGACAGTGGAGGACCCAAACTGAATTTATTTATTTATTTATTTGTTATATTTTTAGACCGCCCTCCCCAATAGGCTCAGGGCGGTGTACATCGTAATTTAATATATAAAATAAAACATACAACATAAAAAATTGCATAGCACTGGGGAGAAGCTTGGAAGTGGGGGATCATTCTATCAGGACCTGCATATCTAAGGGACCTCCTCTCCCCCTATTCCCCTGCTCAGCCCTTCCGTTCCTTGAAGGAGGACCTTTTGGTGATCCCTGGCCCAAAAACGGTCAGGCTGGCCTATACAAGGGCCAGGGCCTTTACAGCCCTGGCCCCTACCTGGTGGAACAGGCTCCCAAGGGAGATCAGGGCCCTGCGGGACTTGCAGAGTTTCCACAGGGCCTGTAATACAGACCTGCTCTGCCAGGCATTTGGCCAGCCTGGCTAATAACATCATACTATTACATCTGGCCTCCCGTGGGTGCAGGTATGGGAGGGGGAAGGGGAGTCTGACGCCATCTGGTGCTTTTATTGGTTCCTGTTTTAGTACCTGGGTATTATCTTGTTATATTTGGTTTTAAAGCTATGTTTTAATTATGTTGCCCACTGCCCTGAGCCCTTAATTAATTAATCAATCATAAACAGATGTATATTGAGAAGCAAAAAATGGAAGGAAAGGTAATTCCACAATGGTGGTGGGGTGTGTGTTTGTTGGGGGCTCCACTACACAGTCACCACTGTTACTGGTAGTAGTAGTAATTAATTAATTAATTAATTAAGCAGTTCATAGGAGATAATTCAAATATACTGCATGAAGAAAGAGTTGTTCTACAAGGTGTATGTTTGAGACAGCTATGATACCATTTGGCCTCCCCCTGATTTTATTGAGTCCATCATTAATCCCTCAGATAGACTGAACCCTGTTCATTGCCATCTTGAATTAGTAAATTATTATATATGTGAATGCTTTGAAATGTTTTTACTGTTGATATGTATATTGTTATTTGAAAAATTGTGAACTGCCCTGAGTCCAGAAGGGGAGAAGGCTACATACTAAGCCAAATTAATAACAACAACAATAAAAATATGTGTGGAACTTGAAAGTGCTCCCTATAGCATTGTTATTTGACAACCAGCCATGGCAGCTCCATGCTCTGTCAGCCTAACAGATCTCACAAAGTTGTGAGGAGAAAATAGAGGAGAGGAGAATGATACAGTTCTGCATTAGAGAGAAAACAAATAAATAAATAGAAAAGCACCCACAGATAGAACAAAATGGAATAATCAACAATCATTTTGGAAACTTTTGTAGTAATGTCCTACATAGGCCCCTTCCACACATGCAGAATAATGCACTTTCAATCCACTTTCAATGCACTTTGCACCTAGATTTTGCTGTGTGAAATAGCAAAATCCACTAGCAAACAATTGTGAAAGTGGATTGAAAAGCCTTCGACAATACATTGGATTTAAATACATTATTCTGCACGTGTAGAAGGGGGCATAAAACAGACATCTGAAAAGGGATTCACATTCAGTGTAACCTTCTTGCAGAAAGTGCCCTATGTAGGACACTCTTGAAAAAAAACATGAAAGGATCTGGATTTGAGTTGTGCATCTTAGGTGATGTATGGTCTTTTCCCTGTACATCTTTCATGCACCTGAAGACAAAGAAACAATTTCCAAAAAGTTATCCCCGCTCTTTAATAAGTAACATGGTCAGAAACAGGAGTGTGCACCATTTTTTCCAGTATTGTTTTGGGGTTGGCTTTAAAAGACCTGGATTATTATTATTATTATTTAAAAAAAGCCAAACCCCCATACCAGTTTTTCTGACTTTTTGATTTTTTTCAGATCTTTCAAAGCTGAACCTGAAGAATTCTGAATCGCAGAGCTAAATGTAGGAATTGGCTGTGGCTCAAAAATGCCAGAAAAATGGCAGGGGGGGGAGGGGTCCACTGTTTAGCTTCCTTAAATTGCTACCCTTTTTTGCTGAAAATAATCCCCCCCCCCAAAAAAAGTGAAACAGGTTTTTCACATTCATTTTTTGCTTGTTTTTTCCCATATGCAAAGCCCTAGTAAGCAGGCCTTTTAGACAGTATGTTAATTGAGCCATACAGAGATTAAAATTACACCACCAGTAGAAGACTGTTTTTGAAATTTTCAACCTGAGTAATTGCATGTTTTGTATATTATAATGATTTGATGCAGGCAAAGGGAGTTCAGTCTCTCTTTTACAGTAATATACTGTTTACATAGATAAGTAACAGTCAAGGTTTCTTTCAGAATGTCACAAAGTAACATTAGCTTTGCGTCTTCCCTTCTGGGAGTGATATACGGATAAGCCTTGGAAAAGTGTCAGTGAATTGCGTTACAATGTGATATTTCTACATACTTTTCATAATGTGGTGCTGACTAAAAACCAGTCTGCTTTATCACCATCACAAAAGAAAAAATGTGCAAAGCATCTTCCATAAAATTGAAGGTTGATTTAATTCTATACTTACGGAGACAAACACATCTCGCTGAGACATATCTCTGAAGATGGAAGCTATAGAGATGGGTGAAACATTAAGAGGAAAACTCACCAGACCATGGCCACATAGCCTAGAAACAGCCAGTTGATTCTGGCCGTGAAAGCCTTCAACAATACAAGACAGTCTTTCTACAAACCTCAAAAATGCACAAAGTTAGTTGATAAATCTATATTTTTTTAAAAGGGAAGGGGTTGAACACCCCAAAATAACAGAAACAGAATTTCTAGCTTTAAGGAATGAATACCTTTGGTGACCATTGCTTCACAACTACAATAATATCACCAACCTTCCATCCATGTTTTCTGTCAGTATTAGGTAGCAGGGAGGACCTTTTCTAAGACTGTTTTGGCTGTTGAGTAAGGAGACTGGAGCAGGATGAGAGTGAAAAATGGTCCTGAAGAAAGGGTCCTCCCCAGGCCTGCCCAGGACCCAGCTTCCCAAAGGAGGGAGGGAGAGAGGAAGAGACAGTCTATCTTGCTTCCCCCACCTAGGTGCATGCCAATTGGTCAGGAAATTTCTACCTCACCTCAAGTGAAGCTTGGATAGGCTGAGCACCAGCTCCCCTACACTGTGTAGTGCACAGGCTGGACATGGCCTTTCCATCATAGGGTGGGCTCAGTTCATGCGTGTGTGGGGTAACAGGACATTGAGGAACATCCTGTGTCCATAATGACCAATCTGCCCTGGAAGGAGGAATCATAGCCAGGCCTGGCAGTAACTGCCAGGCAACTTGCTATCATACAAATTCCTTGGCTTACCCAGGCCCAGCTGTTATTTAACAACAGTCAGCCCACAACAGCTAGTGTAGTATAGCAGTTAAAAGTTTAAGACAAGGATCTGGGAGACCCAAGTCTGAATCCCCATTCTGCTATGGAAATTCAGTGGCTGATTATGAACCAATTGCACGTTCTCAGAATAACTTAGGATTGTTGTGAGTATAAAATGGAGGAGAGGAGAATGACGTAAGCTAATTTGGGTCTCCATTGGGAAGAAAGGTAGAGTATTAATGAGATAATAGATATAGTTGAAGATGAAGAGGCAGATGAAAGGTAAATTGGCTGGTAGGTAGAAAGGATAGGAGGACAAAGAAAGGTAAGGATATGGAAGTTGCCAGGAGGAGGGAAAGAGGAAACATTGTGGGGAAGGGGATACATAGGAAAATAACTGAGCCTTTGCAAGGCCTCCAAAGTCTCCCACTATTCAATAGGGCTGAGCCAGATGGCTAACAATGTGTAACTGTATCTGGTGTGGTAGCTGACACCATGCAACTGAGCCATAGTTTTCCTAGGTAGAGCTCACAAAGGAAGGGAAAGAAGGCAAGCTGAAGACAGGCAGACAGATAACGGTAGTTTAATTGATAGGTAACTGATAGGAGAAATGGAAACAGGATAAAGGGAAAAACTATGATGATTTTCAGGGAAGGGAAAGAGGAAATGATAGTGAAGGGGAAATTGAGATGCCGGCTAGAAGTCCTTGCAGCCACTGCTTGTCTAAACCAAGACAGTTTGCAGATCTTTGGTTTTTATAGTAGGACTTTTCTAGCCCCTAACCAACTCTATTGAAATACACATATAATGATGTCCTATAGTGTACCTAGTGTAACTAAACAGGACATCATTATATGTTTATTTACATGATTTTCTAAATCCTCCTGTGCGTATAATGCCTATACAATGAAAGGGGAAATGCTTGTTAAATATACAATGAATTTTTAAAATACAGGGAGATAAAGGGATGAAAACACATTTCATTTTGGCATTTTTAGGTCTTTGAATATTGGCTATGACGGATAGGAATATGGTAAGCTTAATTTAAATATACTCACAAAAATAGAACATAAGGGTTTTCCGCCAAGCTCTTCATTCATTTTTGTACTACTGCCAGCGTAGGCATAAGATTCTCTTGAAATTGTTTGCCAAGAACAAAAAAGGAGAAGTTGGGCATTCATATCAGTTGTTAATCTGAGAAACAGCCAGTATCCATGGAATAAAGTTCCAAAAATATGTGCAGCATCTTGAAATAAACCAAAGATCATAATTTCACAAAGCTTGTATATTGCTAAAAAGGAGAATCCACCAAATCCAACGCTTTCAATGCTATAAAATATAAATCGTTGTTTGGTAGTACAATGCATTATCTATCTCATCAGATACACAGAACTCCTGCTTTAAAAAATATTCTTCCACTAATCATAAGGAATAAAGATGTTCCTAGAGAGTTTTCCACTGAAATGAACAATACCCACTTACATAAAAGTTCAGTCTGTCCATCAAAGCTTATCTGGGGCTCTGGATCATGCAACTAGAGTAGAACATTTGTCAGTTTCATATTCTTCTCTTAAAAATTGGTGTCCATTTTGTAAACAAATTGCATTATCTATCATTATCAGTATAGTTCCCGAAGGCTGTTTTGAACCATTTCTGTAGCATGTATATATTTAATTACAAATACTGGATTGGGGTAGGGAGATAGTAGTTGGGGGGGGGGGCAGAATTTGGTTGCTCAACTTAAAAAAAACCCCTCCCCAGTCCCACAAAGATTCCCCATAGACTAAAACGAACCTGTGGAAAATTGCACAAAGAAATATTTCCCACCATAAAGAACATTTCCCCACCTATGAGGAATCTGTGGTGTGCTAAGGGTGCTTTTTATTATAGTAGATGCCGCAAATTTGCAGCATAGTTGCTGGTGACTCTCCTTGAAGGAACCCTGAGTTTGGTAAAGATTGGGTTAGGGGTCCAATTTTATTGGCCCCTACTTCTTTCTCCATTGGGGTGCTGATAAAACTGGACCCCTGACTCTTTACCAAACCTGAAGGTTCTTCTAAGGAAAGTCATCGGTAGCTACAAATGTTACAAATTTGGCATTTCTGCCTTAAATCTCCTCCCGCCCCTCCACCAGCCTCGCAAAAATTCCCCATAGGTTTTGACTGAGGCATTTTGCCTCTATTAAAGCCTCTGGGGAAATCTCAAAAAGCTGGAAAAAGGTAAATTATTTTGGCCTTCAAATTCAGCTTTTTGGGGGCTCCAGTGAAATGGTGCCCTTTTTTGGTTCAGCGCATCCAAATGCACACCACTATTCTATTTTAACTCTAACAGCTGACATAGACAAGACACTAATAAACTTTAAGGACTTTATTCACAAGTAAGAGATGATGATTTGTTTTGTTCTGTTCCGTTACGATTAATTTAGAACTATAGAATATTGAGGCTGTTATACACTGGTGTTCTGGCCCACAAACTCATGACAGAGTTTTCATTGTAGACTTATCCACATTTTCAGTGCCACAGTTTCTGGAAGTCACATGGTTCCTGGGAGTGGGGAAATCTCAATTTTTCCCTAGCTTCCAGGTTTCTGCTCCTTCAGGTCTCCCCTTTCCATGCCTTAAAGGCATTTCTGGGAGATCAATGCTCATTTTTTTCCAACCCCCCCCCCCCTGCAAATAATAATAACAAGCCATCACAATAGTGATGTGAAGAATATTGCTATAATTCAAAGAATATCGATATAAAACTTAAAGGACTTTAAAAAACACCAATCTTACAATCAACAGGAAGTGATCTGGAAGTGAGGGCAGGCAAGCTTTGCGGCAGGCAGTGGGGTACCTCCCTGTGTGCAAGGAGACCCCGCTGTGACCCCACTGTGGAGTGAAGACTCTCCCGGGAAGTGTTCCATACATAACAGACCTGACGTATACTTGTCAAGTCCAAAGAGCTTGTTGTTAGAAAGTTAGCTCCCTCAGAGCTTTTATAGTCCAATTTACAGGATGGCAAAATTGAAAATGATCAGGAAGAGTAGTAACAGGAAAAGGTAGCAGAATTTTAAATTCAGCCTGTGCAGTCTCAAGTTCAGCACTTTGTCATCTATATTACTCTAGCATGTAGTAGTAATCATAAAGTAGTAGGGGTAGCCTAGTAATATCTGTCAAACTTCAGATCAGAAAGATCCTCGTTGGACTCTCACTGATGCCATGAACTGTTAGGTGGCCTTAGGCGACCACTCTGCCTGTCCCCATCTGCAATATGAGAATAATTTTTAAAATAGTCTGCCCAAAAAAGTTGTTGTAAAGGTTTCATGATGCATGAAGTGCTATATAAATGGAAGTGCTATATAAATGCCAATGTGTTGTAGAAATAAAAACTTAGAAGAAGAAGAAGAAGAGTTTGGATTTATATCCCCCCTTTCTCTCCTGCAGGAGACTCAAAGGGGCTTACAATCTCCTTGCCCTTCCCCCCTCACAACAAACACCCTGTGAGGTAGGTGGGGCTGAGAGAGCTCCGAAAAGCTGTGACTAGCCCAAGGTCACCCAGCTGGCATGTGTGGGAGTGTACAGGCTAATCTGAATTCCCCAGATAAGCCTCCACAGCTCAGGCAGCAGAGCTGGGAATCAAACCCGGTTCCTCCAGATTAGATACACGAGCTCTTAACCTCCTACGCCATTGCTGCTCCCTCTATGACTAGGGAAAGCTCAAGTCTAGGCTATGACTAGGCTATGACTAGGGGAGCTCAAGTCTAAATTTCCAGTGTGAGCCAACGTGAGTGTAGTGGTTAAGAGCAGGTGCACTCTAATCTAGGGAGCCAGGTTTGATTCTCTGCTCTGCCACTTGAGCTGTGGAAGCTTATCTGGTGAACTGTGCATTCCAACACAGTTGGGTGACCTTGGGCGAGTCACAGTTCTTTGGACCTCTCTCAGCCCCACCCACCTCACAGGGTGTTTGTTGTGGGGGGAGGGGGAAAGGGAAAGAAGATTGTAAGCCCCTTTGAGTCTCCTTACAGGAAAAGGGGAATATAAATCCAAACTACTACTACTACTGCTGCTGCTGCTGCTGCTGCTGCTGCTACTACTACTACTACTACTACTACTACTACTACTACTACTACTCTCTCATCCTCCTTCTTCCATTCAGCCATGAAGATCTCTGGGAAACCAAGAGTAACTCACCCCACAAGTTGTCATGACAGCAAAACGCTGTAGAGAGAACCAGCTTGAGAAACGGTAGGGTCAAAGCATGTTTTCCCCTTCTTTCAAACAGAGTCCATTAATTACTTAATTTTATTTCATATAGATTATTTTGCAAATAGTTATAATATATCATATCATAGGTGGTGAGCTGTGCTCTGAGACAAACGTTAGTATTTACTATGAGGATTACCTTGTAAAATATATATGGGTTACCTAAAGGCAATTAATAGAAATGAGAACAGTTCAGTTCAGTTTATTAAATACAGTCATAAACCAGCACAGTAAAACATCAAAACAAATAACAAATAGCATTGCATGACAACAGTACAATAAAATAATTTAGCTAATAGACTTGCCAACCAAAACCATCCGCATTTTGTAAACATTGCAACAAAACTTTGCTACTGTAAACAAAACTGTGTTATCCTTATCAGCAGGCAGATAGGTTACCACAAAGTCATCAGGATGTCCAAGGTGGCTAAAGGCTCTGTGCAACAAAGGTGGAATTAGACGACTCCTATCATCCCTATACCACTCACAGTAAAGTAAAATATGAGCAAATGTTTTCACTACACCAGCTCTACAGGGATTTATGTGGGCTTCCATGGGCCAATGTTGGAATCTTCCTGTAAGTAAAGCCCCAGGAAAAGCATTAAAACGTACTCTGGAAAAGGCCCATTGAAATTTGGAAAGAGGTAATAGAAGTTAGATATGGGACAGTAGCAAGTCCCACCCATGAGATGAGAACAAAATGGTTTTTTTTATTACCTTCCATAGTTTATGGATAAACTACCAAGGTGAAACACTCAAAGGTTAGCATAACCAGTAGCTGCACATTAACAAACTTAACTGTTGGGCAGTGAAAGGTCAGAATTAATATTTTAACCTCACTTGGAAAAAAGGTAATAATAGCCTCTGCACAGAGAAATGTTCTCAAGGGCCAGTGTAAGACATACAGAACACTTAGATGTAGCAATTAAACTTGTACTTCTGAGAGCAACATAATTACGAACTACACTTGTTTCCCCAAATTATTTTATTAAGTAGCCATAGTGTTGAAACAGAGGTTATCGGGAAGGAACATATCTACCAATTTAAACGCTTCTTTCCCCTAATCATATCCACTTGATCAGTGTGCAGATCCAATTTTAGAAGCATTTAGATATGTGAACCTGCAGATTACAGTGCATTTGGGTATTCTTAGTTTTACAGTCACAGAAAAATTCTCTTACTATTTTCTTTTCATAGCAACTGGAATATAGCTAGGAGACCCTCCAGTGATGATTAACACCCTCTAAAATCCTAATGCTAGCTCTTTTGGGGGGTAAGTGAAAATGTAAATTTGAAAGGAGATTCACGTGGCACTTTGGAGTCTTCTCATTATTTGGTATCTATATGCAAATTATCAGAATGAAATGTATTTCCAAAGCTTAGAGGAGTTAGATTTCAGCATATGCAACTAGTGCTGGAGAGAGGCTCTGATCAGTTCAGGTCTCCCCACGTAGTTTAGAGACAGTTGATTTTAATGGACTCCTCTCATCAAGGGGATAGATTGTGATCGGGTACCCAAAGTCCTAATGTCACTCAATTTGTATCCTCCACTTCACATGACTTCCTGAAGAGCCTTTGGAAAGGACCCCAACTTTCCCAGAGTCTGAGATATTGCTGCACATGCAGGTGCAGCCTGGGAGGAAGAAACCACATTTGAAGAGATCCCCCCCACACACACACACACACAAAGGAGAGAGAGACTAAGGTTGCACAGCAAGTCCCCATGCTGCATCTCCAGTCCAGGGCAAGGATAAGCACATTCTTCTTGGTGCCAGACAATTGAACCCAGGCTTGGAACCATCCCTTACCATATTGAGCATGTCAGCTTGGCTCAGGAACTTTCATTGTACAGTAGGTGAGCTAGACCAGACCACCTTTGCTGCACCATATGAGCAAGATCCTGAGCCTGTCCTTCAGTGAGTGGGGTGAGACAGACTGGGTATTCCCTTCCCTGTGCCATGCAGGTCAAGGGCTGGTGGTTTGCAGTGGTGATGGCAAACTGGGGCCAGAGTTACAGCCAGGCTTGCCAGTTTCCCACTTGGGTTGGGGATTCTCCCCTCCAGCTCTTGTTTTCTGCTGCCATTCCTGCAGCCAGCTGCAATATGAAGATTGAAAAAAGTGACATCAGTCTGCACAGGGAGAATCACCTGTGATTCCTTTAAAAAAAGACATCACTGCTAGATTCTCCCTGCTAGGTAGACAGAGCACCTACCTTTTTTGCCAGCATATGTCTACATCAGCAAATGGGGACTTTCTATATCCACTCTAAATTTCAAGTATCTTTGGTTTCTAAGGAAGCCTGCCAGAGAAAATAAACAGACAGGATGGAAAGTCAGCAAAGGAAATACATACCACTTTGTGCCCCGCCCTCCCTTGTATCTTTTTCAAAACTCCAGGAGTTCTATTGAGAGTATTGCAGAGGTCCAGGAAGCACATCTTACAAAGTTGCAAAGTTGGAAGTGACCAAAAATTACATCTGGTCCTGTCTCCTGTAAACAAAGAAATGCAGGTGTGCCAAGAGACTGATTCTGCGGGTGCACAATAGCTTTTAAAATGGATTTCTGGGTTGTTGCTAGCGATCCTCCCCCATCTCATCCATTTCTATATCCCGTAGTGACAGACATGTGTGTTCTGATACAAGAAGCATTAGTTCATTAGTGCTGCAATGATCATGAGGCTGGGACTGTGCTCTTCCAGCTCTGAAGAAAGGACCACCTGATATTCCTTTCTGTCTGACCTATAGACCCAGTCTCATTTTCTAAATTATGAAATGGCACTGTAATTGGGCTAGTAAAAAAGTCATCTGATTCACAAAGCTGAACTATCTAATACACTATTTTGTAAAAAAGTAGTAAACAATAAACCCCTGCCATGAACTAATAAAACTGGGGAGGATTTTTCTTTTCTTTCTGTAATTATTTCCTGGAATTCATGAGGAGCAGAAAAAATGGTTTTGGAGAATATCCAGTACTGAATATCTTTCTACTGAGACATCCAAAAATCTGGCTATTAAATGCCCTTTATTTCTGAGAAATCATATTTTCTCTTTAGTATTTTTTTTTTTTGCCAAATTGTACTGTATTGCTCTTGGCTAGATTTCATCAATGCTGCAGCAATGCAGCTAGAAATGAGTATTAAAAACACTTTTTGTTCCC
Source organism: Sphaerodactylus townsendi (assembly GCF_021028975.2). Classification (NCBI taxonomy): domain Eukaryota; kingdom Metazoa; phylum Chordata; class Lepidosauria; order Squamata; family Sphaerodactylidae; genus Sphaerodactylus; species Sphaerodactylus townsendi. The sequence continues at coordinate 36,939,495 of NC_059433.1, read as the reverse complement.
CAGCAGTTATCCAAAAACTTGTTTCTGTAGATGAATTCTCAGAAAAAGAGACGGAAATGCCAGTTAGGGTTCAGGCAGTTTGTGGTGTTTGTTCTACATTCTGAAAATACCACAGTGAGAATTCACTATTTGAATTTTACTATTTGAATTGGCGTTCATTTTTTTTCATTCTGTTTTCACAATCTCATTAAAAATCTTTTCCCCCCTTTCTTTGACTTCAATTGGTAAAAGTATTTAATACAGGAAATCTGATGATGCAACAAATACACTGGGATGTAATCCTCAAAGGCATTCTTCTGGTCCTGCTAATAGACTTAGATAGGATTTCCTGGTATCCATCTTCCAGACTCGCTGGAAAAAAATTTAAGGAGTGACTACAGCAAGGCTTGAATTGACCACATGTGTCTAATGAGATATATGTTGACTACCCAGATTTTCAAGTAAGCTTCTTTACCCTCTGTATTTTAAAATGAGACCCTCAGTTCTGCTCCACATCACACACTGGAATCTGCTCATTGTGGGTGAATTCAAATGGGTGAATTCAAATGGGTGAATTCCTGAATTTCTTAGGAAGTCATGTAGTCCACTGCAAACTGAACTCTCAACTTCTCTCAATCTTACTGGTTATTTAATCTTCCTGACTCTTCTTTTTCTTCTGCAGCCTTCCTTTCTTTCCTTGCCCCACACTGCAACGAGCTAAAAGAAATTACACTAATCAATCCCTTTTCTTACAATTACAAGATGGATTCAAAAGATATACTAAAGTAAATGATACAGGCATAATGTCTAACTGTCAGTTGTGAGTCACCAAGAAAAAAAAAACAATCCTACTTCACTCTAAAGCAGTGAACTCTAGAATCCATCTCCTCCTAATAAGTTAATAAAGAAATGAATGATGCATATCCACAATTACTATGTCATCTACAAGAAAAATGGACTTCTATAAATCAGGGTGTCCTGTTCCTGGTCATACATATTCATAATATGTAGAATATCAGGTGTGTAATGGTGAAGTGGACAAACAGAACATTACTTTCATTTTCTTTATGATGATACTCTGTCTCGAGACCTAGAAACTGCAAACTTAAGTTTTCACATCCTAAAACTTCTTTTGCTTTTCTTCCTTTTAGATTTATTCTTATAATTAAAGCTTTTGGGATCATTTAGTCCTTAGTGAGGGCAATTCCTGGTCTCAGGATGTTACCCAGCATTCACTTGGTCTATTATGAGAGGATTAGAGCCGGAGTATCAAACATACAGCCTGGGTGATGAGAAGGTTTATCAGGTTTGTGAGTCAGCTGATGCACCCCCCACCCCATCTGCATGTTCCAGACAGCCACCTCATGCCACAGTGGGCTCACCAATCCAGGCACCCAACCCATTACGTATCTGGCTTGGTGAGCCGGCTGGGGGCTCACCAGCTGAGGCAACCACCATCCCCTGGCCCACCTCAGCCAGGTCACATTTATATCATACTAGCAGGGTGCCTGTGCTTCGCTACGGGGAGTTGAGAAAAGCAGAACGCAGAAATGCAAATACTCCACCCATAACAAATGCAAAGAACTCCACCCATAAGACGGTTGTGGCCAGTAATATCTTGGAGCGTCCTACTTAGGGCCTCGATACCTCCTGTGTGAGCCATGGTGCAGTCATGGTGCTGGAGTCCCTGTTTGAGGCTTCTTGTCCTGTGGTAGACCTGTCCGTGCACTTTGAATGTTGGCATGAAATTACTCTCTTTCACTTGTCTGTTGTCCCGAGGGTGACATTCAGCATGCTCCTGCACAGGCTGTGTGTGAATTTCGGGGTGACAGTGCGCATGCTTCAGCACAGCCTATGTGTTGAGGAGTGCTGTGTTAGAAGGCCAGTGGCACAGCAGTGGAGCATGTTCTCCCTTTAGCGGTTTCAGCAGAACAGGTTCCTACGTGCTGAGGAGCGCAGTGTTAGACAGGGTACCTGTGAATGTGAATTGCTACATGTTGGTGATCACAGCATCTGCATGAATTTGTTGAGTCCCCCTGTGGTGGTTGCAGCAGAAGGAACAGGTTGCTGTTGGATAGCAGGGCAGCCGTGGTTCGCTACGTGTTGGTGAGAGCGGTGTCTCTGTGAATTTCAGGGTGATAGTCAGCATAGTTCTGTACAGTGTGTTTGTGAACTGAGGGGTGACATGTAGCTTGTTTCCTCACAGCGTGCCTGTGGAGTGGCAGGGTGGGTTTTGCATATTTTGCAGCAGCTTTCTGGCACTGTCTGTGTGTAATGCAATGTGTAAGTTGCTGTGTGTATTTAAGGCATCACACCAGTGGATCAAGCGTGCCTGTTGTTTGGTGGGCAGTACCACAGCTTGTTGATGGGGATAGTGGAGTTAGAGCAGCAATGTGGCCATCACTGAAAAGTCCTGTGACAGGAAGTTGTAGATGTAAATGCGGAGTACCAATCACTGTTAGAGTGAGTGACTCATCAGAGGAACTGGGAAGCCAGCTGAAGTGCCTTGGTGCTCAACTGTCATCCACGGAATGTTCAGGCAGATACAGAGATGAATAGGAAAAATAGAAAATAGCTAATAACTCGAGTTGACTTCAATATTTTTGGAAATCCTTTCTTATTGAGCGCCTCGGGCACATGAGAAACCGGCGTGCCAAATTTCAAATGCGTAGGTTCGGCGGTTTCTGAGTTCCATTGGCGAGTGAGTCAGTGAGTGGAATTTGCATATATATATATATATATGACCCTCATTACAAATGAGTTTGACACCCCTAGATTAGAGAATTAAAGGGACAACCAGTATTGTGTAGTGGTTAAGAGAAGTGGATCTAATCTGAAGAACTGGTTTTGATTCTCTACTCTTCCACATGAAGCCTGCTGGGTGACCTTGGGCCAGTCACAGTTCTCAACCCATGAGAAGGCAGCCAATGGCAAACTACCTCAAGGAAATGGCAAGCAACCTCAATTGTTTCTTGACTTGAAAACTATAAATGGTCACCATAAATCAACTGTGAAAATGGATGAATATGACTAACAGCCCAATCCAAAAGGGAAGTGGGGAGGCAGAGGAGTGTCTGGAGACAGCACTACCATGCTTTTTCCAAAGAGACAATTGGTGGAGTGGGAACTAGGGGAGAAGGGGAAAACCATTACTACCCTTGGAAAGCACATAGCATAGAGTGACTTATGTCACACTTTTTGGTGGCATACATGTGTGCCATAGGAAGGGGGTGTTTACAGCCTGAAAATACACTGGGAATTCCACCTACAGGAATGCCACCATAATGCCAGTGCGGGCATTTATGGCAGAGACCCAGTTCTCAATTTTGGCTGCCATATAGTGGCCCAGCGCCAAGGTAAGTGGCCCAACACCAGCATCTGTGCCACACTGCTAATTTGTATGTTATAGCATCAGCAGAGGAAAGATCTTCCATGCCATGCTCAGCAAGCACAACACACCATGGAGGATCTAGCTGTCCCTTCCCTCACTTAAAGCATAGACGGTGGGCATATTTGCCATGCCACACTTTGCTCCGTGGAGGATCTGACTGTCCCTTCCTCCACCCCTATTTTCTAAGCCCCAAGGACTGATTTGACTTGGGGGGGGGGGGGTCTGTTATTTGGAATTACCAATTATAATTGCAACATTTGGTGCAATTTATTCCCTGGATATCCAGGGATATTCCCTGGAGGCCACTCAAACACACACACACGAAAAAATATACATTTACCACAACATATATGGAATTTGGGACATATATAACTTGTTTTGGAAATCAAAGCTATGTGTTTTGACAGTAAATATATGACTGGCTATGGAAAATCATGGAAGATCATCACTCTTTTATTAATCAAAACCCTATTTTTTTGTCAGACAACATCCCTTTTATCAGGTATTGTAAACACAACCTACCTTTTCTGTACTACAGTATACCTTTTTATCAGCTCTCCATCTTCAGCTATATTACCTATTTATTCCCTTCATTTATACCATAGCTTTCTCCACATTGGGGATCAAAGCAGCTGACATTATTATCCTCTCCACCTTTTTATCCAAACAACCTACCCTATAAAATATGTTAGGCTGCAAGTATATAACTGGCAACAAATCACTCAATGAGCATTCAGAGCAATACGGTGATTCAGACCTGAGTCCCCCAAGCCCTACTTTAAAACTGCACCACATTAGCTTTCGTTGGCTGGCCTTAGCTGAACAGCAGCCAGCCCTATAGCTTTTTCAGGATAAATATGACATCAGATTTGAGAATTCATCCACCATTCCCTGGATGTTCTTTGTTTTAGAATGTTCCACTTGGGTCCTTGAGACAAACTAGGAAGGCATCAAAACCCAAACGGAGCATTCTAAAAAGAAGGAAATGACAGATGCATTCTCAAAATGGTGTCATTTTAATCCTGAAAAGGATATAGGTGAGTCTTTCAAATTGGATGGTACCCAGCAACCCACTGGTTGCTGCCAAACCTAGGGCTGCCAGCCTCCAGGTGATACCTCAACATTTCCCAGAATTAAAATGGATTTCCACACTACACAGATCAGTTGCTCCAGAGGAAACTGTTGGAGTGTGGACTTTATGGCATTACATGTGATTGAGGCTCTTCCCCAAAAGCCACCCTTCTCAGATTCCACCACAAAATGTACAAGATTTTCCAAAGAGTTTTAGGATGCTTTTGGATTCTGATTCCTGAGAGTGAACATCTATTGCTTTAGCTGTGTGTTAAAACATATCTGCTCTGAAGGTGTATTTCAGCATGAACTGAGGAAGCAAATAATACCCAGACAAGGAGAACTGGTTGTTTCATTTAGTAGCCAAAGCTGAGGTAAAAGAGCAGTGACTTTCTACAAATGACCATAAATATGGATAGGAATAGGAATAGGTTTTCTGGGGTAGAATAAGAATTCCTGAACCAGTTAGTGCAGGATTATACACATTCGGTGGATCCCCTCTAGTGTAACAGGGTTTTGCTTTAAGTTTTACCTCAGGGGTGAGATTTATGTTTGAGTTAGGTAGCTAAGGAAGTCAAGGTTGTGTGAGTGTGCTGTGAAAGGGTAGCAGCCTGTTAGAGCCAAAATCTGTGTTAATCCATTAGCCAGTAAAATCAGTAACATCAAACTGTACCATCTGAAGTAAAACATCTTCTAGAACATCTAAGCAATTGAAATTCATAAAGCCTAATTAAGGTATTTGCCAGTGCCTGAAAACTGAATTCTAAGTTAAAGTGGAATTGATTTATCTACTGCTTATTTTCCATCCATTTAAGTTTCCTCCTATCCCATCTCATCTGTTTAATTACTTTTACTTCTGTTTGTTGAACCTGCCTCACTGTTCTTTGGTTCCTTGATAAAGGGAATTTGCCATAGATTAAATAACAAGCTTCTTTCACCTATCATGGTGTTATAGGGTGGAGCAACAGTTTTATAAATCACCTCATGCTACCAGTACAAGCTGCTCAGTCACTGAGAAAAGGCAGGAAATCTGGCCAGCTCAGTCAGAGTGTGTTTAGCCTTCCTCTGAAAGTAAGCAGGGTGAAGGCAGAGGCACAGCTACCAGGAGGCGGGGGGGGGTGCACATTGCACTGGGCGCATGCCTGGGGGTGGAAAATCACCCTCCCTCACTCTTACTTTAGTTCAGCCTGAAAGTGCAGGGTGGAAAAAGCAGCCTGTTCACTTGAGGCTGAAAATGGCCTGGTGGGAACTACACTTCCCAGGAGACATTGCAAGACCCAAGATCTCTTGGGAAGTGTAGTTCCCACCAGGCTGTTTTCAGCCTCAAGTAACAGGCCGCTTTTTCCAGCCTGCACTTTCAGGCTGAACTAAGGTAAGGAAGTGTGTGTGGGGTGTGGGGGGGGCGTGGCAACATTGGGGCGGAAAATGCAGAGTGCGCACTGGGTGCAGCATAGCCCAGCTATGCCTCTGGGTGAAGGAGCAAGCCATAGTGCTCCTGTTATTATTTTGTATTTCTAAAAAGTCCTCTCTCTCTCTCTGTGTGTATTAGATTTCAGATTTTTCAGCAAACCTGGGGCCCTTTTCAGGTTTTGCAGAATTATTTCGCTTGCCTGTTCAAACCTCCAATCACTAGATTTAAGTATTCAAAGAATTGCCAGCTTTGTTTTTAGAATGTAAACTGTTGATATGATCATACTATAATCTAGAGTGTGATGCAAAATACAATTTTTCAGCATAGGCTTAGTTGGTTGCTGTTGAGTTGGATTTTCCATTTGAGTTCTAATTGTCCAATTGTCGAGTTTTACTTACTCTACACTACAAGATTTGGAAAACTGAGCCTGTAGAAGTGAGTTTTATTAAAATATTAAGTAGGACACCACTGATGGGATCACTTAAATTCGATATGGGGACCAGAATACCATTAGGGATCACTTAAAGGGTGTAGGAGGCTCCCTCAAATCAGCCATTGAATGCTGTTAGAACAGAAATCACCTTAAGTTCTGACTGACTCAACCAACCATAGCTGTTGTAATTAGGGCATGGTGACTTTGAAAGAAATTTATCAAAACAACTAAGCTGTGACTTCGGTTAGACTTTTTGCAATCACTTTGGGACTTAAAGAAGGGCAGATAGCCCATATACAGCAGTTATTTGGAAAAATTGTATCTTAGAAGTCTAAACCTAGGTAGATTATACACCAGGGGTCTGCAACTTGCGGCTCTTCAGATGTTCACGGACTATAATTCCCATCAGCCCCTACCAGCATGGCCAATTGGTCATGCTGGCAGAGGCTGATGGGAATTGTAGTCTGTGAACATCTGGAGAGCCGCAGGTTGCAGACCCCTGTTATACACCTTCTAAAGGTGAGGAAGGACTTAAGTCAGTTAACGTTTTTCCTTGACTGTATGTTACTTAAATGAACAACATTGGGGGCCAATTCTATTGCCTTAGTTTCATCTTGGCTTATTATGTCTGGTATGAGTATATACAATTAGCTTGTTGAATTCTTAAATTTGTTGGAAATTCATCAAAATGTCATTTCACATATCAGTAGTAAATTGATAGAGTGTTCACCTAGTCCTAGAGTGGGATGGAAGAAATAAAAGATTTGCATTTGAACATGCATGATATACCAGCTCATTTGTGAAGCAGTAAGAGTCAAGGACCCATGGTTTTTGCTGGAGATTAATATCCCTCTGGGGGAACAAATGACTGCACTCTTTTCTTCAGACCACTTATTCTATCTGGTTATTTGTACAGTAGGAAATACTCATATGAAATTGTTGAGGGGTTATTCTGAAGATGGATGATGATGGTCAAAATTATTATCATGTTAGTGGCATTTGTATGTCAGGCAGAATGTAAGCTTCAGCTAGAGTAAGAGGAATGACTGTATCTCCATGAGGTTTTTAATGCAATGAGCACAGAAGCAGTTTGGTGAATATGTGGTTCAGCGGTGTCAAGAAATCAAATGTGGTGCCATACAATATTTTCTTTAGATCACATAGACAGAAAATGTATGCATTGGGCTATATGATCACATGCAACTAAGCAAGCACACTGTTTTCAGTAAAATAACATGCATGAATCTATGTAGAATCTCCATGCTAAACACGGGTATGAGTGCTCAAACAGATGACATGAAGATCACAGATAAAATGCAAAATGCAAGTCCCTGTAGCTTTGATTTGTTTTCAAGCTATGCAGGGAAGAAGGTGTTTAACCATTAAACCTACATTTACTTTCACTATTCAAAACTGAAGTACCTTATTTACTACTAGCATTTTAAAGAGAATTTTTTTTTTCCTTTTTAACAATGTGAGTTCAGTTTCAAATGAAAAGCCTTCCCAAGGAAGTAAAAAGTGAAATAACTAGGAGAATGTGGAACACAGAAATCAAAGTTATTACTTTCTTTGACTAAGAGCTTTCCAACCGGGTAGGAAAACAAATGCACATTTTCTTCTTGGAAATGGTGAAAAAGAAATATTTCCATAACATTTCCTTCTTAAGTGTCATTTCTTCAGGTCTCTGAACTATCCTTTAGAAAATAAAAATGTATTTAAAACAAAATCTATTAAACAAAAAGGAGTGAAACTACAAGAGCGCATATGTTAGGATTCACAGCTGTGTCACTTTGCCCCAGTATACATGGAACATTTACTTTTTGTCTATTCATTATGAAAAAGAAAAAAATGATCTGAATATGGTATCCCCCTTAGATATTTTTATTTTGTTTAGTATTCTTATGCTGTTTGGTGTGTTTACAAAGTATAATGATATATAGATGGATAGTGCTGGAATACGGGAGAGAGATCTGCATTCTTGTTTTGTTTGTAGATATTTTGGAGTTTTGTAATATATCTGGTCATTGACTGTAAATAAAGTCTTCTTCTTCTTCTTCATTTACTTTGAGGCTTTTCACTGAGCCTGTAGTAGGATCTTCTCATGTTTCTTTGCTTACACATGAGGAGACATTCACTCCTGCCAAGCAGTTTTTTTGCACAGAACTCTCCCGAGCCTCTGCTTTTCCTGGTGCTCTTTAACTTTGTCCATCCACTCAGCCTTAAAGGTACAGATCTCATCACACCCAGTAATGCCAAGATTTGGCTGGATTTGTTAAAGCTTTTAAATCACTGATATATTAATATTTCTGTTAATGCAGTTATATCAATATTGTAGCCATTCCTAAAAATAACCTCCCACAAAAAATAAAGAGGCAAAGCAATTCCCTGGACCACACACTGCTGAAGAAAGGGACCGTGTCCTAGACCTGATATTCTCTTCCACTCCCCTCCTCTCCTCTCCTCTCCTCTCCCCTCCCCTACACACTCTCTCTCTCACACACACACATACACACACTCTTCCTGATGCTGCTGCCACCACAGGAGAAGAAAGAGGCTGTTTGTAAAGTAAAGTTTTAAGAAGTAGAGTGGGGGAGGTTGGGTGGAACCAAAAGAGACCCTGCTTGTACTGTTCCTTGGAAAAACCCTCTCTGTTATTATATTGAGATATCAATATTATAATAGGAGTTTTTTTAAAGAAGCAGGAAAAAGCCAATAACATGGAAGGGGGGAGGGAGAAGGCATAGATGGGAGTGCGAGGGAGTGGGAAGGATGGAGCTAGGTAGGCTGGTCAGGGGCAGAGGGAATATGTCTGGGACAAAGCTGTGCTCACTGGCAAATGTTCCTGTCCTGGCAGCAAAGCAAATTAAAAATTGCACTAGAAGTCATTTTGTTTCCCATGGAGAGAATGGGAAGTGAAAGTGGAACATGAGGAAAAACATCTGTACAAGAAATCTTGCCATGATGGATATTTGTCCCTGTCATGCACCAGACATCTTGTGTATAATTGGCCTACATTTCACTGAAACCCTCCCTCCCTCCCTCCCTCCCTCCCTCCCTCCCTTCCTTCCTTCCTTCCTTCCTTCCTTCCTTCCTTCCTTCCTTCCTTCCTTCCTTCCTTCCTTCCTTCCTTCCTTCCTTCCTTCCTTCCTTCCTTCCTTCCTTCCTTCCTTCCTTCCTTCCCTCCCTCCCTCCCTCCCTCCCTCCCTCCCTCCCTCCCTCCCTCCCTAATTGTATACACAAAGACCTAGTTCTCACTGAAGTCTGGACTTTATCACTAAGGAATACACTTGCTCTTCATCCCAAAACAGCTTTCAAGTGTCTTTATGCAGGAGTGTACCATCCATGGGGACATGGGGTACCCCATGTCCCTGGGTGCATGCCATTTGATCATATGGGGGGGCACTGGGAGCTGGCTGGGTCTTTCCACCCGGCCTCTCCTGCAGCGCAGCGACCTGGCCAATGCCCAGCAGCTCCCTCCATGCCAGGGCACTGCTCGCCGGCCAAGCTGGCCTGCCACTGTGCCTGAGCCCCCCGCCTGAGTCACTTGCCACCAAGCCCTGCCCTCCCCAGTCTCCCTGCTGGCTGATATAAGTGGGGTGCAGAGGGGGACACAAGGAGCTAGGAAGGGGGTGTAAAGAGCTAGGTGGGGGTTGGGGAGCCGGTCATACCCTGGGGGTCATTTTCACTTGATATGCCTCTGTCTTTATGTATGTGCTTTTCTATGTCTGAAACATCGGTTTCTGTATTTTCTGAGCTATGAAAATCCATTTCCCCTTTTATTTCACATTGTTTTATTCTAGTTGGTTGGTCATGCCAATCAATTTTCAGGGAAAGCAAAAAAGGAAGTAAGAAAATTAAAAGCCAGTATTCAAAATCTCCTTTCCTAAAGTTGTTCCTGAGTATTCCAGACAGAAATCTGAAAGTACTAGGGGCCATATGGAACAGCTGAGGAGCAGCAGCAGCAAAAACTGAGAATAAAATAAGTTTTTTCCTAACTGATATTATGAGTCACATTTATATTCTATCCCTGTTCCCACAGAACACAGGACTGTTCACAATTTTATCTCAAATGAATTCTGCAAGATAGTTTGGACTGAGAGAAATGCTCAAAATCACCCAGAGAACTGGTGGCAGGGTGACTGGATATTTAAACTCCAGTGAAGGCCAGCACCCTACCCCCAATCACAAAAGTTGAGCCTGTGATGATGGATGCTCACAAGAGATGACAATGCTAAGGATCATTCCCTTCTGTAATGCATTCAAATACCTATAATGTGGTATGAGTTGTTGACTGCTAAGAAGGACCAGTGACAATTTACAGTGGATTTGGCTCATTCTCAGCAGTTACAGGAAGGATCACCATTTTCTTCAGCGGTGGCTCATTTCGAGAGCTCATGTTAACTCACACAGTGTATCAAAGGGCAAATACTACAATGGAGAGAGGTGTCAGGATCAGATTGCTCAGGCACTGCCATATTGGGTTGCTTCATGAAAGCATTGCCAAAGCTTGTGGTAATGTGTCCAGTTTATCCATAATTTGCTTATACTGGATGTCTAAAGTACAAGAAGAAAATTATGATCATAATGGAAAGCGTCTACTCTAAGGTTACTTACAATGCCATCCTAAACAGAGTTACAAGAACTTAGAAGGTTGTTTAAGATTACACTGCCAGAAAATAAGATAATTCTGCTTTCTCTTTGTTAACTGTTTATTGGCTCACTGCACTTGGAAATAGCATGTTCATGCAGGCTGTGGCATATCTTCTCGCAATGCGACTGTCTTCTGGCAACAGCAGCGGGAAACACAATGCTTAGTAGCCACAGCAGGGGAATTCAACATTTACAGTACTCAAAAGCATCAAAACGTCCTGTATTTTCAAATGTTTCTTTAAAAAGAACAAACACTGTTTGCACCAGATGTGGCTTTATCTGATTGTGGCAAAGCTGGAGGAGGAGATTTGTGTCATACCTTCCTGACTCAAATCCTAAAGAATTCAGCTTATGGAAATGCAATATTAAACATACCGATCCCAGATAACACCATGTGTTGATTCTGGGAAACAGCCAAATTACTGGCATTGAGATGGCTCTAATGGAAAGCTTTATGCTGTGATGAACATATGCTTCTCTACAAGCAATATAATGCTGCTTACACAAAGACTATATGTGCACAGCTGGTAATTTTCTTCCTTGCTGACTGACTTGGTACTACTATTACTTTTTTCCTGGTCAGGCTCCTGCACTGGAGCAGTAGCAGGGTAGGCAGATTCAACAATGAAGTGGAGTTTTTTTCTTGCCCAGCAAGTGATAGATATAGCTGCACCAGTTGGATTTTCACCCACCACACAGTTTTTCAAAGGAGCAGTATCAGTACCCTACCAGGAAAAAAAAAGGTAATTCTACCACTAACCAAATACTTTCTTCACCAGATCTGAGTGTCAGTGGATTTCCCAAGCTGTGAAGATCAGCTCATTAATTTACAATCCAGTTCTAAGCAGTTACCCTTTCCAAAGTTCATTGACATCCCTGGGCGTGGACTCAGCTATGATTGCACAGTTAGCTGCCTGATTTTTCAAATTCAGTTTACTTGCTCCATAGTGCTGCTGACAAAAATTGGTGTCTGATTAAAAAGCTTCAGGGCTACAGCCTTAATTTAATTTAGCACCCAGCTGTGACTGTTTTAGTGTACTTTGCCAAAAGCTTTACCCATTTAGAACATGCCTTGAAATAAATTGCTATGTGCAGAATATCCAATCCCTTTCTTTCTTTATTTTAATGATTCACATCCTACACTCCTCAGCCAATACTGTATCCCAAAACCAAAGAGGCTCGCAAATCTCACAAGCATCATATAAAAACAAATATACTACCAATCCATTTAGCCACTCTGAAGAAAAAAAAAACTTGCCAGAGAACAATTAAAAGACCCAGGAAGAATCACAACAGAATACTAGAAACTAAGAAGTACCACTGTTAAACCAGCTAGTTAATTAAAACAAGACAGCCAGGGGTAGAATTTAGGGCAAGTCCAGGTGAGACTGACATACCTAGTTATTTCAAAGGGTGGGCACAGACTACCAAATTATCATCTTGGAGTTTCACTTACATTTTTACTTATCCTAGGTTTTCAGGATTTAACCTTTTCTTTTGGTTAATTGGACAAAAAATAGAAATATTAAATTTAAGTTTTGTTAATATGAGTGTAATCACAAAATATCCACATGCTACTAAATAGACTGTAGTAGGCTCCAGAACATGTAATCTGCTCTTTTCTTGAGTTAGATTTCAATAAAACAATATAATATTAAACCCAGACCACTGACTACTCAGTTCTTTTTTTTTTATTAGACCAATTATTTAGCAGTGGCAGGAATGAAATTGGCATCACATTCATGATGGGAGTTTGCTTTCTCATAGCTAGACAGGAGTCTCTATAATCCCTGTTTCCTTTGATCTGTGCTGTTCATCACCATATGTCCTTTTCCTCCTTTCCTAGATAACCAGACTATCTACACTGTTGTATTTTGAATTCCTCACCCATACCACCCCTTGCCACTGCTCGCACTATAACATCCCAGAGCTTATCCTTCCGCACTCTTTGCATATACTTTCCCATTTTTATTTCTAGTAACTCACACACACATTTGTCATTTTTATTGATCTTTGTCAATATTATAAGCCCACAAAGAAAGTGCCCCCATTCATTCTTTGTTGTTTTCAGGGGAGAAAAAATGGAGGCTCATAAAATTGGACCCCTGACCCAATCTTTACCAAACTTGAGGTTCTTGTAAGGAGAGTTACCAGCAGCTATGCTGCAAATTTGGTGTCTCTACTTTAAAAAACAAACTGCCCCAAGAGACCCACAGAATGTTCCCATAGGATATTCAAAAAAGCCAGAAAAAGCTCATGTTGATATAGGGGTTTATCTTTTTTTCCCCAAAAATTTTGGAGTCTATTAAGCCTGCATACCCCCCCCCCAAAAAAAAAAAAAACCTGGAAAAAATGGTGCACACTCCTAGTCACCATAATCTAGAATACTAGAAAGGAAATTCTGGCCCAGGAAACAAAAATATACAGTTTGGGGTGATATTTCAAAGAATAGTGATAATTTGATATGGTACTGTGTATTTTGTGTATGTTGGTTTGGTTGATCATGAAAAAAAATCTCCTTGGGTTTCTCATGGGAGTCTCTTCATATGCTTACCGCCACAGAAATTTACCATTGTCTAAAGACCAGACTGTATGACCAGGAATACCAATCTCTCCTGAGTCCTGTGCAAAGCTCTTGTTCCCCTCTATACTTTGGGATCACAACCCAGAAATCTAGCCCTGCTGTATATTTAGAACAGCTTGTTAACTATAAGTGCAGATGGGTCATGACCAGAGCAAGGTGCAACTCATTCCCCTCTGTCTATCTTCAAGGTCGTTTCCTTAACATCCCATGAAGTGAGTGTTGTTGTCGGTACTGTCCCAACACTATGGACTCAATTCCTCATATCCTGCTTTACTGTTCGAGGTATAATGATATTAGTACCAATCTGGGAGCTTTACTATCTCTAGAATTTATGTTTTTTTCAGACAAACTAAAAATGTCTAAGCTATTGAACAGCACTCATGTAGAAATTTCTGACGCAGTTGCCACATTTTTAATCCGTGTTCTACATGATGTGTAACAATGATCCTGTTATTGTACTTGGAATGTATGGTACTTCTGGTTTTATGCCTAATAAAGGTTTTTGGATTGGATTGGATCATGATCATGGTAAAGAAATATAATTAAACACATGCATTACCGTTTTGTGTCCCACGATGTCTCTGCCTCTTTAATAACAGTCAGCAAAGCAACAGGCTCTTCTTCTGAAAGTGTGACGATCAGGAACACATACATAATGAGGGAGGAAGACCATTTTCTGTAGTTGTTGTTTCTGTTATTATCATTATTACAGTGACCATCATCAACAGTAGCACTAACATCAGTAATAACAACCAAACCCACATAGGAGTCTAAATAAATAACTTGTTGATGGAGAGGGGAGATACTATTGGAAAGCAAGCAAAAGCCTTGCTCAGAGGAGAAAGCACACAGGTTGGAACCTAATCAGTAAGCCGGTGAGAAATGAAATAATGAGCCTTTAGAAACCAGAGAGAAAACTCACCATTTATGCCTCCTTCAGTTTAGTGCCACCATCACTGTAGAAAAGAGGCACCCGTGTTTTTGTTTATTCAAATTAGTGAGATATTTATCTGTTTTGCTGGCAGTGGATGCATGGAGTCCTGTGCCAAAAGGAGATACTATGCAGTCAGTTATTTTGTAATTTTTTTAAAAAATTCAGACTTCTCATTTTGTTCTTGTAGCAACATTAAGTGGCTTTTTTCGATCCTGTGCACTGTTGCCTATTACAAAGACTAATGAGCATTCTAATTAGCATAGTTATATTCTCAAGTTTTAATTATTTCAGTTTCTCTTTATCTTTTCCACTTCGACCTCATGGCATGGTACCTGCCTAGCAAGCAAATGTATTGATTTAATTTTATTAAGTTTGATTACAATTGCCCTTAGCAAGACAGCAGTTTAAATAACCGAAGTAAAATTTCCACATTCTTCCCGAGCTTCTGAAATGGATAGATTATACAGAATCTACTGGTCCACTAAATTACTTTCAGTATTACTAGATCTAGTAATATGACATTCAGTCATTACTTCAGCTGTTACTATGGGATTCAGTCTGATTCTTAATCTACTTTTTAACATAGGAGACTAAGAATGTACATTCAAATATATCCAGTACAAACACACACACACACACACACACACACACACACACAGACACTTTTGGCAGGATGGGAGTGACTAATAAAGTCTGCTCATTCACCAAGAGGTGACTTGGACTTTTAGGGCTTACAGCATCTAACAAATTCTGAAGGAAATATTCATGTATATTCAGGACTATATAGTTCGATTTACTGTAACCCCTAATGTTTTCCTTTTTACCTCAGCTCCATCCCCAAATAAAGA
The DNA here is from genome assembly GCF_021028975.2 of Sphaerodactylus townsendi. Classification (NCBI taxonomy): domain Eukaryota; kingdom Metazoa; phylum Chordata; class Lepidosauria; order Squamata; family Sphaerodactylidae; genus Sphaerodactylus; species Sphaerodactylus townsendi. The sequence goes on along the minus strand of NC_059433.1, from coordinate 36,924,194 downwards.
TGAAGGACAATATACTTGAATTTAACTGATTAAATGGACTGTATGATCTATATCATAAGCTACTTAGTGAATGAAAGGGTGGGATGCACAAAGTAAACTTTGGCCACCATCATTTTGGCCAGCAATTATTGCTGACTGTTTATCTTTGCTTTTACATGAACTGTGCCAAGAGATGCCAGTCTTTATCATCCTTCCCCAAATGTATAAACATTTAAGTATTTGGTTGATGCTGCTCATCACCAAAGTTGATGCTGCTGCTCTCCTCCACCCGCCCCTCCCTTGCATGCTACCCCTTCCCTCTCTCTCCTTCCCCTCCCTCTGCTATGGTGGATGGGCCATGTCCAGATGCTTGGGGTTGAGGAAAGTCTGGGATCCATTTCAGCCCATACACTGTTGGTGTTCTGCCCGCATTTTCTAAGAGTTCCTTCTCTCCCAGACTGTAAAGTTGTTGGTTAGTTTGGACCAAAGTAGATCGTTGGTCCAAAGGAGATTGCGGGAAATGGTGTAAAAATCTCTCCATTGTGACCGGGTGATCCAGATCTCTCACCTCTCATCTCTCAAAGGTTCTCTCTTCCAACTCAGTCCCACCATAAAGTGAATGATGGGCTGTTGCAGGAATGACATTTTATCATGTGTTGCTTCAGGTTGACCACCAGTTTGCCTTATCATAAGCAATTTATTCTGTCCCTGCCAACTTAGTAACCTAACCAGTTCAACAAAACAGGCCTATTTATTCCAACCCCCCTGTGACAACATGAAGCAAAAATAAATATTCTAAAATGTCCATCATAAGAAACCCCAGAAATGTCTGCTAAAACCTAGCATGGCTGGCTGTTCCCATTTTACTTGTAAAGGGGAAGATGAAAATCCATTTATATGGCTTTCCCAATTCTCATAGCCCCTCTCCATGAGATGAGCTATTAATTACCCAACCAATAAAATCCTGTGCCTTATTTGAATTTGTAGAAGGGGTTGGGGCAATAGCATTCATGGCTCCAACAGCCAGGGATGAATTTTAGAGAGCATATGAAAAATCCAAGCAACTTCTCAAATATTTAAAATGTTGTTTGCAGATACTGCCTAGTGCTATTTGTTCAGAGTATGTATTTTTGACTATGAGCATTTGGTTGAGAGATTAAGGGTATAAAATTCTTTGCATCATTCCCTGAATCAGTTTGCCAAAGATTAGCTCTGTGGTGTTTATTAAAGAACCTTAACCATTTTTATCCTTAGAATTGTAAATAATACATGTATGGCAGAGATATGATGCCATTGTATATCATATTTATTCATAGTTATATAAATGCATTTGCTTATATGTATTTATATACAGATATATGCATATTAATATTTATAAGAGTATATGTATGTTCAGGGATTATGTACTAGAGAAAGATGATTTTCCAATGGAAGCTTTCTTAGAGGGGTTTGTTTGCCTTCTGACTACTCTTTAGTGTTTATCATGTAAAAATACTCTTTTTTAACAAAGCGTATCTTGTTATCTGTTATCTGTTTTGCATCCATGTAACCCAATTAACTTCAGTGGCAAGTTTTCTCCAAAAATCAGCAATATATTCTGTATTCCCTTTTAAGACCCTACAAAATTCAGATTTAAGGCTCCTCCATCATGGTCCGAAACACCTTTTAATCTCTTTCCACCCCCACTTTGGGATTTCTCTTCTTTTCTTTTGTACTGATTATCCAACCAAGGGAAGAACTCAAGGGAACCTGAAAGCTGTTATATGATACTTTTATTGGTTCTAATGTAAAACTATTGGGCCACTGTTAGTTTTTTAACTTCCTCCAGTTCCTTTTGATCTATAACATGGCCAAATTGTCTGGCTGCTTTGAGGATATTACTGCTCCAGCATTGATAAAACTAAGCAGGTGTATTCCTGATCAAGCACTGGAAAGGACTGTTCTGAGCTTTCTAAAGAAAAAGTGGAGCATTCTGATATTGTTTAGTGGTGGTAGCAGCAACAGCACTTAGGGGTAAGCACAATTTGTTTTTTATTTGGTAAAAGTCATGTTCAAATTTTAAAAACCCAGGCATTTTTTGAAAAAGCTGAATACAGCTATCAGCTTTAGCAAATTTGGCAGGGGGGGGGGCAGTCTAAAACACAAACTCAAAATTTACGTAATTAAAAATGATATTCCTGCCACTCCACTGCAGCTTCCCAAGTCCATCTGGATTTGGAAAATGGTGGTGGGAAGAGCTTCAATTGACACTCTAGCTACCCCCTTCCCCCACCATCATTTCTCAAGTCCACATGGACCAGAGAAATAGCAGCAGGGAGAGCTTCAACTGAATGCTGGACTCCAAATGAAATTCTTCTTCCCTATAATCCTTTCCCAAGTCTATATGGATCTAAGAAATGGCAGCAGGGAAAACTTCAACTGAATGCTGGACTCAAGTCCAGCATTCACTTGAAGCTCTCATCGCCCCCTTCCTGCTGTTTCCACATGGACTTGGGAAATGGTGACAGCAGCGGTGGTGGGGTTGGGGGTGAGCGGCTGGAGCTATGCTTTTCCACTTCGAAAACTGAAAAAAAAAGGATCATGCTTGTTTGTTTTCAGCATTAGGGCTGTCTGGTTGAATAGTCTGATATTTTCCAGTACAGAACCCTCCCTCAAAAAGTTAATGTGTTTGGGATTTTTTTTGGGGGGGGGGGGTGATTTGCTGTTTCCATATCACCACTTCTAACAGCAAAATCATATATAGTTATTTCCCATTAATCTAGGGCTTTTATACATGTGTGGTCTCCTTCACATTAGCCGATTACCCACTGCAGGGTGTTCCCCACCCTCATCCCGCTCTGGCATGAAAAGTCCCACAAGAAGTGCTCTTGCTTTCCCAGAGGAAAGTGAGAAGCATGCGTGGGGAACAAGGAAGTGTGTCAAGACAAGAAATCTTGCCTTGACATGCTTCCTCTCTCTGTGCGCTGCAAAGAGGAAGTGCAACAGGACAAAAAAATTTGTCCTGATCCACTTTTGGTCTCACCACGTGTCAGTGCACAGGTGGGTAATTGGTCATTGAACGCACATTTTGTGTAACTGTGGTGATAGACCCTGTGAAATTGACATGAAATCAACATGGTCTAGCAAAGTAACACTAGACCCAAGATGGCATGTACACATACACACACATGCAAAAGGCAGCAGGAACATCCCTACATGGAGTTCCTATGGAAATGGCAAGAAAGAGGTGAATGGACAAAATGGCAACTCAGCTTGGCTAGGGGAACTTCATAGGAAGAGAGTCCTATGTAAATGAAAACTGTGGAAAAAACTCACTGTGAAGCAAACAGCTATGGGGTAAGTAGTGTGTGCATAAATGGCCCAAGATTTTTTCCCTTGCCTAGCAAGTCCTATCAGAGACTTGATAATTAGATTTCTTCTGTTTCCATTCCATTTATTTGTTCTTTCTGGGTAATCTGCTATTTTTTAAAATTCAAGTTTTCACAAAAGTCTCTGATGTTTCTACAGCATACCTCTCTATTCATGTGTATGTATGAGTGTAGGAGCCTTGATTCAAATAAATGTTATGTGCAATATCTTTTAATTAGGACGAAGCAAAATATTGCCAAACAGTACATCAACCTTAAATGTTAGTTTTTTCTACCTCTCCTCCTGATTTTCTAGGTGAAACAGCACAAGCCCTGACTTGGATTGGCCAAGGCTAGCCCAATCTCATCAAATTTTAGAATCTCAGTATGGTCAGACCTAGTTAGTATTGGGTTGAGAAACAATTAAGGAAATCTAGGATTGCTACAGAAAGGCAAGCAATGGCAAAACTAACTGTGAACATCTCTCACCTTGAAAACCCTATGGAGCAACTTCACGGCAAAAAAGGGGAAAACACAAGTTTTCCTAAACTTTATAGTACATTTCAAGTATGACTGCCCAACTCCTGTCAGTATCCACATGTTGTTTCTTGCAATGGTCTGCAAAATTCTGAATGAATGAACTCACTTTCATTCAAGATAGCAGAATGTGAAGAATACTGGGTCCCAAAGAAGGAGTAAGGTAGCTGATGGATACCATCAGCATTCTTGGCTGGCATTTTTACCTCCTTTCTTGCCCTGGCATATAAAACTACTTAGTGCTGCTTTGTTGAATGAAAAGCAAATGTACTTCTCTAGCTGAGATGATAGAACTCTTCCAGCTCAGAGGCATCTAATTAGACTTCATTCAATCACTTGTACCATTCAGAAAGAGCCCTGCTACAGGAGTAAAAGTGAAAATGAAATCCAGATGAAATGAAAGGAATAATTGGCCAAGATGCACAAAGTGTTAACCACATTTTAGAAAGCTGTAATAGACTAAGATAATGGGAAATCACAGTGAACTGACATTGATCTAGCATTTCTGTGTAGACCTATGACAATATATTGCTCAGAAGTTCTTCTCTTTGTATAAGCTGGCTCTTTCCACATGTAGCTATAATTAAAAGGAAATGTTTAAAAGGGAACACTTTTTAAAAAGCAAAGGGACATTTTCATCTTTAACTCAGTTGAACTCTCGGGAGAAAGAGACAGTCCAAAAGACAATTTTCTTTTCAAAATATATGTAAATCTCTTAGAAATGAACTTGCATTTGGAGAGTTACCTGCATATTCAGATTGGTTTGAAGGCCAATATGAAGAGGATTTCTAGTGTAATATCTAGTAACGTACCCAGGAAAAGTTAAACATAGTATCATTGACATTAATCAAATTAGTTTGATTTAAGGGAGGATTAGGAGTGAGTGGATGAATAACATCCACTATAGATAGTTATAAATAATTGTGTACGAATGTTTGGTTCAAAAGTCCCATACCTGTGAAATATGTCCATGTGGGTACAGGGCCATAGATGTAGAAGGAAAACTGGAGCTGGAGCATTGGTCTCACTCCTTCCAAGAAGTACGCTGGTTCATTCCCCAGCTACCTATAATTGTCATAACATGGGCACACACTCTAAGCACACACAAATTCTTTGTGTACAGACTTAACTGCTGCAACTGGGGATGAAGTACTTTTCTCGATCACAGGGATAGAGCCTTTGTTTGGACAGAGTATGTGCATGTAAAGTCTATGCCAACATACATATAAATGTGCCTCAGGCAGGGTGAACATGCTGCTCTGCCATGGGTAGCATGTCAGGACCAGTGTATTTGTTTTTATTCCATTCCACTTGTGTTGCCCTGTGCTTATGTTTCATTGCAAAAGGGAATGCTGTCTTTCTTTTACTACAGAGACTGCAAAAATCTAGGATGAGGCCCATTGAGACACTTACTACTTTTTTTTACCTCCCTACAATGAAGACTTGGAATTACACCAATTACAAAGAAAACGAGGTAAACATGGCTCTGGTGGTATGGGCACATTATGCACCTGGAGGACTTCTGCTGCAAAAATGGCCCTAAACTTTCACCCTGGTGGCCACTGTCCACGCGGAAGACCAAAAAAACAGTGGATGGTCAGCATTGCTGAAGACATGCTTGATATCAACCTTACCCCTGAAAATTCCCAAAATCTAGCTATTTGGTGAAGAAATTGTCCATGCTAACTGCCTCAAGAGGAATACAGTACAAGAAGAAGAATGAAACACTAGGAGAGAGCTGGGAAGCCAGTCATATGCAAATTTCAGAAGGCTTCTCTGAGAGCCAGAAAACAACAGGCACTTGCAAAAAGGTCTTAGATATATGAATAAAATCCAGAATTAAAATAATGCATTATGGATTAATGACAATCTCCTGATGATACCACCTGAGGTTGGTGACATTTGGTTCAGGAAGTCCAAAGTTATGGACCCCAAAGGGCGTGCCCCCATTGATTCCAATGAGAGCTAACAGGAGATGGTGGCTACTTCTTTGAGGGCTCATACCTTTGGACTCCCTGAATCAAACTTCACAAAGCTTGGGTGGTATCATCAGGAGAGTCTCTGGAAGAAACCCTGAAATTTTGGTGCTACTAGCTTTAAAATTTCCCCATTGGCTGCAATGGAGCCACTTCAGAGCACAGAATCTCACAGCATTTCAGCAAGTTCTATGGTGGGAAAAATTAATTTGTTTTTCCCACCATAGACTTCAATGGGGTTTGTGTTATGCCCAGCTGGCTCTGTGCTGGAGATTTTATTGGGGGCTCTGGGGAGGCGGGTCTTGCTCTGGGTAGGAGCACCTATTTCCTGCAGGGCTGCTGATGTGTCTCCTGAAAGGAACCAGCCAACTTTGCTGAAGTTTGGATGACTGGGCATTCATTCTGTAAGCATCAGGTTCACCTTTAATTGGATGCTTGCAGCATTTGCCCCTCCCACGCAAACTTCAGCAAAGTTGGCTGGTTCCTATCAGAAGACTCACAGCAGCCTCTACCCAAAGCAAGACCCCCACCAGAGCTTCCCCCATTGAAATCTCTACCACAGAGCCAGCTGAGCATAACAGCAAGCCTCACCCCATCCCACACCTCCCACTGTTTAAAATGGAGGGGGGAAGTGGCATTTTTCCTTCCAGAAGAACAGAGGTGGCATGCTCTCCCTTTCCCAAATTGCCTTCCACACCGTCAACAACACTTCCTCCTTCCACACACCTCATAACATGAAGCCACTCTACAACAACAACACCTAATGAACATCAAGCCAGGGGGCACACTTGCCAGTGCTGACACCTACCAAACAATCCACACAGCACTACACCACAATAACCGAAACATAGTCCCCCCCCCCAACCCCTCTAAACAAAATGACCAATCAGGAAAACAAACATAAAGAAACCGCAAACAGAGAAACGACTTCTAAGGAAAATGTAACACTACAAGATAAACTTCTACATTCCTGCTGGGTGACCTTGGGCTAGTCATAGTTGTCTTAGAACTCTCTCAACCCCACCTAGTGCACAAGGTGTTAGTTGTGGGGAGAGGAAGGGAAGAAATGTTCAAGCCACCTTGAGTCTCCTTACAGGATAGAAAGGTGGGGTATAAATCCAAACTCCTCAACCCCCCCCCAACACATACACGCACACACATCCAAAAATCCAGACGCCTAAAGTGAAACACTGAAAATGCTGCTCACAATAGCAACCATTTTACCACACACCACAAGTTACACTCCAAGAACCCTAGGCCTTTGTGGCCTTAAACCCCCTCACCCAGCACCCCCCCAATTTGGGTTTTGTTTGTTTGTTGCTTTAAACAAAGCCCCTTGCCGTGGAATGGGGGGGGATTCTCCACTTTTATTTTTTTTTCTTTAAAGCCACATGTTGTGGTGAGGATTCTCTGATTTTTTTCTTTAAAGCTGCGTGTCATAGTGTGTGTGTGGTGGGGGGGGGGGAATTCTCCAGTTTGTTTATATATACATTTTCTTAAAAGCCACATCCCAAGGTGGGAGGATTCTTTCTCCAATTTGTTTTTTCCCTGCAAAACCATGTGCCCCCGAATCTCGAATATATACCAGCTGATCTGAATACCTTGCATTCGGATCGCCTGGTATTCGGGGCGAACATGGCCTGAATAGGCTGCAATTTGGCTATTTTAGGTGATTCAGATATCCTAATCATCAAGCCTACTTATAACTGTTTGCTCTTCTACTGCATACCAACACTACTACCCATCTGAAATGATGTCTCAAGATTGTTTTGAGGATGAAATAAGTAAGAGAGAGCCATACTTGCCAACCTGAACTCCTTGGTGGAACTTTACAATAAAGTTACACTGCATAGATAAGATCGGATGGCATCTCTTTCCACTATCTACATTGCCAACATGCATATTAATACTAAAAATATATATAACTAAAATGTCAGTCTGGCTCTGATTGATTATATCAAGATTTTTTTGTGTGTGATATTTTACTAGTGATATTTTACTAGTTCATGTAGGTGGATAAAACAGTATATAAAAGGAATTTATGCCAATAAAGTCTCATTCCTTCATTCGTCATATACAAAAGGAATTTTAATGCACATGACATACAATCAAATCAAGATTATTGTTTGCAGTGTCTTATCAATATGTGAATTTATTGGTAATTCTGAGGAGAAAGAAGAGATATATGAGGAATCTAAAAGCTATAGAAATCTCAGAAATGTAAAAAAAATCTCAGAAATGTAAAAAAAACCAGTTCAATGTATGAGGTGCTCAGGTGCATAAGAAAACCAAACTCTGGAGATAAATTAAAATGAGGAAATTGGGTTCACCAAGTAGAGGAGTATCACAAGATTCATGGGTTTTTGATACATTAGCTATTTCTGATTGGCAAGAGTCCTCATTATGCTTGCAAGGTGTCAGATTATCTTTTCTATAGTGGGATGCATTTTGAACATGATGAGATGCTTTTAGGGCGGTAAAACATATGTTCCTTTGCTATGCAGCTCAAGACTTTGTCTTACTAGAGCACAGAGACAAAATGATATAGAAATCTGTTTTCAGAATCCAATCTGCTTCCCTTCCTTAAATCCTGATGAATCCTTCTGCAAAATGAAAACCATAATCAGTAGTAGTGCAGGATTTAGGAAACCTAACAGAACAGAGATAAAAATTCTGGTATTTGGGACATTTTAGTTCATACAATTTCAAACAATAGACATATGTTAATAGAATAAGCATAGTTTTCCTTAACATCCCATTTTTTTAAGGTAAATCAGCAGGGTGTATCTATGGCCGTTTTTGGATGGTCAAAATATCCCAGGGTGAGCATGGAAAATATCCCTGTGCAGCTGGGAATTTCACACAGTTCCCGAAGCTGCACAGGGTCTGCCCCGGAGTTGCCCCACAATATTTACCTTAGCCTGGAATTTTCAAAAATCACCAGTTTGTAGGTTCTTTTTAAAAAGTCCTGGCATGACCCTGCTTGTGCCTGTACCATGCAAAAACTAATCAGGAGCAGGAGCAGTTTATTTTTCCTGCCCAGCCACCTGATCTCCTCGCCTAACGTTCATTCAAGCTGCCATTCAAATACAACAGTCAGTCAGAATGCGGGACACTGGGCAAGGTCACAGGTGCCTGAAGCTGCCACTCAAATCAACAGCCAATCAGAACAATCACTTGGTTTATTTTCCTCAGTGCAAGCTTTATTTTAAATCAATTAGTAGACCTATTCATTAGTTTTCTTCCTCTGACAGAAAAATCTTATTTTGAACCATTAAGAACACAGATCAATTTCTTCTATTCCCAAGCACATACACAAAAACACCAATCAGGAGTAGACCAAGTTTATTTTCCCGCCCAGCTGCCTAACATCCATCCAAGCTGCCACTCAAAAACAACAGGCAATCAGAATGTGGTACACTGGGCATGCTCAGACATGCTTCCAAAGTAAATACAGAAGTCTGGCTCTTGTGGAGTAAACTGGAGCATTTCCTACTGGTCCTAGATCTGCTCCTGAGCAGAAGCGGAGAGCTGTGCATAGGCAGAAACTGGGATAAAATAGCCCCATTATATTCAACTCCAGTGTAATTGTGCCATGCAAAAACGACCTATGGTGAATAGTGTTTATAGTGTTGGGGCACCCCTAGATGTCGGCATGCCCCTCAGGTATCCAGCCTGTGGGTTGGTCCTCCTGCTAGCCAGCCAGCACCTTGTTACTGGCTTAGGCTAGTAGGAACTTCTCCTCAAAGCTTGGCTCAATATAGGATGAGCACAGTGGCACCAGTGACTGGGCAGTGCTGAGGAGCCGTACGGTAGGCAAAACAAGGTGAGGTGCATAGACAGTGCAGCTGCAGTGGGTGGGCAGGCACACAAGGCATTTGATACCTGTCATACCTTAGATACACACTATAAATCAGTAAATAGTAATATTGAAATTCTTCCACAGTTTATTAATATTTATGTCAGCAAAACCAAAAGAAAGAAAGAAAGAAAGAAAGAAAGAAAGAAAGAAAGAAAGAAAGAAAGAAAGAAAGAAAGAAAGAAAGAAAGAAAGAAAGAAAGAAAGAAAGAAAGAAACTTCAGTTCAGAAACCTCAAGAAAATCAGGTAACCAAAGAGGGTTTTAAAAAACAATTACAGGACAAATTTTAAAATGTTTCAATGTATCATAACTTGAAACAACTCAAATTAACAAAACATTATAAATAGTTAATAATTTTTTAAAATCTTATTAAAACTAAATGTGTTTTGGCTGCGAGGCTCCCCTCAGTGATACAAAATATTTAAATACGCACCATAAAGTAAAGTTATTCAAAATACAAAATGCCTTTCCAAAGTTTTAAAAAATAGACAAGAAGTAGGGCCAGTTCATTATAGCCAGATACAACCATAGAAATAGCACAAACACAAAGCATTACAAAATCGTCCCATGCAGTTTCTCATATTAGGCTTGTGTGGAAGATCAAAATCCATAATAAAATATTAAAATGGTTAAATAAATATTTGGGAGAACTCAAAAGCCTCAGGAAATAATTTTTAAAAAATGTTTTCACTTAGCAAGGATGAGGCATTTATTCAGTAGCCACTACTAAATATGCTGTTTATAATTTCCATTCATCTTGTTTCTGTGGAGAAAGGTACAAAAGTTTGCTTCCTGAACGTGGATATACACACCATACAGCTACGATCCATTCTGACCTGCGCTACAGAGATATTTGGCTATGAGCAACAGCAATCTGGAAAAATTTTTTAATGGTTTTAATTGATTCCAATAATGAAGTGGGACTTAGTTGATGAACTGGTCCTGCTTCTTATATGTGTTTTAAAGCTTAGGTCAGAGACATTATATTTTGTATTTTGAATAATTTTACTTTAAGGTGTGTGCTTTTAATAATTCATTTGACTGAGTAGGCATTGTAGTCCAAATCCCTTTGGTTGTAATTAAACTTTTTCTCATTTATTATTTGTAACGCATTAAAGCTTTGATCAGCATGTGGAATGGTATAGCTTGGCCTGAATGGTATAATATGGCTTGATTGTCCGATCTCAAAAGCTAAGCAGGGTTACTACTTGGAAAGGAGATCACTAAGGAAGACTCTGCAGAGTGAGGCAATGGCAAACCACCTCTGCGTAATCACTTATCTTGAATACCTCAACAGGGTGCTATAAGTTAGTTGTGACTTACACACACACAGTTTTGTTACTTCATATTGTAATCGATTAGAATTTGTCCTGCTATTTGGCATTTTTCCAATATTTCTGACAGGCACAAATGCATGTCATGGTCATGGGAGTACTGGAAAAATGACCTTTGCTCTTGGAGTGACCCGGATCTAATGTTTTGGGAGGCATGGAACAATATTGGGAGGCATGGAACATAGAAGAAAAAGGTTTTGATTTACTCCAAGCCAGACTTCTAAAAAAATGTTTTCTTTGAAGAAACCAATTTTCACATAGCCTCATTCCTCAATAGTCACTTGTGACTTGACTTATGGTCTGGGTTGGGGCAAGATGTAGATCCTTTTCTTCCATATAAGGAGATGCCATTCCTGTATGAAGACAAAATCATTTCAGTGTGCATCAAAATTGTCGTAGAGCCCCAGAGTTACAATTTCTACAAAGACACAGGATGTGATAGCTCAGAAAAACACCCTCCTCCTTTCTTTTATCATCACAGTTTTCTACACAGTACTCTGATTCTTTCTGTAGAGTTTCAGGCATTCTTTTCCATGCTCTGGGTGGTCCAGTTACAATGGTACACCCTTTGATTTACAGTGGCAATAGGCATTACATAACATGGAAGGGATAATAAGCACAAGTGACTCATGTGCTTTTTCTTTCTAAAGCATGCATCAGGGGATTGGGGAGGTTCAGCAAAGGGCAAGTGACTTCCCTATTAGAGAACACAAGAAAAAACTTACAATGCAGTCATAGGACCACTTTCTTGAGAGTAAGCACCACTGAACAAAATGGGATTTACTTCACAGTATAGCTGCTTCGGATTGCGTTGCAGGATGGTAACACTTTTGTAGGTTGTACATATGAGGCGACACTGAATGTTCCCCTGTATGTATAGAACTAATATGTCAGGGGAAACAATTTAGTCTAGCTTTTCTGGCATTCCTAGCTTTCTACATGCAGGTTTTTTTCCCATTCAAAACTATTAATCTCTATCTACTTTAGAATGATACCATTATTTATTTATTGATAGCTGTCCACTGACTCACTAACATACAACATGACCATATCTCAGAACCTATACCAAATGTTTTGCAATATAGCATTCCTGAAGTATATAAAAACAGCAAGTAGACTACAATAATCTGCATAGGAGATTGAGGCAGCAAGAAACATCTGGAGGGAAGAAAGATAGTGGTGGGAGCGCTGACAGAGAAATGAAAGACTCTGAAAGTCAACTATGGTGGAGAAAGGGAATACATATGAGTGCATTTTTTTTCAAAGTTCTTTACCTAGGGAAGCTTCAAAAATTATTTTCCTGTTCTGGGGTTTTTATACCTCATTGACTTGTGGCTAAGTATTCTATTCATTCAGTGTCTAGGACAGCTGGCCTTTTTCTCTGGAAATGTTTGGATCCCCCTGAGAAAATCAAACTGAAGTCACATTCAGCTATAGCTGAGATTAAGCTTTAACTAAATAAGCATGGAGGATAATTCACTTTCTCCTTCTGTTATTGTTTTCTTTATTCTTGGATCCTAGGTAATTTATTGTAAAGGTATACAAACTTGGGTTGGTAAGGGCTGTCATGATTTAACAGACATTTGTATCACAGCCACAATGCATTTTAAACAGATGAAGATGTGCTGGGAATGAAAAGACTTCTCTTTATCAATATCCAGGTCTGGGTTTGGTTAGCAAACAAAAGTAGAATCCTGTATCTGTTATGATACATAGATGAGAAATAGGAAATGCAGACATATATTAACAAATTCACCAACAGTCAAAGGCATCATAGTAATTACATAGATTTGTAGTTTAGGTTGTCATTTCTATAATAGCCAGTAGGGTTGTGCATTTGGATAAAGCCAAGACCAAAAAAAAAAAAAAAAGGCTATCTGGGCAGAGTCAAATAGCCAAAGGCTAAAAAATATAAAATACATATTTCAGATTTTTTGCCATTTGATTGTCTTTCCCTCACCACCTCTAAAGGATCAGAGGCAGTAGGAAAGTCAGGAAAGGTGCTTTGCAGGGGTCAGGTCAACCTATCCCTGCATGCAGCTCTCCTTTGCCTCTTAATTAGTACTAGGACTATTTAAAGAGTTACTGGAGGAGGAGAAGGCAATGGTGAAGGCCTGGAGTATGAATCCAAGGGCTAAACTACATGATGTTTGTTTACAAGTTGATTCCAGATTTACCACTTTTATCAGAGTCTACATGTCAGCTCCAAGAACATCATTTTAAAAGTCATAAAGCTGATTTTTCTGACAAGGCGTGGCACAGGTTGAAGAGAGACCTCTTGCCCCCCAGGTTTTTTTTCTGATCCTAAAGAACCCCCAATGGGCAATTGTTCCCATTAATTTGGAGCCTTAGCACTCGCTGGTCAACATTCTGTAATGCAGCCAAAACAATGACTACGTTACGATAGCAATTTGTGTTCCATCCTTTGTGTTCCATTGACAAGCTAGACATGGATTGCCTGTGTGAGAATCCTAGGCTGTTTCCACACAGCTAGCTGATGCACCCCCCCAGGACCGTTCACATGGACCTTTCTTCTAGATGCGCAGCCGAAGGTGCAGCCTTCGCACAAGCTGCGACACTCCCAAACACCTCTTACCTCTTGTTGCCTTCTGTTGCGTTGTGGAGGTCAGGGGACACTCTTCCCTGGCCAGAGTGACAGCTCTAGTGTCAGAAGCCAGGAGGCGTGTCCCCTGGTCTCTACAATGCGACGGAAGGCAACAGGAGGGAAGAGGCATTTGGGAGGGCCATGGTAAAAACACTGGCTTCCATCTGGTGCTGTTTGTTTGGCACCGAATGGAAGACGGCATTTTCAAAAAACCTTGCCCCCCCCAAGTGAGGTTGAAAAGCGATGCCTTCGTGCCACTTGGGGGGGGGGGCGAGCATGCCCCAGGGATGTTTTTACCATCCCTAGAGCGCTATTACTGGGCTGTGCGGAAACAGTCATAGTTTTGGGCTGCAATAATAGAAATATAGTCTCCTTGTCATGGGAAGTAGTAGTTTCACTCTACTCCACATTTGTTAGAGCCCATGTGTTGTACTGTATCCACTTCTAGGCCATTCAGTTTAAGAACTATGTAGAAAAATTGAAACAAATTCAAAGGAGGGAAACTAAGGTGACTGTGAATCTGGAGAATAAGGCCTACGAGGAAAGATGGACATAACTTTGTAGATTTGACCTGAAAAAGACCCAGGAAAGACATATTGTGCTCCTCAAATACTTAAAGGTTTATTACATGGAAGACAGCAAAGTGTTATTCTATGCAACTCCAGAGAGCCAGGTTGAATCTAATGGTAGTAAGTCACAGGAGGACAGATTATAGATGAATATTAGGAAAAAACTTCTCATTTACAACTACAAGACTCAATAATTAAACCATCTACCTAGGTGAATAATAAGTTCCCTTTCACTGAAGGATTTCAAGCAAAGGCAGCATCTCTCCTAAATGGATCTGGATTCCCTGCATTGAGGAGAGGATTAAAGGACGTGGCCTATGAGATCACTTCTAGGGATCTACATAAGAACATAATCACTTCCAACGTTAGGGATCTACATGAGAACATAAGAAACAGCCTGCTGGATCAGATCAGAGTCCATGGGAAAAAACTTCTTCCCATTAATTTGGAGCCTAAGCACTCACCAGTCAACATTTTGTAATGCAGCCAAAACTATGACTACACTGGAATCTATGAGTATCCCCAAAATATTTTCTTTCTTTTTAAACATTTGTGTCTATATTTGTTGGTTCTGTGTTTTTTTGCTGTCCATAGATTCATTTGATTTGTTTATAAATGCGGCATATTTTCTGTATGACATATTCACAGTCACACAAATGATGATGTAAGAGTGAGAGCAGCCCCTGGTGTTGGGTCAGTTTGTTATATAGTTTTGACATGGGGCTTTTGTCCTTGCTGCTAGAAGAACCTTCTTCACCTTATTTATAATTGTCTTTTGTTATTACATTGTGAAATCACCATTTTGTACAATCGTTTTAATTTATGTGTCTCCTTGTGACAGCAATACATCCCAAGACTGTTACTTTTCAGCCTCAAATTATTTTGCCGCAGTAAGCTTGACAGTAGGCCTCTAGCCATAATCCCACATGCCTTTATGCAGGAGTTGATATTAACTTCAACATTTTGAAAGGGAAATCAAGATATATTTGATGCTGGAAAATGTCATGGGCTGCTGAGAATTCTCCACAAAGTCAGGCAGGGGGTGTTTCAGAAATGAAGGCATTTGGAGTTTGGTTAGGCTGAGAACAATTTACAGATGGCTCCAATGAGTCATGTTTCTTATAAATTCTAGAATTTTGCAATAGATCCTGTGTCAGCACAACAGTCACAAAAAGGACACCATATGGAAAACTACTTAGCATTAGTCAAAAATGCCAGCAACCAAAAAGAGAGAGAGAGTGAGAAATAAACAAAGAAAAAAACATAGTAAAATTTAGAATGTCTTCAATACTGTCCACAAGTTGTGTTGATATTACACATAAGTGGAAACTGTGAAAATTTATGGACAGGAATATTGTGTCTGTAATAAATTCTTTGTATTGCTTTCAAAATGTTACACAACCTCCCTTACATTTTACTCCCTTACAAACATGGAGCTGCCATACTACCATGATGCATCTGCTCCTCCAAACAAAGGCTATCTTCATTTTAAAAAACTACAGAAGAATATGACTTATGCTGTGTGCAGCATGTGTTTAACGAGACTGACATAGCCACAGTATGCAGTCCCTTCTGTTTTCAAATATTCTTGTTCTTAGAACAGCTACCATTAGTGAAGGGAAGTTAACTCATCATGGTTCTAAGTTAAGTAAAATTCTTTCTACTCAGCAGCCTGAATGAATGTGTGACAAAGTTTCTTTCGTTGTTCAGAAGGGATAACCAACTAAGATTCTTGTTCCCAGAAATCCATCCCAATATTTTTTCTATAATAAAATGATTCACACATTATTGAGAATACAGGTAGGGCTTGGGGGGGTCTTCTATTAGCTCCCATTGGAAACAATGGTTGGGCTTGGGGGGCTCTTCTATTCGCTCCCATTGGAAACAATGGATGATGGGTCACCCCCTTTGGGAGTCCATAGCTTTGGAACCCCTGGACCAAACTTCACAAAACTTGGGTGGTATCAATAAGAGACTCTCCTGATGATACCTGCCAGGTTTGGTGAAGTTTGGTTCTGGGTGTTCAAAGTTATGGACCCTCAAATGTGTAGCTCCCATCTTCTATTAGCTCCTATTGGAAACAATGGAGGATGGGGGCACCCCCTTTGGGAGTCCATATCTTTGGACCCCCTGAACCAAACCTCACCAAACCTGGGTAGTATCATCAAAAGAGTCCCCCAAACAATCCCTGAAAGTCTGGTGCTGCTAGCCTAAACAGTGCACCCCCTGCAGGCCAAAAACCTAAAAACACTAAAATGTTTTTAAAACCCACAAACGGGTGGGCGGAGCTTCAGACATGAATGGGGGGATTGAACCCGAGAAACCCCCCATTACCTACGTCCTTGGTCCTAGAACTGATATCTCTCTCCCTACACACACACACACACACACACACACACACACACACACACACACACACACACTATTTGGTGGTGCTGCTATGGGAGGAAAGACTTGTTATGAAATAGTAGTTCATCATTTCTAATTCATCCTACAAACATTCCTTTGTTGTTAACTGCAATGGCTTTGGAAGTGTGAGTGCAAGGGACGTGGCTGATTCACCCTTTAGAGGTCTTCAAATCCAATAAAGGAGAGCAACTTTACAATGATTTTCTTTTTTTTTTTGAATGATATTTTATTGAATTTATAAGAGGGATAGAGGGGGAAAATTATAAACATATTAAGAAGAGAAGAACACTGTATATATGTATACATTGGTACACTAAAGTACAGAAATCAAGATATGGTTATTTGTTCCTTCACAAATTACATAATTGCGGGTAATTATTTCATAATCAGGATATATAGAAGACCATTTAATCAAAGTCCATGTTTGGTATTACCCATTGTACATCCCCTCTTATCCCTTCCCCTTGTTACCCGCCCCCCCCATGCTCCCACCCTTCCCTCCCCTGGCTTCCACTCCAGCTATCACTTTAGTAAAAAGCGCACGGTTAGTTTCATCTTGTCTCATAACATGCTATAAGATTAAAATTCTTACAATAATAATAATCTTAGATTAGTTTCTATGACTTTAAAAAAGAAATTTAAGTTCTACTCCTTCTGGTTAGTATCTAAAAGAAAAACTGAAACGTAATCTGACCAAGGCTGCCAGATTTGCTGGTAGAATTCTGGTGACCGGTTATTTATTAAAAAGGAGAGTTTATCCATTTTGTGAAATTGCTGCATCTTGATCATCCATTCGTTTGTCTTTGGGATCACTGCAGACTTCCAATACCTTGCTAAAACGATTCTCGCTGCTGAAATCATATGAAATAAAAGATGTTTAATTTTTTCAGGTATTTTCTCTTTCATTAAAGCAGGTCCTAAAAGGTAAGTAGCCTCGGTTTTCCTAAAATTAATTTTTATTATTTTAGTTATATGGGTATGGATTTCTCCCCAATATCTTTTAACTTCTTTACACGTCCACCAGACATGTTGAAATGTTCCCACAGTCTGGCCACATTTCCAACAGTGTGGTGGTATTTGGGTATTCATTTTGTGCAGTACATTCGGTGTGAGGTATGTTCTATAATACATTTTGATACTGTTTTCCCAAATAGCTGAATTTGGTGAATATTTATAAATTTCTTTATAGAATCTTCCCCACTGTTCTAACGTAATTGTTTCTTTTATATTTTCTGCCCATCGCACCATATTTGGTTTCACTTCCTCCTGTTCTGTATGTTGTTTTAATAATATCTTGTAAATAGTACTCACGTTTTTTTTATCTAGGCCTGTTATTGCCTTATCTAATTCTGATTTCTGTTTATTAATTCCCCATTTTTGGGTATCTGATTTAAAGAAACTTTCCAACTGGCAATAAGTATACCAGTGGCATTGTTGATTTTCCCAGATAATCTGTTCCTTTTTTTTTAATATAGGTTTATCATTGTTCCACAGGATTATATCTTGGTACCTTGGCCAGTAGTCTATTGTCGCTCTGGCACCACCGAATTGTGATTCCAATCTGGATACCCATGTTGGAAGCTTGTTATAAAATATGTTTCTGTATTTATTCCATATTTTGATCAGTGTGTATCGAATAAAGTGATTTTTAATGACTTTGTCTATTGTGGTAGTTTTGTCTTTGTTCGGCCAAAGATACGCATGCCAGCCTTTGGGCAGATTGTATCCTTCAAGTTCTAGCAACTTATGATTTTCCAGTTTGGCCCATTCCTTGACCCAACCTAATGCTGCTGCGTCATGGTAGATCTGTAGGTCTGGTACAGCCAGACCCCCTTGGTTCTTATGTTGTATAAGATCTTTATAACGGACTCTGGGCTTTTTTCCCTCCCATATAAATTTGTTTATTTCTTTCCTCCATAGCGCAAAATTAGATTTAGCTAGCATCAAAGGGATATTCAAAAAAAGGAACATAAATTTGGGAAGAATATTCATTTTGATTATACTTATTCTGCCTAGTAGTGAGGTTTGTTTTCCTGACCAATCCTGTAATTTACTATGGACCGATGACCATAATTGGTCATAATTATTTTTAATAAGTTTTTATTATTGTCTTCAAGATAAATTCCCAAATACTTTATTTTATTTTCTACTTTTATGTTTGTCATTTCTTGAAGTTTTCTTTTTTCTTTTTTTGTTAAGTTGAATGCAAGCATCTTAGTTTTGTGGATGTTTATTTTTAATCCTGCCAGGGCCCCGTATCTTTCTAGGACCTTTAAGACTTTTTTACAATTTGTAATCGGGTCTTCAATAAAAAGAACTATGTCGTCCGCAAACACCAGGATTTTAAAGGAGTATTTTTTTATTTTTATACCTTTAAAAAAGTTCTGTTTTATGATATCTCTTATTAATATTTCTAACGAGTTTATAAATAACAGGGGTGATATTGGGCATCCCTGCCTTGTCCCTTTTTCAATTTTAAATTTTTTGGAATAGCTTCCATTTATTTTGATTGCAGCCTCTTGCTGTTTATATATTTCACTGATGGCGTTGTGGAACTCATCTTGTATTCCCATTTTTCTTAATACGGCCAACATGAATTCCCAGCTAACCCTGTCGAAGGCCTTTTCGGCATCTAAGAATATCATTACGGTTGGGAGGTCCGGTCTATCATTTATATATTCAACTAGATTTATGATTTTTCTAATATTATGGCTTGTCTGTCGTCCTGGAAGAAATCCTGATTGTTCTTCCTTTATGTAATTATTTAAGATTAATTTTAACCTGATCGCCAATATACTAGTAAAAATTTTATAGTCAATATTCAAGAGAGATATTGGCCGAAAATCTGTAAGGTCTAAAATTACCTGAGTTTTTTTTGGAATCAGGGTTATCGCAGCCTGCTGCCAGGACGGTGGTACCTTTCCACCTTTCAGGATATCATTATATAGTCTTTTCAGATGTTCTTTCAGTTCCGATATGAATGTTTTATAATAGCAGGCTGTCATGCCATCAATACCTGGTGATTTATTTTTGAGCTTTTTGATGGCATTCTCTATCTCGGCTAGGGATATTTCTCTATTTAGCTCTTTTAATTGTTCTGGTTTTAACTGTTCTATTCCTTGATCTTTAAGGTATGACTCTAGTTCTGTCTTGTCTATTTTGTCTTTTTTATATAAGTCTGAGTAATATTTCTCGAAGGCTTCTCTTATCTTAGTTGTTTCTGTTAACGTTTTTTTTTCCTTCTTTGACCTGGTTTATAATCTGTTTTGCTCTCTGTTTCCTTAATCTATTTGCTAACCACCTACCCACTTTATTGTCGAGAGCGTAGTATTTTTGTTGTAGATACATCCAATCTTTCGCTATTTGATCTGTTAATAGATTTTCTAGTTGTTCTTTTATTGCCTTGATTTCTTTTAGAATTTTTTTATTATCTTTGCTTTTTTGTAATTTTTTTCCCATTTCCCTTAATTTTACTTCTAAGTCTTGTTTTTTTCTCTTTTCAATTTTTTTTGATAAATTTCTTGACTTTGAATGTGCCCCCTCATTACAGCCTTATGGGCGTCCCATAGTGTACTTTCTTTATCCACTGAACCATAATTTATTTCCCAATATTCCTTTAACTTCCCCTCCAACTCCTTTATAGTTTGGGAATTCCCCAGAACCCAGTCTTTCATTCTCCATTGGGCTCTAGGTTTTCCTGTTGTCATTATCCATTCTATGGGGTTATGGTCTGAGACCACCCTTGGTTTAATTGAGACTTTTGTTGTATTTATTCCTAATTGCTTTGATACCCAAATCATATCTATCTGGGCATGGGAGTGGAACCTGTTGGAATAAAAAGTGAAATCTTTGAGGTTTCCCTCCTTCATTCTCCATACATCATATAATTTCAGGTCTTTCATTATTTCAAAAAACGTTCTTGGCAATTTCCCGTCTTTGCTCATTTTATTCTTGTATTTTTTCTTTATTTTTTTTGTTAAGTTTTTCTTATCGAGATTAGTATCCACTACCCCATTAAAGTCACCCATTATTATCCAGTTTTGTGACTGGAATCCTGATAGGCTCCTGTTAAGTTCTTGATAAAAACTGGCTTTGTTAGAGTTGGGTGCATAAATTCCTACTATCATTATGTCTATGTTGTCCACTGTTATTTCTACCCCCAGGAATCTCCCTTCTTTGTCCTTAATTTTTTCCCTGGGTTTCCATTTTTCTGGGATATATAATGCCACCCCTCTCTTCTTCTTTTTATGTCCCGCATGAAATAATAACCCCAATTTCTTATTTGTAATCAACCTCTCCTCCCCACACTTTATGTGCGTTTCTTGCAGACACAGAATATGGGGGGTTTCTTTTATAAAATGAGCAAAGACTCTTTTCCTTTTGCCTGGATGATTTAAGCCGTTAACATTGCAAGTTACTGTTTTCATAGACATTTTAAATTAATATTGGAGAGTATCTATCTATAAACCTTCTTACTTTGTTGTCCCTTCTTTCTTCCTCCCTCCCCCTCCCTTGTTTTCCCTTCCCTTTTCTTACTTTGTTTTCAGTAAGGGAGGGCTCACTGTCTTGGTCAAAAATTCCTGCGCTTGGGGGACTGTGGTTATATTTATCCTCTTTACAATGATTTTCTGTTTATATTGATATATCTAACAATACATAATTGGCTAAGGGTTTGAACAAACTGATGGCGAACCCTTAGCCAATTACAGTGCAGGACACAAAGGGACCAAAGCCCTGTGCGTCCTACACCACCATTGGCTGTTGCTGGGACCACAGAGCAGCTGCTCTGTGGCCACAGCAAAGCCTTTACCTCCTCCTGCCCCCACTCCCAAAGGCCAGCCAGGTGCCTGATCATCCAGCTCAACCTTCTCCCTCCTGTCCCTACCCCGCAAAGGCCATCCAGGCACCCGATCACCTGGCTGAGCCTTCCCGCCACCCCCCTAAAAGCCAGGTGCCTATGCACCCAGCAGAGCCCCCCAACCCCCACCCCCACCACCAAGTTTCCCCACCTACCCAACACATGGACTGGCAGTACCTTTCACCTCCCCTCCCACAAACATTTCAATTCTACCCTGTCCTACCCTAACCTACAACTTCCCACTCTCCCCCACCCAAACCTCATCTTCTAACCCTCCCCCACCCAAAGCTTCACTTTGCCACCCTCCCCAACCCAATTCTATTTTGCCAACCATCTTCACCCTCATATTCACCTTCAGTCACTTTCCACCCTCCTCCAACCCTAGCCACCCACTTATCATCCTCCCTCCACCCCTTGCCACCCTCCCCATCCCTTGTCACCCTCTCCAACCCCTATCCACTCCTTGCCACTTTCCCTCCACCCCTAGCCACTCCTTCCCACCCTGCTCAGTCTTTCCTCTCCCCCCTACCCCCCCCAAAGGTGCCTGAAGGACCACCTCTTACTGAGACCCAGGGAGCTGCTGCCAGTCAGAGTAGACAATACTGATCTTGATAGACCAAGAACCTGCTTCAGTATAAGGCAGATTAATGTGTTCACTCACAGGCTAGAACCTTTCATGTCAAAAATAAATGCTTGTGTTCAAATCCAAATAGGAAAACTGCACAAGAGTTAAACTAGCTGCTTTGTCAAATAATGGTCTCATTTTTTTTAATTAGCTGACAGGTCTTCTCTTATCATCTAGATGCCCAGAGGAAATCTATATTCTGTTGATTTCTGTTTCCTGCTCTGAGTTCCTGGGGCTCAGCTGTCAGATTTCCTCCTGGGCTGACTCCAATGGAAAGCATTGTCTTGATAGGGCTGTAGCTGTTCTGGCACTTACAAATCTTTCCTCCTGATGTTCTGGGGATCAGCCATTCTACCCAGCAAGCAAGCGCAATATATTGTTTGCAGCTGAGCAAGCAAGAACTGCACTTGGGCAATTCAGACCCCAAAGAAGTCTTTAGAACTTTCCCCCCTTTGCTTCTGCCAGGGGTTTGCTCAAAGTTTCCCAAAGTTGCCTTAAAGCAAATCCACTTTTGACAGACCTTGTAGAGCAAAGCAGTATACAGTTCTGTGCAAGAGTCATTTAGTGACACTAACTTGTAATTACAGCTTCAGTGCCAAACTAAAAATTATACAGCTGATATATGTAGCAATCTCAATTTAAAAAAAATGAAAAGCAGCTGCTGGAGACCGAAAATTTGACTATAAAAACACTAGGGGACAGTTTCCGCTTTCCATGGACTATTTTTCTGATAACCCCAACAAGTTTCATTTTCACCCTTAGGAACAAACACTGAAAAAAACCCAGTGTTGCTTACTGTAACTTTGTTCCATCTAGTCTGTGAAGGCCCATGTGGGGACTGTGCTTGCACAGGCCAGCCACAGAGCTTTGATAACAACCCCCTCCCAAACCTTTAGGTCAAATATTGGGTGCTGCCCTCCCTCCAACCACAGCTTGAACTGGCCCAGTCTCCTCCAGGTCACATGCCTGGAGAGGAGGGAGAGACCCTTGGAGCCACCACCCAGGAAAGATGACAGCCTGCAGTGGGGAAGAAGGGAGGGACGTATACCTGCACACAGAAGAGGGTCTCCTGGGAAAGGCCCTCTGGTGTAGGAGCAACAACTGGACAGTCACAATGAGCTGACAGCCCGGAGACCCTGGGGCCTTGAACGCCAACCTGCCAGCAGTGGGGAAGTACTCACCTCTGGCTACACCTTATGACTTGTCTTTCTGATCACCTTCTTAAGCATCTCTGCAGTCTAGGTAGTTGTGGAGGTGGACAGCTCATCGCCCCTGGGCTGTGTTGTCTGACAGGCCTCCGGGTGTAGGGGTAGATCACAGAGAGCCACTTTTAGCTGGGCACACATTGCTCATGAACTGAGTGCAGTCCTTGCAGGAGAGGTCTTGTCAGATTTCCCAAAGCAGACAACACGTTCCACATGATTGTTGTTAGATGCTAGGCACTGCTTGGTGGGTGCCATTGTACCTGGGCATGAGGTGGCACAGATTAGAAGAGAACTGTCTAACCTGCAGAAAAAAATGAAAAACCAAAAGTACATTAACATGTTGAAACTAGGTTGAAAGAAAGAACTTTAAAACAGATGGGCAGATTCACTGGGCTTCCTACGATCCCCCCAAGGAGGAGAGGAGTTGGCAGCAGAGGCCCCCTTCTGCCTCTGGGTTGTCTGTTTTTCCTACTTGGGGAAAGGCCTGCAAGGAGGAGGGAAAATATAAGGGTATTATCTCCTCTTGCCAGGGGCAATTTAAGGCTGTGTGATCTGCCCCTTCCCCAAATGCTCCTGGTCTCTTCCAATCATTCCTTCTTTGGCTTTCAGTTGGTTCTCTTCACTCTGCCCCTTCTCCTTCCCAAAGTCCATTTTTCAGAGAGCAAAAATTGGGAAAAATTGAAGGCAGCAGGAAAAGAGAAAGATCTAACACGAGATTGATTGATTCTATAAAGAAAGCCATGGCCTCTGTTGACCTGAGAAGGCTGTTGACATTAGGACATTTTGGAGGTCATTAATTCATAGGGTGCCATAAATTGGAAATGACCTTGACAGCACTTAAATATACATACACACACAGCCCTGGTGGGGACTGAACTCATTTGGTAGTTCAGATATGGTCAGAAAGAAGCCTGTAATTTTGCATTCTTGGGGAGTGTTTATGGATGACTGATATTGCTTCTATGGTAAGTATTGCCTGTCACTTTGCTTAACATAATGTTTTAAAAGTTCTTACTGAACCATCACTGCTTTCTGTATTTAGCCTTCACAAGTAAATGAAGAGTCCATCTATACCAGGGGTAGGGAATCTGCGGCTCTCCAGATGTTCAGGAACTACAATTCCCATCAGCCCCTACCAGCATGGCCAATTGGCCATGCTGACAGAAGCTGATGGGAATTGTAGTTCCTGAACATCTGGAGAGCCGCAGGTTCCCTACCCCTGATCTATACATTATAAAGTCTTCATGACTGTTGTAGAACAATGAAAACATATTATACAAAGCCCCAACAAACACAGTGACTTTGCAATATGTTGATGGAGGCTGAGTTAGAGCCATCCCTTAAACTTCGTATCACAATTATAATGGAACAGTGTGAAACTGGTCTTATAGCCATGGAATTTCTGTGGTGATGTTGATAGGATTTCACAACAACATGCAAATATTTTAATTGCTTCCTTTATTTTACATTTGCAATCTAGTTCAGAACATTATGTTTTCCTTACAAATTGTGCAGGTCATTCTGATTACAAAGTGAATGGCAGGTTCTTTTACAGTGCAGTTACACTGAAATCAAGGGGTTTAGAAGAGTGTAATGCCGCTAGACTGTCACTACTAGTATTCTAACATTTGCTGCGGCTTAACAAAAGCTGAAAAAAAACCGCACTAAAGCACTCTTATTAGTGGAAATCAAATCCCGTAACATACTTCTAGGTTATAGACTCATATGCCACATTTGATTTCTGTCAGGACAAACACCCAAGAACTATGGATGCTTCAAAAGAAGATAAAAACTGAAAATATAGCCACAGACCAAATAATAACAGCTTGAAGCCAAGCCACAATAATAAGTTCGACATTTATGTAACCTGCAAACCTTTTGTGAAACAGCAACTCAGATTAATAAAATCAGTAAGTCCACTGAGAAGGTAAAGAGAACAAAGAAGCGTAGAAAAGGGAAGTTTTTGTAAAGACTTCCTAGAGGTCATTTAGGCAATCCCTTGTGTATTTTTTAAAGTTATTAGACTGCTGTATTGGTGTACTGAAGTATTTTCAAGGAACAGAAAAGTTATGTCTAAGACAGGGGGAGAGATAAGTATTTTTATTATTATTTACCTCTCTACAGTTTTTTTTAAAATCAGTATGAACTAGAAGAACACATGAGCTGACTATTGTGCTCCCCATGAGATATCCTTGGAGAATGTCAGATGACTTTTGTGTGCAGTCCTTCCTTCCTTAGTTGTGGGAATATATTAGATCTAAAGATAACTTCACATGATCCCTGGCTTAGTAAAAGATCCTGGCTATGATTGTCCCAGAAGATTAAGCCATAAATCAAAGACTTCATGAATGAACCACTCAAACATAATATGCAGATAGGGGGGGATGTTTTCTAGCAACAATCTGATTTTGTCTATTCGTTTGTTCTTTGCAAACTTGGAGGCATATGGTTTCATAAAACTTCAATTAGAAAATTTGCCAGTGCTGAGTTATAGTCCTAGTTTTCTTTTTACTGTATTTTCTTCTCTGCTGATGCAATAAGCTGCAGCAGACCACCTCTGTAGCTCTTAATGGGAATTCATCTGACTTCAGATACTTTTCATTGTCAGTACACAGTGGTCAAATCTCAATTACTGCTTTAAAAGATAACTGAACACATTAAGTGAATGTAGTTTGTGGTATAGTCATTCAATGAGTGGTACAAAATAACTGCCAAACCAAACACTGGTAGCATAAACTGTTAGTGTGGGTGAAAAACCCATTTTCAGATTGAACAAACTAGTTAGAATTAAGTATATAAGAGTCCCACACCTTTTAAAAATTTAGCTACAGAGTTCTAAAACAGAATAGAGCAACCAATCTTATCCCGAGAGTTTACAGTCAAATTTCAAGAAAGAACTAATATCCAGCATTATGCATGTAGAGGCTTGTGCCAGAAACAATACTATGAATAGGGTTCAATTATTAGGATCATTCAGTTGGAAGGAACTGTAATGTAGTAATACTAACAAATGTTATGAACACACCATTTTGACTGGAAAATTCTCAAGGTGAAACTGCAGTAGTCTTTTTTCCTAACCATAGTGACAAAATTCAGTAAAGGTTATGATAATTAAACATGATGGCTAGAGTTCTTGTGTGTCAGCTGCATTAAAACAATTAGCATAAAATGATAAAATAGTAGAAAAGGAGATCAGCTTTTATAGTTTTAATTGTGTATTTAATTATGTACATATGTTATATGGTGTTAACCACCCTGAGCCCTCTCTAGGATAGGGCAGGATTAAAATTGAAGGAAGGAAGGAAGGAAGGAAGGAAGGAAGGAAGGAAGGAAGGAAGGAAGGACGGACGGACGGACGGACGGAAGGAAGGAAGGAAGGAAGGAAGGAAGGAAGGAAGGAAGGAAGGAAGGAAGGAAGGAAGGAAGGAAGGAAGGAAGGAAGGAAGGAAGGAAGGAAGGAAGGAAGGAAGGAAGGAAGGAAGGAAGGAAAAGCTCACAGCTACAACATAAAGGAACATGAAAAATTGAATAAGGAATATTCACAGTGAAATGCTATTTACATCAGAGCCATCTGTTATCAGGGATTTATGCTTCCATTTTAGTTATATTGACCTGATCAGGATAATGTAACACTCTTTTAGCCTGTCTTCCCTATTCTTGTCTTCATCTTTTTGTTCCTGCTTAACATTCTATTGGCCACTTTATTTTTCCAGACACAGTTTTGGTTGGTATAACACCATATTTCTTCCTTTGTTTCACATCTTCGTATTCTTTATTTCATTGTTTGTTACTTATGGCAACTGTACTAAAGAAAAAACAACCCAAACCAATATTCATTCTACTAACTCTGACGGACTCTGACTCTTTCTCTTTCCATCTAAAAAATCTTTTAATGGCCATTTGTTTCAGTTATCTTATGTCTAATTGTTGGATTTCTCCCCCAAGTTTTAGCTTTTATATCTGGTACTTAGACCAAATTAGTCTGTGAACCCATTGAACGTGGTCTGACTTTCTATGTTTTCCATATATTGCTCCATTTTTACAGGGCCATTCAAAGTAGAATTAGATTCTTCAAAGAGAGCAGTCCTTAGCAGGTTTACTTGGAATCAAGTCTCTTTGGTGGGGATTACTTGCAGTAAAAGGTACATAGGATTGCACTGTATATTCAGGGTAATGGATTAAATAGTAATGAATTAAATAGTTACCTGCTATTAAATCCATTACAATGATTGAAGCAGATAATTTTGGCAGGTGCAGCTTGCCATGAAGGGTTGAAAACAGTTTCATCTACTGAAACTGCTATTTCCACAGAACCCTAAAGACTTTTCCCAAATCAAACATTTTCATTATCTTTACTAAGGTACAGCAAAAAGCCACGTCTGCTCCTAAAGTTGCTGTCTGAAAAATAGAATGTGTCACCTCACTGAAAATTAATGTAAGTGTTACCCAGTTACAGTCATTATTTTGTACATTCCTGGTCAGTTCTTGGCCTTTGCCAGACAACAAAGAATCCAAAGCTATTGCTGAATAGTCTTTATGGCCCCTTCCGCACACACAGAATAATGCATTTTCAAACTACTTTCACAACTGTTTGCAAGTGGATTTTGCTATTCTGCACAGCTTCAAAGACCATTGAAAGCAGTTTGAAAGTGCATTATTCTGCATGTGCGGAATGAGCCTATGATTCCAAATTGTGCTTGAAGAACCAGCCCTGAGCCAGATGTGTAGTTGTAGACATAAGACATTAGTCATCATTGTTCTGAATTTCTGAGATGATAAATGATCCTTAAGATACTGACTAAGCAGCCTGTCTTCGATAAGGTATGTGGAACAATAGTGCCATGTGGGCATATAGGTTTGACAGCAGCAGAATAGTTATACCAATTGAGGGGTCAAAAGTCAAATTCTAGCATAAGGTACATTTATGTTACCTTCTGTATACAGAATTCAATAGGTTTTAGTCAATGGGATTAGAAACTTTCCATTTTGTGAAACTCCATTTGCAGTAAAGAAAATGTCAGAATTGTTAAGTAGTAATAAAACTATTCTTTTCAAAATCAGTGTTAAAAGATAATACAGTTTGAAAGCATGAAGTTACATTTGAAAGGATAATAAAACTCAGTGGTGATGGGAAAGGACAAAGAGAAATAGGAAGAGAGAAAGAGAACAGATGCCCCGAAGCTAAACCATTCTACAGGAATAAAAGGGGAAACCACAAAAGCAAAAGACCAGGGCTACCATAAAAGCAGATAAGAAATATGAGATGAAGAGTAACCAAATGAGATGGGAGAAGACTTTCAAAAGGAACATTTCCTCACAAAAATCATTGAGGAGAAAAATGAATTTTGTCAAAAAGCAGGGAACAGATAAATTGTGATTTATTGTCTGTGATAGAATATTAGTCTGAGGATATGTAATGTCATCATGAAGTTTCTTTGTGAGGGCCAATAAAAATAATATATGTTTTAGAAGAGAGAATACACCAATCTAACAAATGCCCCTACCTTACAAATATCTTCACATATTTAATTTTATAACATCACTTTCATCTTCTGTCTTTGTACAGCAAAGAATCTGATAGGATAACTAAGTGATGACAAAATAAGAGACACAGAGAAGTGCAAATCTAGAGTGGCAGCAAAACAGAAAATCAGACAATCAATACTTCCTAATGAAGAGCTTTCCAAGATTATACTACTTGTCTTGTTGCCAAAGTCAAATTGATGTATTAGGAATTATCTATGGGTCAGCATAGCTTGGGCAAATTCACCTCAGCTTCCTACACTCTTTCTGCTCTCCATTTTAGCTGATTCGCAGTGTTTTGGTTGCAACGCAAATCTGTGGTGTTGTTTTCCAGCGTTGGAAATGGAGCTTGAAGGTCTGTTTTTGCTGCTGTGTATCCAACTGCTGCTCTTGATGCAAGATAATATTCTCCTATGTCTTCAATACCACTGGTGTACGCAGGAACTGCAAGAAGAATTGCACTGAGCAATCCACCTCCTGGGCAAGCGGCAAGGCCACAAGGGGTTGTCTGGTCGGCAGGAACCAGCACCATCCTTACCAGAGGGCCACACAAGGTTGGTTTGCCTTGACAAGTGCCCTACTTGTCCTTGGTACTGGGTGTACCCCCAGGAGCCAGGACTGGTGCAACAATTGCATGATGGATTTCTGAGGAGATGAACAATGGCTCTCAAACTTTCAAATGACCAGGCAAACCTTTATGGAGATTGTAGAAGCCCTAAGACCCCATCTGAAGCATTGGGATACCAACATGCAATCTGCAGTGACCACAGCCCTTTGTTACTTGATGAGTGTGAACACTTACCATGAGGTTCAACATCATTTTGAGTTAGCCTTGCTACTGTGGCAGAATTCATGATCAAGTTTTCTCTGGTGGTGGAGTTAGAGCTGTTGAGAAAACTAAAATAACATGAAAACATTTTGGGGGACAGAGCTGTATGAAGATCCTCCCCCAAAAACTTTTTATAAAGTTCTCAAGACATTATAATTGTACTGTGCAAAAAAGGCCCACGTGGACTGAAAACCATCATCAGCAGGGCAAGGCCAATTAGAGAAAAATAATCTGAACTAATAATCAAGTATGACCACCCATAATCTAGCATCCACTCTCATGAGACTTTTCTAGTCATAGAGTAGCATTAGAGTCACATTTTGGAATTTGCAGGGCTAATCTTAAGAATTTAGACTGGACCAATTCCAATTACATACAGCTGGGGAAAGAATCTAACAAGGTACCACACAGGAGTTATGCAATTGGCTTACCTTGGAACAATTTGAGTGTTGCAGGAATATAATGTCCACTTTTTTTCTTAAGGAATTTAAGGATGGCAGCTAAGCTTGTCTGTGCATTTTCAGTTACATTATCTCTGTGGGCTTTTGTGCAGAGTAGAGGACTACTCCAGATATTTAAAGCAGGAAATCTGCTCAATCTTATGTCCATCAATACTCTATGAGTGGTACTGGGTGAAGAGTCAGCAAAATTGAGCTAGGGACAGAGTGTTGGACCAGGATCTGAAAGACTTAGGTTTAAATCCCTACTCAGCAATGAAAACTTAGTGGGTAACCAGGGGCCAGTCACACATTTTCAGTCTAACCTACCTCACAGGATTGCAGTGAACATCACATGGAAGAGTGGATAATAATGATAGGTGCCTTGGGTCTCCATTGGGAGAAAGGCAGTATATAGATAGAGAAAACACATAAAATAAATAAATATGAAAAGATCCAATTTTTCAAGAAAATGTGAAATCTAATTTTAAAAATTGTGGAATTAGAGTAAATAGAAAGACATCTGTAGCTTTAATAGAAAAAGAATTATTGCTGAGTTCTCAGAGTAAATTCTGGACATTGCTAGTTAACCACAACAGTACTGTTGAACCTTTCAGTGGTGGCCATTGTACACTTGGGCATGGCTTTGCCTGGTGCTTCTAGTGTCACCATACAACTGGGGTCAGTTCACTTGTATCAGTGGTCACCTCACAACAGCCACCAAACAATGCAGCCATTCTTTTCCTGGGGAGAGGTTGCTGGGTTGGGTAAAAAGGGAAAACAAGAGAGATAATGGTAGGTTGGCTGGTAGAAGGGAAAAGAGAAGGAAACAAGAATATGAGAGAGATTATGGATGCTGACAGGGAAGGAAAAGGGGAAATAAGGGGGAAAGGATACAGGGGAAAGTGAGATCCCCCAATTATAATGTACCCTGTTTCCCCGAATATAAGACATCCCCTAAAAATAAGAGATAGTAGAAATTTTGCTGAAGTGCGAAATATAAGGCATCCTCCGAAAGTAAGACATAGCAAAGTTTTGTTTGGAAGCATGCCCGACAAACAGAACACAGAAAAATAAGACATCCCCTGAAAATAAGACATAGAGCATCTTTGAGAGCAAAAATTAATATAAGACACTGTCTTATATTCGGGGAAACACGATAACTATTCCTCTGAATATTTGTTTGATAAAATGAAGTTATGAGAATACTTCTGCAGATTACTTCTTGTGGTATTTCGAAAGCCAGCTTTAATTCATAACTTTAATTCATAGCTTCCTCCTAGTGATTATTCCACTTTTAAAAAACCCTCTATGAGCTGACCACAAAAATGTTATATTTTATAGTATGAAGTAGAACTAACTGTACATGCAGAAGTTCAGAAACAGTGCCTTAGTGAATTTGTGAAAGGTTGGAATTCTAAGGTTAGCTTCATACTTCATTCTTCCACAGGATGCCCTTTTTCAGGCCCTTCCTGGCAGGTATTTTTGCTGCTGAAGATTCTGTTTCACGTGAGATGAATTGTTAATATATGAATCCATTCTCAGACACATAAGAAAGCTTACATTTCTCCAGAAAAACAGCCTTTCCTATTACTTCAAGTCATTAGTTGCAGCTCTCAGCTGACAACTACTACAATTCAAGAAATCCTAACAAGTTCTACTCAGAATCCAAGTCAGATCTGTTCAATGGGGCTTACTCTCAGGAAACATCCTTAGGATTGTAGTAATCATGTAGATTCTCAAGTGGAAACTAAACTGAAAGGTGATAAGATCTATTAGTCATAATGACTCAATATTTGACCCACTACTCTGGAACTTCAGGAGCCAGGCTGCACCTTAAAATCTTTGTTTCTGCACAGGTCAGCCCATCGTATAGTTCTTCCAGACTGTAAAGAACGTTTCCATACCATCACCACATATTTTTAGCAATATTTCATGCTATGAATAGAATAGAATAGAATCTTTATTGGCCAAGTGTGATTGGACACACAAGGAATTTGTCTCCGGTGCATATGCTCTCAGTGTACATAAAAGAAAATACATTTGTCAAGAATCATAAGGTACAGCACTTAATGATTGTCATATAGGTCTAGTAAGCAATCAGGAAACAATCAATAGTAATAAAAACATAAAATGTAAAATCATAACATAAAATGAAATGTCAGCACAGGCTATAGTCATACAGTCATAATTGGGAGGAGATGGGTAATAGGAATGATGAAAAAAGTAGTGCAGTAATTATATAATAAATATATAATAAATAGTTTGACATTATCGAGGGAATTATTTGTTTAACAGAGTGATGGCATTCGGGAAAAAACTGTTCTTATGTCTAGTTGTTAATATATGAATCCATTCTCAGACACATAAGAAAGCTTACATTTCTCCAGAAAAACAGCCTTTCCTATTACTTCAAGTCATTAGTTGCGGTAATGATGGTCAGTTGATGGAAATTCTGCAAGAGAGCTAGACTTCTGAAGGACTAGCGATGATGACCTGAGCTACATAAAATAGCAGGTGCTGTTGGGATAGGATAAACACGGAACAGCATACCTGGTTTTTGGAATTATGAATTTTCTATGCAGTTAGTGGCATCATTTTATTTACTTTTTCGCTTCAATGTTTTCCCCTCCGCTTTATTGCGTGGTAGATTTAACAACTTGGAAATGAGCGAAAGGGTATGCTCTTGTGGTGAACAACAAATTGAAACATTGGCACATCAACTGCTTTGCTGCCCTAAATCTGCTAATATCAGATCAAAATATTCCAACATTCTTTCTAGGATACCTAGTGAAATGGAAGAATCAAGTAGACTTCCTTTTCTTCTGGACAATTCTGACAATGAAACTTGTGAATTGGTTGCACAATTTTTACTGGAGGTGATGCACAATCAATAATTTATATTTTATCTTAAACCTTTGTATTTGTATACCTTTTATCTTAAACCTTTGTATTTGTATACCTTTTATCTCAGGTTTTTTATTGTGTTATGATTATTGTTATGCCAAATAAAGGCTTATTATTATTATTATTTACTTTTTCATTATGAATTGAGTTCAGTAGAAAAATTGTGAGCTGGTAGATGAGGCAGTCATTTCATTACCATATCAAACATGTGGAGACCCTCAAATAATCTTCTGGACTATGGTTTGCTCATGGGAGGGAATCCCCCTCTGGTTGCTCTGCTGATTTCCCCCTCACAATGCTGCTGTGGTCACCAGTGGCCTGCCCACTTCCCTGTCTCTAGCCCTCTCTCCACTTTTTCTTACTCAGTGCCTGCAGTGCCATCACCTCAAATTTTGGTGCCCAAAAGCAGAGGAGAAAGTCAGGGAGGGTGGTTCAGGCAATGCTACTGCAGGTGAGCTTCTTGGTAAGGAGGCTTTTAGTCACCCACCAGCCTCCAACAGTATTGCCTGAGGCACCTACTCTGACTCTGCCCTCAGCTACTGAGCAACAAGATTGGGTGAGTGTGTGTGAGGAGAGTTCTTTTCACCCAGCCATCCACCTCTAGTTTTGTTACCTCACTATCAGTGTTACAAGGAGAGAATTGGGAAGGGCAACGGGTGGGTTTTTTTAAGTGGGCATGGAGACTTAAAGACCATTAGGAAATCAGAAAAAAATAGACATGGCAGCCTTCTCTGCTATTGAGGATAGCTTTGGAATTTATATAATGTACAGAGTTCAACATAGGAAATGTGCATCTACTCAGACTTTCCATGTGAAACAACCATGGAATGGTGCATTTCCCTAAGAGTGAAATGTACAACACTAGTACCTGTAATGACTACCATAGCATGGCAGGAAACAGGTCACAGAGAAAATCCATAGTCTAGAGAACAAGATCAAATTTCCTTAGTGAATTAGAGAACTTTCAGAAAAACTGAGATATCAGGACCAAAGTCATGGGGTATAACAAAACTAGAATGATGATCAAGGCCAACAGCGAGGTTAAGTTACTCCAGCAAAAATTATGTGTAAGATTCAATAGAACCTTAAGGACAGATGAAGAGAGATTGATGGTCCAGTGTGAAATTTATCAGTTCGATCTTTGTAATTAGGAAAAGGAAGTGGTTGTACTGTAGCCTTAGTTATGCAGTTTGATTCTGCTGGAAGGTCTCTTTTTTGCATGATAAAACAAAAAATGGTATTTTGTGTCCAAAATTTGAGGTCTCTGGAAAGGATGAATTGCTGGCTTCAGAAACCATGGCAGAAGATGCATTCTGAGGGGACAATAAGGATGGAATATGCTCCATTCCCATTGGTTTCCTCAATGGTTTCCATTGGTTGCTGTCCTGAGCCCCTCAGTGATGAGCAGGGTAAAAATTCAATAAATAAATAAATGTCAATGGTCAGGCTCAGGAGTTTTCTCAGGCCTTTTGACTTCTGACAGGTATCTTCCATTGATAATAAGTTTCCATTAGTTCTTTACCATCCTGACATTCAAAGCATTTGTGCTATTGGGCAGGAGCTTGCTGAATAATCTTTCGTAATATGGATACAGGGAAGGCCGCATCATCAGTATCCATTTATGCTATTCATTTTTCTTTTGAGTTTGTTTTACATGACTTCACTTGATTCAAAGGGATGAAACAAAACAGAACAGTTCTGTATGATTTTGAAAAGCACTCTTGTTATTACCATTGTCAATTGATTTTAAACTGTCATAATTGTTTATCATTTGTTTTTCCCATTGTTAACTAATGTATAAAACTGTAATTATGCAGCCTATCACAAGCAGGGGCCCCACCAAGACTTGCACAGGACATTTGATTTCCCATTCCTTATTATCTTTCCTTACCCTTTCCTTGCCTCTTTGTTTCCTGTCCACCAGCCAACCTACTTTTATCTTACCACCTATCCTCAGTTTTCCTTCCTTCCCTACCCCTGGCAGCTCTCCCTAGGAAAAATCTGGCTGA
This sequence comes from Sphaerodactylus townsendi, assembly GCF_021028975.2. Classification (NCBI taxonomy): domain Eukaryota; kingdom Metazoa; phylum Chordata; class Lepidosauria; order Squamata; family Sphaerodactylidae; genus Sphaerodactylus; species Sphaerodactylus townsendi. Next base: position 36,889,184 of record NC_059433.1, on the reverse strand, counting down.
GTTATTCCATTGTAGCTGCTGGGTCATACTAGTTGTATGGTTGGGGAATCCTTCATGGACATGTGGGCTCTTTCCCTGTATCACTTTCTCCACATTATTTCCTTTTTCTTCATCCTCATATTCTCACCTTTTCCTGTTATTTTCTCTTCTTGCCAAGCTCCTAATCTTCAGTTATTTTTATTATTTATTTACCATGCCCTGTTGTTCTCCATATCACAAACTTCAATCTTACATCATTCTCTTCTGTCATATCTCTGCAACAGCCCTTCAAGAAGAAAGACAGGCTGTGTGACTGACCTGAGGTCACCCTGAATTCCACATCAAAATGAAGATCTGAATCTGGGTTCCCAATATCCTAGTCTGGAACTCTAACCACTACACCACACTAGCGGTTATGGGGTGGTTGCTGTTCAGCAGTAACAAGTAGCTGGACCTGGGTGAGTCATGAAACTCATGTAGTAATATGTGGCAGTCACACATGGTTGCTGATTAACCTGGTCCCAATGAGTCCCTCAAAGGCCAAAGCACACCTGCCTTTTATTGGCAAAAACCAAGGTTTCTCCATAATCGTGTTGAGATTGCCTTGCAATGTCCACAGGGACCATTTCTTTCTTAAAGCTACAGAGGCTGCTTCCATTATTGGGCAACGGGGGGGGGGGGTTAACACCCTAGTACATTAATTTTTAGGTTTCAGATTTGTCCCCAAACCTTGGGCTTTTCTCAGGTCCGTAGAAAGATCTGTCTTGTCTGTTCATAGCTTGCATCTCTGTATTTAAGTATTCACAGATTTGACAACACTGAAAATTAGATATATTAATAGGGTGGTGGTAATGGCAAACCAACCAATATGAAATAATGGGGATGAAAGCAGAACTAACACCTGGGTTCCACTTCACACAGAACCCTGGTAATCACATTCCATCTTATGAAAAGCCTTCGAGTTATTGTATTAACTAATTATTCTGTTAGCTGTTACTGCCTGTGAAAGGTAGCCAATTTTCTCTTATTGCTACACGAATGCTATGTCTTGGACTCAAAGCAGCAGATAAAAATGAAGAACAGTCTTGTGGACAATAATGGAATTGGGGGAAAATGAATTTGGAGAGACTGTCAATAAGAATTTTTGGAATTTCACCCTGCTACAGACATACAAGGGGTTCATAGAGCAAAGCTGTGAACGAAATGTGACAATGATTCAAGGAAGAACTGAGACCAAATAATGGTAGGAACTTTTTGTAGAAGCACAAAGAACTTGCAGAGAATTTGAGATTGTTTCTGCAGGATAATATATTGCAAGAATGAAGTGTACCAGAATGTGAAGAAGAACTGAAAATTTAATGTTAGCTATACAAACTCCATTTAGAATTACTGATATGGATTTTTTCCATTATGGTTGTCTGTATTTTGCCTCCATATGAAACAAAAGACACCTGTTTCCTTTGAAATACAAACAAGTAGCTTAGATAAAGAACAATTCAAACCTGTATGCTTAATGTCTTTTAGTTATGAAGTGGAGTGAGACACTCAAGAATGCTGTAGAAATGGATGAAAGTATGTGATTTGTGAAGGCAGCTATGAAACTGTGTGGCATAATTTTCATAAGCAATATGTCACATGGTATAATCTACCAACCAAGCAAAGAGTTTAGCTGGCTTAGAATAAAGATGGGAACTTTTTAAAAAATTGGGCTCACTTATCCTGATTACTGAAGGTGTAAAACAAATAAAACCATCACTTGATACAACATTACTGGAGCTGTACTGTTTTAAAGTACAGGTTCACATATCTGTGTGCACAATCACATATTGGACTGTTCCCAAATGTTGTATGTATCATATACAGACATTTAGGCCATTTCTTCACAGCAGCAGAAACAGCTCCACCGGCATAATTAATGCTGCTGGAGGCTCGGGACCGCTCGCACGATATTGTGCGGGCAGCCCCGAAGCTGCAACAAACTGAAGAGGTGGCTCCGTACAGAGCTGCCTTGGGCTTGTCCAGTTCACCTACGTCTCCTCCCTGCGCAGCTCTGGATGGCTGGAGGGATACACCTATGCTGCCCTCTGACCTCTGGGAGGCAGAGAGCAGCGTAGGTGTGTCTGTCCAGCTTTTCAGAGCTGCACAGGGAGGAGAGGTAGGTGACCAGAGCACCGGAGGGGCCAAAAGCGGCACCCTCATGCCGGTGCACTTTGCACTGCGCTGATGGGAAGACGCCACATTTGACGCCACTCAGGGAGCGAGTTTCAAAATTGGTGTTTTCTTGCTGGTTGGGGGCAGGGCAAGCATGGGACTGCTGTGATGCAGCAGTGCCAGCTGTGCAAACAGCACCCCAGAGACGGTGTTTTTACTGTCCTTAGAGCTTTGTTTTTCAGTCATGTGGAAATGGCCTTAGGCACATTCAGACAGTAGAATGCTTAGAGACTAAAGGTTTGATCTGGTACTCCATGTGATTGGCTGAGAGAACTGCATAGCACTCTAAAGCCAGTGGACTAAAGAGAACTGAATTGATAGTCAGAGTAAACAGCTGTTCTGTTATAGCTCCATTCTCTGATAGCTGAGGGTCAGTTTGAGCTGTGTTTCTCTGATTAAGTGCCAGTTAGGGAATCTGTGCCAAGGTCCTGGAGTCAACCATAATACAGTGACACTGAATAATCACACTGGTGGCTTCCTATTTTTCTCTGAGGAGAACCCCACTCAGGGAAGCTCCTGAGGGGGAGGGGAGTTATACAGAGAGAGGTTTGGAGTTTCCTGAGGGAAAGCAGTCAACCTTCTTTGAGAAGCACCATGTGTGAGAGAGATTCTAGTGGAGAGATACTGTTCAAGTAACTGTGTGAGTTATACTTACCTGAGGGTAGAAATTAACATTTTTAAATAAAGGGCTAGAAAGCCAGACAGAACACTTTAACACCTATATGGGGTTTGTACATACTTACATCCAGAGAGCCATGGACAAACAAGACAGATCTTTTTCTGTTTGTTGCTTTAAAAATGAATGCCCTAAGTGGGTATTTCTATACAACCACATCAGCATTGCCAGCTTACAAGCTTTAGTTTCTGTCAGTAAAAGAAGGGAGCAGTACCCTTTCCACAGCTGTTCTGCTATTTAAAAAAAAACACTCATCAGGCCAGATCTGGAAGCAACCATGGGCAACTTGATACCACACAAATTGCATAACTCACTCAGCAGCCAGTGAATGCCAATGTGGTATAGTGATTAGAATTTCAGATGAGAATCCAGGGAATCCAGGTCAGATCTCTATTCTGCCACGGTATTAATATTTAAGGGAAGAAAAAGATTGTGGGAAGGGGAAGGCAGAATCCCATCCTCCCATCTTTGATCAGTCACACACACACTTGACCTAACCTACCTCACTTTGTTGTTGTAAGGATTAATTGGAGGATAGGAGAATGATATAAGCTGCTTTGGAATACTATTATGAAGAAAGCAGGATATAGATGAAGCAAATAAATAAATACAACTGAATACAGCTGAGGTTCCCAGTTTAAACATTGAAAGTGATTCTGTTTTGGGGTGGGGGATAGTCCACCTCAAAACAGCATCACTGTCAATGTTGTTTTAACTGGGGACCCCAGATTCTCCCTTTAAGGTGGATTTAAAAGGAGAATCTGGGCGCCCCAGCTTAAACAACATTGAAAGTGATGCTGTTTGGGGGTGGATTCCAACACCACAGTGGCTGCCCATGAGGGGGGCACAAACTGCAGATTTTGCACAAGGTTCCATTTTCCCTAGCTACGCCTCTGCCCGGAGGGTAGGGCAGAAGGAACTGCCGGCTACTGACTGGGCCCCCAGCTGGTGGGACATGTCATCCCTTGCCTCAGATACCTGCTTTTATAAGCACTGGGGGCGGGGCTTGGGGAAGTTGTGGCCACACCCCCAGGGTGGGTGGAGGCATGGCCCTGCCCCCCAGACCCCCCATAAAAATCTATACCTACGTCACTGCCTGGGTCTTTTAAGATCCTCATCTGACACAGATGTGACATCATGCTGCTCTAGGAATTGGTGGGAACAATATAATTTACAGGTTTTCCTAGAAGTGACATGACACAATCATCCTGATGATGCCCCCTTGTCCTCATCCTTTCAGTCTTCCACCAGGTGTCAGCCATTTGTTGGCAACCCAAAACAGAAAAGAAATTGTGAGATGCAATTGTTCATTTGTAGGTCTGATATTTCAGCTTCTGAACCCTTCTGCTTAATGACATCTACCAACAATATACATCACAACTCATCACTGTGCCAACTGGAGACAACTGTCAGGCAACATGATTAATCTTTTTATTGGTCCTGCTACCCAACAGAGATACTGTGAATAATTTCCCACTGTTCGTGTAACAAAACATAATTATTTGCCCTGCCAGCACCTCTAGGAAATTAACAGCTATAGCATCAGAAGATGATCCAAAGCTAATAGATGACTCAGTCTGGTTGCACATTTCAGAGAAGCAATAGGACGGAGTTATTTGAATCAACTCTCTGGGCTTTACAGAGAAAAAATAATTAAGAAGTTGTTTGTGAAGAATTTGTCTTACAGTTCAGATGGATTTACAATGGCAACTATACAAAATAGTAGTGGAAAAAAATTGGCTTTTTAAAATGATACTGGACAGTTAAATTAGAGAATAATTGTGGAGGCACTAGAACAATGCATGTCAGTTGTGAACAGAAAATCAGGTTTTGATTCACAAAGCTGAACACAACTCACCAGCCACTCTGGCCCACAGGTGTTTTTGTTATGTTTTGTTTTTTGCTGTATTCCTGGTTTAGGAATACCAACCTTGAGGTGGAGCCTGACATTCTCTAAAAACTAAAACTCATCTCCAGATGGCAAAGCTCAGTTTACATTAAGGAAATGGTGGCTTTGGAAGGTGGAAGTCCCAGGCGCACATCACATCTCTTCTGAACTTCTTCCCAGGCACTGCCATCAACTCTTCAGCAATTTCTGATGGTGGCTATAGCTTAGGGTGATAAACAAAGGCAAAACATTTTCTTGACAGATCCACCTTGACCACAGTGGACCCCATGGGTGGGCTTAGGTGGGCACCAGTTTGCCAAAGAAAGCTGCTGGTGGGCCAAATCATGGTGATGGCTTCTGTGAGTGAAGGAGATAGCAGGGAAGGAATTGTCTTATTCTCAGCTCCCATTTACCCTTCCCTGACTCTTTTCTCCCCTCTGCTGTCTGCCCACAGTATTTGCTCCTGTGTGCTTTGGAAGATTTAGCATATTTGCTGTAGGAGCCTATCGTTCCACGCCTACAATGTCTACTGTTCCCAGGGGTTGCCATTCCACCCTGGGACCTGGCATATTCACTCTGTGCTGGTAAAGTCCAGGAATTCTGAAATTTCTGCCTGTATCTTGACAGTGAACAGCTGATGCAGAGCTGAGGTGGCTTGGTGCTACTTGGTGAAGCTCCAAGATTTGTCCACAAAAAGACTGAGATTTTCTGACACATACTTTTTAGGATTGCCAAAATGGGAGGTTACATTCAGATGTAATTTTAAACAGAAATTAAACAAACAAATAAAACACTGTCCAGTAATTAGCAGCCTTGCACTGTTTTGTCTGCAGTAACTGCTATACCTCTCTAAAGCTTCTCTTGAGGTGGCAGTGAATATTTTTTTTCTTATGCTCAAGGTGTGCCCAGCTGCCATATTTTTCCCCCCAGGACTTTCTTGAAAAAGCTACCTATTTTTTTATCCGGTGTTCAGTGGTTGTCATTATATTTAATATAACAAATTATTTTCAATCCAAAATCATTATAAAAAGAGAATTAATCACCAATAATACAAATTACTCCAACCTTAACATATTGCAATAATAAATGCTAACCTTCAATATTTCAAAGTAAGATCTCCTTAAAACAACATTACAGCCTCCTAAACATCCCTGAAGGCCTTAATAGAAAGGAAAGCTTTGAATTGAATTCAAAAGTGTGCAGGACTGGACCTGGCAAATTTCCTCACAGGATGAAATCCCTACTTCTTGTATATGGAATATCCTTAAGATGACCTTGTTTTTGTCCTTCCCTCCTCATGTTTGCTTTCAATCAAGTGATGTGACCCTAACACTGTGACCTTGGGCACAGTTAACTTGAATGGAAATTCCACAACATCAGTGGACTTTTGTTCTAAGACTTGTTTGGAACATACTGTCTTTTAGGCAGCTGGCAAAAAAAAAAGAACTCTGCTTTTAAATTCAGTTTTTAAAATCATGTTAAACTGTTTTACAGTCTGCTTTTAGCCCCAGGACTGTTTTGTTGATTGGGAGAAAGGGGTGGGGGCTACTCACTTCTTGTTTTATGTTGTTTTTTATGCCGATGGCTTGTTTTTAATGGCTTACTTTTAATACTGATAATTCGTGTTTCTTTTTCTGTCAGTTGCCCCAAGCAGTTTTCTGGTGAGGCAGCATATACATTTTCTAAATAAATGCATAAAACACATTTAGGATCAGAATATAAATTAACTTTAAGCTGGGGACTCTGGATTTAATTGTTTTATGGATTGAATGCCCTGGTCTTAGTATAAAATACACTTTGTTCAGTGCTCAGGTTGTTCAAAAATAATCCATAGAGCTATAATTTCTTTTTTTTCTTTCAAATTTTCTTGCCAGCCTCAAGAAGTATATAAATAGCTCTCCCTATTGTTGCCGTTTCTTTGATAGCATATTGGAGAATGAATTTTTCCATTAATTTAAAGAACTAGAATATGTTTTGTGCTTACCTTGACTTCATCATTGTTGCTGCAGCCAAGGTCTGCATGAGATCTCAACGCTAAGCCAATTTACTGCACAACATTTCTGGGATGATGTCCAAAACAGGAGTGGGGATGCTTATTTTCTACACAATGACTTTGTAGCCAAATAACAGAGGGTTTGCAACCAAAATTTCAGTTCATGCTGTTTTTTTCTCTCCCATACAACAGCCCACATGCTTTCTCTAGGAGCCTATTAGTATCACAGAAATATAAGCATTTATTTTCAAATTGTCTTTTTGTTGTTTGAGGCATGTTTTATTCTTTTATGGTCAGTTTCACTGTGAAGAGATGCTACAAGATTGGACCGGTTTCATGACTTCAAGATGTATCACAAAAATGGGTAAATAATTGTCCATGTACATTATCACATTCAGAAGGTCAGTCAGTGGTTAGATTCAAGAATTCTGGAATGCTGATTGGCAGGAACTATGCCCTCTTGCTTTTCAGTGACTCAATACAAAGTTCTTCAGGAAAAACAAAGGAGATGAAAGGGTATCCACAGAAATATTTAGGGAAGGTCAAGGCATACAGATCCTAACTACAAGATACAGCCTTAATTCTCTTAATTCTTTATAGCACCTTCATAAATCCCATCAACAAAGTGGGATGGAGTGATAACAAGCAACACGATGAGTGGATTATGATCTTGGCCCATGCAGTATGATTGAGAAGATCTTGGATTTATATCCCTCTTTTCTCAACCTTAAGGAGTCTCAAAGTGGCTTACAATTGCCTCCCTTTCCTCTCCCCACAACAGACATCTTGTGAAGTAAGTGGGACTGAGAGAGTTTAGAGAGAACTGTGACGAGTTCAAAATCACCCAGCAGGCTTCTTGTGGAAAAGTCCACAACACATGTGGAGCAGCGGAGAATCAAACCCAGTTTTTCATATTATAGTCCACTGTTCCTAACCAATACACCTTGCTGGCTCAAACTGATTTATCTGGACCATTTAAACATGTGATAAAAATGAAGAAAATGAAACTAGAGTCCTTGTAGATTTTGGCCCAGCTGGTTTACAATTTGTCTTATAAATGAAACAGGAATTGTGTATCCAAATGTGAAGTCTGATCCTTACTTACCAGCCATCATTTTATTACTCCCTCCACCAATTTTCAGTAATATTTAACCATAATTGTAGAATATATACAGTATGTTGCATACTATTTAGGACAAACACTCAGGAGCAGCAGTGGCGTAGGAGGTTAAGAGCTCATGTATCTAATCTGGAGGAACCGGGTTTGATTCCCAGCTCTGCCGCCTGAGCTGTGGAGGCTTATCTGGGGAATTCAGATTAGCCTGTACACTCCCACACACGCCAGCTGGGTGACCTTGGGCTAGTCACAGCTCTTCTGAGCTCTCTCAGCCCCACCTACCTCACAGGGTGGTTGTTGTGAGGGGGGAAGGACAAGGAGATTGTAAGCCCCTTTGAGTCTCCTACAGGAGAGAAAGGGGGGATATAAATCCAAACTCTTCTTCTTCTTAGTAAAAGGCACTAGGAGCATTATGGAGAACCAACCATACCTAAGAGTGGGTATGTAGATTGGTGTTGTTGTGAGTGTATCTCATGCACACAGCTATACTGGATGGTAAGATAATCTGGTTAGGCATGCTGAAGATTGCCCCGGTTTCACAAAGAGCAGTTCTATATGTGGAGAAGTCACATTATGGGTTTCACCCACATGCCATCTGGGTGATAGTCTGGTAGACCTATGCCACTAGCATACCACAAGATATGTTAAGGGACAAACTTGAGGCCTTGTGAAAATCTTTTGGACACCGTTGTTTGGGTTTAAGTTCAGGCTCAGCTTTCTCATCATCTCCTTTCACAGAAATAGATATAAAGTTAGAAAAAAATGGAACACTCTGCTTTACTGAAATAAGGACAAATAATGAGAGGAAAACAATAACAAATGTCCTTCACTTAAGTGTTTATTGTAGCTTGAAATTTTTCATCAGTGGGAAATGGAGATAGATGAGTTAGAAGGGATTAGGAGTCAGGGCTTGATAGAGGGAACACATACTTCATACTGTTTAAAAAATCCAGATGAATTGGAAAGGTGAGTGTCAGGGAAATGAGCTTTGTAAATGTTTTCAACATGGAATCTTTCTATTTGTTTTCAGTACATTGTTCTGAAGAACATAAATGAAAGTGGCTGATCTGGTATGTCCCTAAAAAGAAGTAGGAAAAAAACAAAAACAAAAAATGTAGACATTTAGACTAGATGCAGAAGAAATTGCAATTTGGATCCCCAAGAGTAGTTGGAAGCTGAATCACCATCCATTTTTGAAAAGTTCCTGATTTTTTCTCCTAAATTACAGTTGGTCATTTACAAGGTTAGGGACACATAGGCTCATTCCGCACATGCAGAATAATGCACTTTCAAACTGCTTTCAATGCTCTTTGAAGCTGTGTGGAATGGCAAAATCCACTTGCAAACAGTTGTGAAAGTGGTTTGAAAACGCATTATTTTGCGTGTGCGGAAGGGGCCATAGATACATATAATACTCTTACAGTCCAATCTAGAAGGGAGGGGTAGTTTTGTGGCAGCTGGGCACAGCCCAATCCTGCTCTCTCCAAAGAGATTCCTGGCAGCTCAGGACACCAAAAAAGAGAAAACAACTTACAGGTGGAGCTGCAAGTCCCCTATACAACCCAATGGACTGCACCTGCCTTTCAGATAGTGTAAGTCAGAAAAGGGGCATTCCTGGGTTGAAAATCCACAGAAGCCAATGAAAGTTGATTCCACTCCAAATTCTGCTCCCATCAGTGACAATATGGACTCTTGCACCAGATGAGTGCTGGCACAACTGCAGCATTCACAACCTGGAACAGCGGAGCCATGCAGCTCCTAGGCTCTCATATAAGTGGCCCCATTGGCAGCACAGATGACACTATGCCTGGCAACAGGGTCATGCTAGTTCCACAGCCCTTTTGGCCCCCATTTTCTGTAATATACTGCTAGTGTCATTGAACATAAATCAAAAGGCAGAACTGAAAATAGGGGGAAATGTTCTTTAAGCTTGGGTAACCAGCACCTCATGGTTCAGGAGTGCCTTATGACCAGAATTGCCAATACAGCATTTGCAGTCCTAAGCAATTACACCTTTATACATCTATTGAAGTCATTAGCCTCAAACAATAAAGCAAGCAGAAAGTTAGGACTATCCACACTCAACTGGTGCAAACAATTGACCATATTCTGGCAAACCTTTTTAGTTTTGGAATTGCCAGGATGGAGTCTATTGCAGGCAGGAGAAGTTCTCCAGATACTATTACGTACCAATTCTAAGACAATTCAGTTTGATCATGCTTTCTGAATACTTATTGTAATTTCCCCTAAGACCAGATTAATATTAGGAATATATATTCAACCATCATTTTAATAAAGTAATTTTAATAATGAATTTAATTAAACTTTCAGCTGCATTTCTAAAACTGAGTTAGGATCCACTCTTTCAGTCACTCATTTTAATATAGAAGAAATTCAGTATTAGGGTTAATCTCATTTTTAAACAAACTCTGCTTTGGAAACAAATAATGTGTTGGAAGACTCTGCTGAAAAGCATATTTTATTTACATGCAATTAATATAACCTCAGTGAGGTTTGCAAAATACAGATTCTTGGCTAATGGAAGCATTGCAGTTCATTTCTGATTCTGAGATCATTTCTGATTAGATAGCAAATGCATTATCAATTTATTTTGTGTTTCCCATACTCCGCATAGATGGTACCAGACAAAATGCATGAGCTAAACTAAGATTTGTTAATTACAGTGAGAACCACAAAAATAATGGAACTCACTCCACCCATTTTGTGGGTGGCCTGAAAGGCTTCCTTGCTGGACTTGCCAACATTGGCCTCTGGTTTAGGTATCCTCCTCCATTTTTGTGTGCCTTTTCCAAATAAATAAAAAGCTCCTGAGCCATCCAAATCCTGTCAGTTCCAGTTAAGAGTTTCACAAATCCCTCAGCATCAGGCCTATTTGTACCCATGACAAGAATTATGAAATGGGAGGGGACACTGTGCAGTATCTCAGCCAATCAAATAGGGACTGAAAAATCCATATTTATACTTGAAGCAACCAGCTAATCCCAGCTAGTTTCCACAAGAAAGGAACTGTGAGAAACTCTGCATGATAAGCTACATGAAGTAAGGTAGAGAGGTTGAGATCAGTTGGATCCAGCTTTTCTGCTGCATAAAAGGAAGGAGACATCTTCATTGACCAACAGAACCAGGTAAACTTCAAGCAAGATGGGGCTGTAGTTAGTAGGGGAATTGGATGAGATTGAGAAAAATGCTGTCTGGATCACACTCATTATGTCTGATGCCTGCCATTCTCTGAGTGAGATGGAAGCAAAACTACTCTACCATTAATGGGGCAGGAACATGTGTGTTTAGCATACAGATAGCCACTTATCTGCACATTACACTACACTTTTGTATATTAATATTTCTAAATATTGAATCAAATATGAGAAATTAGATTTTCTGTTTGTCTTTTGTGAATAGAATACAACAGCTTGTTTTATCATCAGTAGTTAATCATTCTCAGGTAACATGCCGTCAAGATTAGTAAATTAGTTTTTCTTTGAAGCTGCAAAACGCTTCACAAATAAACTCTCCATATTTGGATATTGCTTGGATTTTAATTTAATTTCTGTAAACATGATCAAACTTTTCTTAGAAATCATATATGCTCTGCAGCAGTTATTTCATACCCTTTATATTGTGGTCAGGGGGGTGAGGGCAAAGTGCAACCTGGAAGTAGTGTGGCCTTGCTCAAATATATATGCATACCCCACCAGCATAAGTAGGACCTACACCAGTGGAGAGGGTAAACAGGGTGGCAGACCTGCACTGCACAACTCTGTGGCACCTGACCCATAAGAAACTGCTTCCTTTGGAGCCATGTTGGCATGACAACACCATGTGACTGGGGGCTGGCTAGTGGTGTCCCTGGTGGGAGAGCAAACCTTAGTCAGCTTCCAATGGACTTTTGGCCTAGGAACGTTTTGCTCTCCAGTTTCAGACTGACATCACACCAAAGTCCATTTTGTAAGTCCATTTTGCCCTATGAGTTCTTTTCAGGCAGCTGGTTTTTTTGTGTTTGCCATGTTTTTCCATGCTGCCTCAAACCCTTTTGGAAGGAAAACAGTGGTGGTGCTTTCCCCTGCTGCAATGCTTTCTGGATTGGGCCAGCACTTCCTTCTCAGTCTAACCTACCCCCACAGCATTTTTGTGAGGATAAAATGGGGAAATGAGAATCACAAACATCAACTTGATCTCCTTGAGAAACAATAGAATAAAAAAAGAAATTAATACCAAATATTTCAAAGAAAAGAGTATTTGTAATAAAGACTTTCTGAGTTTATTGTGTTTCCCCAGGTTGCATTGAAAACCATTAAAAGGGCAACAAAAATCATCTCAAAAGCAGATGATTTGTTTGTTTTGTTTTGAAAATAGTAATACTATTTATGTACACTGCAGACAGGATATCTCCATCATGCAATGAGTTTTGCAGTCACCTCTACTTAAACAGAAGGAAAATACATTGTAATTGGTGAGCGGCTAAGAGAAACGTGGAATTATGTAGGAATAACTACTTTGTCATTTTATTTATTTGTTAGCCATAGGCCAAAGAAACAGCATCAGCAATTACACATATGAATTCCATAAAAGATTAAAACCAGTAGTTATATAGTATAAGGCCCCTTCCGCACACACAAAATAATGCATTTTCAGACCACTTTCACAACTGTTTGCAAGTGGATTTTGCTATTCCGCACAGCTACAAAGAGCACTGAAAGCAGTTTGAAAGTGCATTATTCTGCATGTGCGGAATGAGCCTAAGACAAAATTAGAGTCATAACAGTGTTAAAACAGCATCTTTTGATTATATCTATGCACTAACACAATTGCTCTCCTTCCTTCTAAACTTGATCAATAAGAACATAAAAGAGGCCACTTCCTGAGTGATTTCTGTATAAAAACATCAGCCATAAGAAAACACATTTATTTTCCTCACTATCTTCCAATTTCTCTAATATGTTTCTAAGATATTTATTTATGATATGGAGGTATAGAGGGCAAGATATTACATAATATAGAGCATCCTCTATCTAGCTGGAACCCCAAACACAAATACGTTGGTCAATTAGCTTATTTGCGTATCTTCCATTTAAATAGTTAGAGGGAAAGGATTGAAATCTAAGGCTAATAAAACCCTTTCTTAGGCCATTTCCACACAGCACAGGAGAGCAGGTTGCAGGTGGAATAAAGGAACCCATTCTCCCTCCTGGTCTGTTCGCATTCCTCAATGTAGGCAGCAACCGGAGCCTGTGGAGGCAATGCAGGCTGCCACTGTGCCTTTGTACGGAGGCGCTTTTTTTTTAAAAAAAAGCATGCATGGCCGGTCCTCCACAGCCATGCTGCCTCACTGGATGGCCCTGTGCAACTGCATTCTCATGCAGATACAGGACAGGAAGGGTCCCCTCGACAGAACATGTAGCTGCAGAGAGCACCTCCAGCCTGGGCCATTCACATGCAAGTGGCTGTGATCCAGGCTTTTCAAAATGCACTGCGGATAGTGCAATTCAGGAAAAACCTGTGTGAAGTCCCCCCCCCCCACATGGGTTTTATCCTGTTGTTATCCCGTGGCAATTGGGCCTTGCAGAAAGGACCTTAGATTTGCATTTGTGAGATTATTAAGATAGGGGGGGCAAATATTTGTGTTTCTTCATCCTGAAAAACCAGGAACAAAATTTGAAGTTGCAGCACTTTCTTCAACCTTGAGGGAATCTTTTAAAAATAGTTGCTCTTGTATTTTACTAGCTTCTCAGCAGTGGTGTACCACTAATGGGAACATGGGGTATCCCATGTCCCCAGGCTCATGCTGTTTTGTCATGTGGGGGGACACCCAGCCACCTGCTGCTGAGCCCCACACCGCTCCCAACCTCACTGCAGGCCAGCTCCTGCCCTCTCCAAGGCCTGGAGAGGCCAAAACCTGGCCTGCAAGGAGGCGGGGGTGGGGCTCGGTGGCAGGTAGCTGAGGAGCAGGCCCTGGGGAGTTCAGATGCCAGCCTACAAGGAAGCGGGGGGTGGGATGCCGCAGTGCACAGCACCCAAGAGCCCAGGAGCCGATCTGGCACTGCAGCACCAATCTGAGATGCCATCTGAACCCCACCCTCCCCCATCCTCTGTCCTGGCTCCCATAAGTGGGACACAGGGGAGGGGCCACAGTGAAATTGCTGGGGGGAGGGCTCAGGGAGGCAGTCATGCCCGTGGGCACCATTTAGGCCCTGTATGCCACTGCTTCCCAGTCCTTGATGCAAACTAGCAAGGATATCTCATAGAGATTTAATAGTGTACATAATTGTTGTACCTACATATTAGTTTGATTCCTATAACCTAAACAGAGACTGGCTAGATGTTTCTGAGACAGACCTGTTAATCTTTTATAGTGTGAGAGGAGCCTAAGATGAATTCTTGTTTTTATTGCTGGAACATCAGTTTCTAAGTGGAGCAAACAGGCCAGTGTGGAGCCTGGGAGGCCTAAGATCTTTCTAAGGAACTTAGCACGTTCTAATTGGGCAATTATATTTAATATCCAGCCCCAGATCTCAGCTCGATAAAGAACTTGAGCAATTATCTTTCCTTGAAAATCATTTAGAGCTGGAGAGACTAATTGATCCCCGCTTGTTAAGAAAATAATAATAATAATGGGTTAATAGAATGAGTTGCTACTGAAATTTTTTCTTTTATTTATATACTCCAGGATAGGGAAGTGTGGAAAACTATACCTAAGTATTTATAGATCCTAAGTTATTCAACATGGACTAACTACTTTTATTTCAAAATTGACTGGCTTTTCTTCCAGGGTTTAATGCCTTCATTATTGGCAGCAACACCCTACCCTGGATGGCTAGAAAAGATTACATCAAAACTTAGACAGTGTGGTCTTGATCCAATGCAACTTTTGGAGATTGGAAGTAGCGGAGCAATGGGTATGGTCCACCAATGTCTTACTGACATTGAGTTGCAAACAGATTTTCCCCGGCTACCTGTCCTATATAAACCACTAAAATCATGGATAGGTATTTCAGCTGCACCTTATCTATCTGTAATAACATCAGCAAGAAGCCCGATGGAGCTTTTCTAGGGGCTTAAAACGCTTCTCGATGCCTTTCCGTCCAGCTAATCTGATGGGACGATTCCAAAATATCTCAAGGCACAGGAGAACCTTTGTGTTGATAGCGGCTCAGGGAAGTAGACTCAATGTCACATATCTTACTGCATTGCAAGTTACATGAAGGTGAAAGGAAGCTATTGATCCAACCATTGTTAACTTGTCATGTATATCCATTCATAGATAACTCAGATACGAATTCTGTAAGAATATTATTAGAAGATTGTGTTTCTGCCATTTCACAGAAGGTAGCTAAATTTTGTATATTGGTACACAACAAGCGTAGTTCCTTATTAAAACAAAGAGCCGCACTGTGTGATGAGGACTGTAATAATGCCTGAAGCTAATGTTATTTATTAATAGATTTTATAATGGATTTTAATTTATAGTATATTTTTGTATAAGTGGAGTGCTATGTATTCACATGTACTCTGATTTTAAACTATTGGCTGGCCAAAAGGCCATAATAATAAATAAATATCTAGACTGCCTTTTCTACTGCTGTTATTGTGGTTTGACAATGCTGCAGAGAAAACATAAGATTTTACAGCAGAATATACCACTGACATAATGGCAACTGAGTTATCTAGATCAGAGCCCCTTCAAATTTGATTACTACCAATCAAATGGGCATTTAAACTTTTTTACCCAAATAACTTTCATCCCAGTAAATAGTTCCTCCCACTAGATTTATAATAGGGCTTTTTGACCTGCTTTTGTTTTTTAAAGTGTGTCTAATCTCCAAGTTAGTTTATCAATCACCTGATGACTTGTTTATAATTCAATTAATCTCCATCCTTCTTAACTGCTTTGCTATTTCAATCACCTATCCACTTATTGATTTCATTTGCTCTACTAATTTTAATCAGTTCTCCTGCTTAATTTCACTCCATTGTCTGTGTATCGTAATCCTAATTAGTTCAAATATTGGAATGCCTTTCTACTAAACTGATTATAGCTCATGTCATTGATTGTCTGTTCACTCAATTAATTGTTTGATTCTTTTGTCTCTAATTGAGTGCTGTCCAATTTTCCCCCTATGAATAATAAAAGATTTAACAGATAATTTATTCTGGAACATATTTTTTCTTTCTCTCTGTCTCTCTTTTATTTTAATCTACTTCACCCGAGTATCTAATACTCAGACATCCACTGTATCCTATCTAAATATTATAGGGTTTTTTTATCAAGATGATTATAGGGTTTTTATCAAGATGACAGTTTTAAAGCAAAAACATCCAATTGCCTCTCAGTTGAGACTATCCCACCATCACTACTGGTACGGAGTAAGTAGTTATAGGAATATGCATTCAAGTATTTTTGGTGTGTGTCTGTGTGTGTGTGTGTGTGTGTATATATATTGTGACTTATAACATGTCATGACACTCTTACCACTGACAATGTTATTTTCTGTAAAAAGTCAGAAATGTATGGCTTTTTGAAGTACAACTTCAAATGGCTTTATTTGTCTTTTTGTGGGATTTAAAAGTCAGGTTAGCAAAGCTTCATAACAGGAATGTGGTCAGTAGCAGAATTGAGGAACTTCAGATGGTTAAGTTCAAATGATATACTGTAGTTCCAAATGTATTAAGGTGGTTCACCTTTGTTTAAACCTTTGTTTTCCACTCTGCCCCCTTCCGCACCTGCAGAATAATGCACATTCAGTCCACTTTCACAATTGTTTGAAAGTGGATTTTGCTATTCCGCACAAATCCAGTTTCAAAGTGCATTGAAAATGTTTTGTCTGGCTCCCACGAGTAGTCAAGCAGTCACATTCTGGACCACTGATTGAAGGGGGGGAGCGGGTAGGCTGATTTTTTTCATCTTCTAAAAAATTGAAGTTAGGCTTTTACAAGGATTAGGGATGAACTTAATTGGGGTGGGGGTCAGGTTTTTAAAAAGAATTTTCTACTTGTTGAGTTACCCCTGAAAACCAACAATTCATTTATTTTCCTCTTTTGGAGAATTTGCAGTTTGTTTCTAATCAATTCCATTTTGATCCAAGATAAATTTGAAAATAGGAGTGTCAGAAAAGCATGTTCTCTAGAATTTCGGAATTTCATTCTGCAGCTGCCCAGAGGCAGGGAATGGCTTCCTAAACTTCCCTGTTTTCTTGCTGGTGTGGGGCCAGGGCCGCTCTCTGGTCCTACACAGCTGAGTTAGTTTTAAGAAAAACTTAAAATTTGAAATAAAGCAAAAGACATCTGACATTGGAAAACAAACAGACAGTTTTACTTAGCAGAATATAAATCAGTTTACAGAATGTGAACTCTCCCGAGGAAGAGACACGCCCTTGGCGCCCTCGAGTGATAGACACAGATTTTAGATCGTTACAGAATACAGATAAGTTACAGAAGGTGACCTCTTCCGAAGGAGAGGCACGCCCCAATACAATGTTTAGAATGTTACAGGAGATTGCCCTCTCCTGGGTGGCTCTCGAAGGAGGCACGGCCAGCATATGAAAACCTGAGTTTTTGTAGATGCAAAGACGTCACACAGTCCTCCCCTTTTGTTCCACGTATTATGATTCATATACCTTAAAAATCTAATTGGTCAGAACTGGTCACATGAAGGCAGCCTATATTCCTACGTATCCACATTCAAACGCTACTTGCTGTTAGTTTATGGCCTCTATGCATATACAAAGGACTGCCATAAAAGCTAGCTTGTTCCTCCAAGAAAAACCCGTTTTGCTAGGTTTCTCTCAGAGAGCGAGCTATGTCCCCAGGCTATGCAGCATTCTTTTGGATCATAAAACTTACTTTTCCCAGCATGAAATGTTTCTAACAATTCCCCAGTTTGAAATGTTAAAACATGATTCTAAGACTTATACAATGATTCTAACAATTATAGAATTATAGTAAAATACAAATACATGTGAATCACTTATCATTTATGTGTTCATTTAGCTATATAGAAAAACACTTTGTAATTTAACTAATCACATTCATTTCTAACCCAAAAACCCAAGTAATAAAATGCATCTGTCTGCTGTCACGTAGGCCCTCAGTGCCAAGATGTCAAAGATGTTATCTTGCTTGTATGCATAGTCACTAGCAAGCTGGTAATATGCCTTTTTGACCTATTGCAAAAATGCAGGCTTTTGCTGGTCACTTACACAGAAGCTCCCATTTTGATTCTTTGCAAATCCTTGGTTCTATGACTTAATCAAATACAAATTTATACACATTCTGGCCTGTCTCCACACTGGTGCACCCTACTGTGTGGTGTATTATAAAACAACGGCAAGGACTGAAGTTACAAAAGAGAGCATTAATAATTTATTTTCAAAGAGAAATCCTTCTTTCAAAAGAGAAAACAGGAATGAGATGAATCAGTGGTTATACCTTAAAGAGTGAATTTTGGGGAAAGTAATGCTACTACATATAACACTAGAAGCACAAATGGATGGCTATGGCTGGGGAAAATAAAAAGTGGCACTTTTGGAAATACAGCAGACATTTCAATGTGCCATGATTTAGAAGCACAACAGACATTAAGCTCAAGAGGAAATTGTTTTCCCTCATTTTTTCTTCTTTTAATGGATGAACCCTGCATTAAAAATGGGACAGCACTGCTTGCCCTTTAAGGTGTCTGAAAATAACAGCAACAAAATGTTCCACGTTAGAAGCCAAACATTTTAAAATACCCATTTGAAAGTACTTCTAGTTTCAGAATTAAGCCACACCAGTGTTTCTATTATTATTTCCAGATTGTGGGTTGGATCAAGCTAATTTTTTCACGCATCCTAATTTTCCTCTTAATAGCATGTGCTATACATGCCTTTTGTCTACAACATCCTCCCCCTCCCTCCCTCCCCTTCCCTTGCATGCCACCCCTCCCCCTCCCTCACCTCCCTCCTTCCCCTTCCCTTGCTTGGTTCCATGATCTCCAGCATAACCTTTTTGCCCTATCCTCCAATTTCCATTAGAGAAAATTTATTGGATCCAGGGCTATATCCTGGGGGGCAGGGGACTGATGAAGTCATAGATTAATACTCCACTTCTGGATTTTGGATATGATAATTTGAATTCTTACTCAAGAAAGTCCAGAGTAGCAGCTGTGCTAATCTTTTGAAGTCTTCTCAACAAATCTAGCAAGAGTGTTTTTGTTTTGTCATTATGGATGTTGTGAATAGTCACTGGTCCATTCTAAATAAGACATCCTGGGGATGCTAAAAAAGGCATGCTGGGAAGGCACTCTGTACAGCTTTCTTCCCTAGAGATCCTCATGACACCTGACTTTAGCTCAAGGCATCTATTTTGGAGAATACTTCCAAATGCACCTTTTCCCATTAAGCTACCTGCAAGACATTTCCTGGCTGGCTGTGAAGAATGCAGAGATCAGGAGGCATCTTATTTTTTCTGCCTTACTGTTTTGCTCTCTGGGACTTTCACTCTCTGCTTGCACCTGACATATTGTATGCAGCTGAAAAGATTCTCTCTAGTGCCATTTGCTGAAGGTTGCCCCAGGACATTTGCTCTGCATGCTCTAATCCTGGGTGCTTTTTCAGCCTGAAAAGTACAGAGTTGTACTCAGCTGGTCCTGCCGTTTCTGGCAATATATAGTTTCTTCTTTTGTATTTTTTTAGGAGCTATCTTTGAAGACATGCAGACATGCATAAAAGAATCTTAGTCGCTTGAAGGACTTCCATTGAAAAGCATTATGACTATGGAGGACAGGTCTAGCACCCCTTGAGAATGTATGCATTGAAACACTGTACATGTTTATTGTATTTCACCACAGAATATGTTTTGGATTATTTGTTGCCCAGATACCTGGAAACTTTCTCTTCATTTGAACCTATATATAGCTGTTGTCTTCCCTGTCTTCTCCCTGTCACTTTAACCTCTTAGCCGTTTGCTTGCACACTTGAGTAAAAGAACTTCAAGAGGAATTTGGATTCTTAAATGGGTAGGATTTTAAGCTAGCTTTCTTGTGTTGTATATGACAATGCTTTTCCACATGAGTTGGATTTTTGTTTGTTTGTTTGTTTGCCCTGGCCCTGTATTGCGTTGGCTTGTTTCCTGGATTCTGCATATGTTTCTGTGCTTTCAATTTCATTTCAAAAATTTTGTTCCCTCTTCCCCAGGGGTTTTTTTTTCTGTCTTTTTTGAGACCATTTTTTTGGAAGCCAAGTCAGCCTTTTTCTAGTGTTTCTATTAGTTCCTTTGTCCTACCCACCTCCAGCCCACTTTTCAATGACTGGACCGTTGCCATCATTAAATCACTCCTTCTTCCCACCAGATGAGTAATTTCAGGTTTTTTAAGATCCTAAATTAACTACTGTCCCAGTTAGAAGGAACATGCCATTCTTCGGTCAAGGGTATACAATATAATTCAGTGTTACGGTAATAGTTTTAAAAGTGTCTCCAAATTTCCAGATTTTTTTTTTGGAAGTCTGCCCTCTTCCCTTGCAGAGATATGACTTTCCCCTTATATCTCAGCAAAGGAAAGGACTAGAGGTTTAATTTGTTTTTGAAATGAAAACTGAGAATTCAGAATTCCTGCTTCAACTAACATTGTTACACTGCAGCATTACATCCCTGTTTAGGGCTAGTTTTTTAAAGATGGGTGCTTTGTTTTCACTGATCATGACACTGATAAGGACAGCAACCACCCTTGAAAATTCCTTTTTATTTAAACTACTTGTGAAAGAAAATACTCCACACAAGTGTAAAAATGCAGAGGGAGGCAGACATCTGGAAGACCCCTGCTCAAACCACTTCCAGTACTGGTTGATCATCCCCCAAGAATATCAGGAGTAACTCCAGAATAAGAAAAAGATCAGCAAATGACTGCTTGACTTTGCTAATTCTTTTTTTTCATTCCTCATAGTAAAATTTCTTTGCTACTTCACTCTATGTGGATTGCAATATTAATTCCAGATTCATAGAAGTGGCTTGTTGTTTTGTTAAACATTTCATCATGACTTTGTATGGGCCATGATCACTGGCCAGATTGTATGGTGGGGGCATCATCTTAAGCCTGTTTTAGAACTTGTGTCAGCAGTTTTCAGTTCAGGAGTGAAAGCCACAGGAAATAGGATTTTCTTCTTTCTTCTACTCAGGATAAGTCCCTGTGGATTTTAGTATGGAATGATAAATGGCCACATTAACTGCCAAATCTGTAAACTCACTGGCATTTCTTTGAACCACACATGGTAACAAATGGGGTCAATATTGATACAGTATATATAATGCTGCTAAATTAAATGTAGACCCTCCCCCCCCCCCCAGATTGGTATGCAGTAGTTTAGTCAACTCTTGGTTTTGCATCAGGATCTTTCACAGCAGACCAGACATTTCTGAGTCCATTTTTAAAAAATGTATTTAAGTGTTAAATAGAATTTTTCAGTGCTGCAGACATAATGTTTTTTCATTTAACTCTCACTTACGTCTATAAAGCTTGTGCAAAAGAACCTTATAGTACATTGTATTTTATGGCTGAAATCTATCACATCTTATCAGGTGACAATTTTGATGTTTTCAATACAAACTATAAAGAGAAGGGTATCCAGGCATTTCTCAACAGCAAGAGAAATGTTTGGGATAACTCACAGCGATTGCCAGGAACGCCAATTAAGAGCAGAAGGTAATCTAGCACCATTTGGCTTTTTGATAATTAATTCAGTCAGTTTCAGGCAGAAAGGACCTAATAAGTTCTATAGCTCAGACTAACTAATCCTACCTATTATTACCCTTCAGTGATGGTGAGTATAAAAAATGCACCTCATGCTCTTTCTTTTAAGAATATAGACATTACAATTCAACTCCCACAGAAACCAACAACAGCAAATTTAGAGATGTGTGTGTGTGTACAGTTTTTGTGTCTGCTTTAATCCTACCTTTTTTCTTTGATAGTTCTCACATGGGATCATTGATGCAATTTATATGTAAAATAGTAATCAATTTTACTATTTCTCTCTAAAATGTTATTAATTTGATCAGGGAAAAATGAACTGCACTTTCCTTCCAAATGCTGTTCCAATTTTCACATCAGACCAGTCATAAAACTCTGTAATATCCTTAGGAAAAACGAAACAAAACACTCCACATAATGGGTTGAGCCCGAAGAGTACATACATACATACATACATACATACATAAAACCTTTATTAGGCATAAAACGAATATAACTTGAACTAAAAGCTTACTATCCAGACAGAGATGTTCTAATGCATATAAAACCAATTTACAGATATTCCTGCTAAGTCTCCCTTTTTAAAAGGAACCCCAGAAGCAGAATTTAAAATCACAGAAGAAGAGTTGTTTAGTAGGAATGCCACCTTCCCAGCAACAGAGTATTCCTTAAACTTAGCAGGAAGGAAGGTCAAAAGCCTGGTCCTAGCTTCCTCGTATTTGGGGCAGTTGAGCATTATATGTTCCATGGATTGCACCACTATAGTACAGTGGGGGCATTTCCGCTCTTGCGAGTCAATTTTAAGAAACCTCCCTTGGAGTATAGAACAAGGGAAGGAATTACAACGAGCCCTTGTGTATATCCATCTCAGCTTGAGCCCGAAGAGTAGATTCATAGATTCATTCTCATAGGAAAATTGGTTGATTTTTTTTTCCACATGAGTTCCCCACAACTTTTGTTTTTAATATCATGATGGTAAGTTGATGGTAAATACATTCAGAGAACAAACCTACAGTGGGAGGCTGCCTTTGTGGCAGCAAAGCCCAGGTACCAGTGGTAGGCCCATCAGGCTGCAGCTGCACTGGAAGGTGAGCAGAAAGGAAAGGGAGATGAGATTCCTATTTGTGGGTTTCACGAACCTCCCCCTTGGGCTCCAGGCAAGTTAGTGAAAGAGAGAGAGCTGGGTGGAAGGTGTCCTGGCCTCATTGGCCCTCCAGAGAGCTGTCTAGACAGCAAGGCTGGGGGTAGGGAGGCAGCACCCCCTGGAGATAATTCCAAGATAATTAC
The DNA here is from genome assembly GCF_021028975.2 of Sphaerodactylus townsendi. NCBI lineage: Eukaryota > Metazoa > Chordata > Lepidosauria > Squamata > Sphaerodactylidae > Sphaerodactylus > Sphaerodactylus townsendi. Next base: position 36,866,295 of record NC_059433.1, on the reverse strand, counting down.
CCTTCTGTGACGTAGCATAGGCAGAGGTGGAACTACCGGGGGTACACGTTGCACTGGGCATGCGCATGGGGGTGGGAAATTGCCCCTTGCCACTCTCATGGCATCCCCTGGTGGCACCCTCCTGTCCCCCCCCCACACTTACCTTAGTGAAACAGTGCAGGCTGGAGAAGCGGCCTGTTCCCTTCAAGCTGAAAATGGCCGGGTGGGAACTACACTTCCCAAGAGACCTTGTGAACCCCAAGGTCTCATGGGAAGTGTAGTTCCCCCAGGCCGTTTTCAGCCTGAAGTGATCAAGCTGCTTGAGGGAAGTCATAGTTAGGGGAAAGATTGTGAGTATCACTTTGCCTTGGTAAAAACCATAGCACCAATGGGAACTTTGTTGGATAAAAACTGCTTTTAGATCATATCCTGGAATTTTTATTCATTCTTTTTATTGACTATGTTACGGCCAAGAGACAATTGCTTGCACACACCCACACACACCCACAAAAAGGAAAGCATTGTAAAACAGAAATTAAATAAAACAAAAACAAATCAAATAGAGCCAATGAACTAATATGTATGCTACTGCAGATTATCATAAGAATGTTGTTTGTTTTTAGTTTTTTTTCTCCATGTTGCTTTATTTAGAATCTTGGTTTATATTGAGTCTGAACACTGGATTTGAGCAGCTATTTCCACTGCATACTAAGCCAGAATTACTTTCAACTTAATGTCCCTGGCATGCTTCATTAAGCATATTTCATTTCATTGTCAGCTTTTAAAGCTGTCTTTAAGAACACCTCAGACCAGTAATAAGAGGTTCTAAAATAATTTGTGCTAGTACAACAATAATTTGAGTGTCCTTTGAAAGTAACAGGTCACCATTTAATGCCATAACTATTAATCTGAAACTACATTTGTGCGAATTAATCTGAAACTACCTTTGTTCAAATTAATCTGAAACTATCTTTGTTCTTCTTTATCATCGAATATCTCCATGATTAAAAATAATGAGGGGGAATATTGATATATTTTGTGGTATACTTATGATTGACAGCTTATTCCATGAAGTTACTCATGGGAACTCCCTCTGCTGGCGTTATTTAAAGATTTCCCCCATTTCATATTTTTATTATTCCAGGATTTCTCTCTGTGCTCTTTCTAGTTTAACTAAAAACATTTATGAAATTAATTTTGAATTGGAACATACCATATTGACTAAAGATTTCCATTCATTAAGTTCATTTGCATTGTATTCCTCATTCTATTAATACACAAGTGTGCAAACAAGCAGCATCAGTGCAATTATGCTGGTAGCGGTATTGGTTTTTATGTGTGATATATTTACCAGTGTGCAGAACAATATGTATACCACTAACGCCTACCACACAACACTTGATATGATGTTATGTCATTTTTTTACAGTGCATAGTAAAAAGGCAGAGGCACTTTGGTAACAAAATTACAAAGATGCAAATTAAACTGTAGCAAACTGTACATACATGGTCTTTGCCCAAAACTGAGAAATACTAATAGTAGTAGTGGTCCCTTCTGCACATGCAGAATAATGCGCTTTCAATCCATTTTCAATGCACTTTGAAGCTGGATTTCACTGTGCGGAATAGCAAATCCACTTTCAAACAATTGTGAAAATGGATTGAATGTGCATTATCCTGCATGTGCGAAAGGGGCCAGTCACAGCATCAGGCTGGGGTCTGAAGATTTGAACCCCACTTGGGCATGGAAGTTTGCAGAGTAACTTTGGGTCAATCACTGTTTCTACACAACACAAATAAAAACGTATTGAGGTCAAAAAATAAAATGTTTTCTGCAGGAGTTTGGGATAGTTTCCCCAAAAAACATTTTGAAAACCCTTTCTTCCTGGCTCAATTTTTTTAATTTGGCTATGCTAAGCTAACAGGAGCAGCAGTGGCGTAGGAGGTTAAGAGCTCATGTATCTAACCTGGAGGAACCGGGTTTGATTCCCCGCTCTGCAGCCTGAGCTGTGGAGGCTTATCTGGGGAATTTAGATTAGCCTGTACACTCCCACACATGCCAGCTGGGTGACCTTGGGCTAGTCACAGCTCTTCAGAGCTCTCTCAGCCCTACCCACCTCACAGGGTGTTTGTTGTGAGGGGGGAAGGGCAAGGAGATTGTAAGCCCCTTTGAGTCTCCTGCAGGAGAGAAAGGGGGGATATAAATCCAAACTCTTCTTCTTCTTGGGTGCTGTGTGGTTTCCGGGCTGTATGGCCGTGTTCTAGCAGCATTCTCTCCTGACGTTTCGCCTGCATCTGTGGCTGGCATCTTCAGAGGATCATTGTCAATTTTATCCCAGTCTTGTGCACTCATCTTTTGGCTGGTATTGATATGAAGGACTAATAACTCCCTGTCTAAGTTTGCAAGTTCTTTGCGGGTGGTGTGGATTCTCTCACGTAAAAGCGTACGTTCTAGGCGGTTTTAGATGCGGTGAGCCTGTGGTGTTTTGAAAGTCCTTTTGGCTGCAAGAAATTATGGGATAGTACCTGTGTCTCTGCAGCGTAGAAGAAAGGTTAGAGAACACAGTAAGGGCGTTTTTCCACTCGAGAGTAGAATAGTGTCGACTCATGAGGCTGAAAGAGTCGAGCTGTGTTAATCCCTTCGTTGCTTCCCACAGCAGCCGAGGTGGTCCTGCCGGAGCCGAGTTCAGCGGGCAGGATCATCTCGACTCATCATTCACTCGTCATATCTGATTGGATGCTGCGTTCGGGCGGGAATGTGAACGTGCGTCCCTTTTTAAAAAAAATTACGTTGCCATTTCGTTGCTACGAGCGGCGTCCAATCTACCCTTCGTCACTGCGCATGATCGTAGTGTTACACTGTTACTCCGCCGAAGTCTTCCGCTTCTGGCGCATGCCCAAAACATTCTCGCCTTCAGGATTGGTTGACTCGGGCTTAATCGACCCGGATTTAACGCTCTAATTCACGTCGGTTTTTCTTGAGTTCAACTCTTAGCTTCACGGGTTCACCTCACCATCGTGATGGATTCAAAAATTTAATGGCAGAACGGAGCAGAGCAGGACGAACCTATGTCGAACTCAGCAGATGTGGGGAGCACTTGGGTTGAACATAGGTCGAACTTGAGTTCGCATGGTGAGTGGGAAAACGCCCTTTGTGTGCTTTCCTGAGCCTTAGTTTTTCCAATTTCCATGTGTCTTGGAACAATTTCTCCCCATAGAGATGTTCAATGTATTGTTGAAGGCTTTCACGGCCGGAATCACTTGGGTGCTGTGTGGTTTCCGGGCTGTATGGCCGTGTTCTAGCAGCATTCTCTCCTGACGTTTCGCCTTCTTCTTCTTCTTAACGATCTTTTTTCTCAAAATGTTTTGAAAATGTCTCTTTACTTGCTGTGTGGAGCTCAGGAAATATTTTATTTCTCCCTCCCTATTTTGAAGCTCTGACTTTCATTTTCTGTGCTGCTTGCAGCCAGCCACTTTCTGCTGCTTCTCTGTCATTTGCTGGAGTGTCCTACAGATGTTTCCTCAACTAGCAGCATGGCTGCCCATCATTTCCACCATTGCTGTGCGCTAATAAACTCAGTAGTGCCGACTGATTATGCAAACATGAAGTTTTTTCCATTCTAAATTTTGTGTGAGGTGTCTTTGGTTTACAAAGCATATGTTACAAAGCATATGTATATGTATTGCTGAAGGCTTTCATAACCGGATTTAACAGGTTGTTGTAGGTTTTCTGGGCTGTGTGGCCATGGTCTGGTAGATCTTGTTCCTAACCCTCCGCCAACACCTTGATTAAGAACTCCTCAATTGATCCAATCATATGCCAATGTCTTTGCAAATCTGAAGCTCACCTGCCTAGACTTTATGGACTCCCAAAAATCCACAAGGACTTCACTCCACTCAGACCTATTGTGAGTGCAATTGGATCCCCTATATATGATTTGGCAAAATTCCTGGCTGCACAACTACAAATCCATATTGGACTGACTACACGTTACATTAAGGACTCTGCTCACTTCATTGAAAAAATCAGCAATCTTAAACTCAACCCCAGTGACAAACTGATCAGCTTTGATGTGTTTTCCCTATTCACCAAGGTCCCCATAGCAGACACCATGACACTCATTAACCGGAAATTCCCAAAAGACATCACAGCCCTGTTTCATCATTGCCTCACTACTAGCTACTTCCAGTGGGATAATGAATTCTATGAACAGAAAGATGGAGTAGCCATGGGTAGCCCTCTTAGCCCTGTAATAGCAATTTTTTATATGGAACACTTTGAGGAACAACTTACAAGCCTTGGTAACAACACCAAAAAAGCCCACCATATGGTTCCATTATGTGGATGACACATTCACCATTTGGAGCCATGGAGAAAAAGAACTCAACAAGTTCCTGGACCATATCAACAAGATCCACCCAAACATCCAATTTACTATGGAAAAAGAAAATGAAGGAAAACTGCCATTTTTAGATGTCTTAGTCAAAGTTCAAAGTTCAAAGACCTTTTTAGGCATTAAAACATAGCAGAACTAAGTAATCCAAATACAGTTTATTGAGATAAAACAGGTACTCCTGTTTCATAAAGTGCATACTTCAGATCGAAAGAGGAACCCAGGAAATTATTTTGTAATAATGAGCAAGAGTTTGGCCACTATGTCCAGTTGCTTGGGATTCTCTGTATTCATAAGATAGTTCAATTTAAGATTAAAAAGGCTTGGATGGACCAGTAAGGGATCCCCTAAAAACAGGTTTGGTCTAAAATCGTTAAATTTTGGACAGACTAATAAAATGTGCTCCAATGACTCCTCAGAGGTTTGACAGTATTCACATGTACGCTTTTGCTGTGAAGGTACCGTGAATCTCTCTGGGGAAAAGGTTAGTAGAAATGTGTTGGTTCTCAGTCTGGTAAATAGCCACCTCAACTCAGGGCAGTGATGGCAAACCTTTTCGAGACTGAGTGCCTGAATTGCAATTCAAAACCCACTTATTTATCACAAAGTGCCAACATGGCAATTTAACCTGAATACTGAGGTTTTAGTTTAGAAAAAACAGTTGGCTCTGAGGTACATGTTACTCAGGAGTAAGCTTGGTGAAGCAACCGTGCAATGCTTTCAATGGGTGTGGATGTGTGAGGTGTCTTTGGAACACTTTATATGGGAGGGTTTATTCAGAAGCAAGCCCCATTGCCAGCAACTGAGCTTACTCCCAGGTAAAGGATCATACCCAGGCCAGGCTAGGTGTTTGTGTGTGTGTGTGTGTGTGGGGGGGGTAATTTTCCACACACACCCCATGATGAACTCTGTGCAAGCGTGCCCACCGAAACAGCTCTGAGTGCCACCTCTGACACCCGTGCCATAGGTTCGCCACCACTGACTTAGGGTCAGACAAGATGTTTAAGTATGCAGCTGTCTTGCATTTCCCGGGCATGATGTTAAAATGGAGGGGGGAGAACAAGCTCCTTGCTTTACTAACTAGGTGTTCCTGATCGAATAGCCATACCTTGATACAATGTCCTATCTCGCTAGGAGAAAGCATAAGGAGCTGGTCCCAAGAAAGACCCAGGGAGGAAATCTTTGATTTGATATGAGCCCACCAGGTAAAAGATTGAAGTTCGTGGAGGGTGCAATAAATTAGACTATAAGGGTTATTAAGGAAACATAACTGAATCCAAAATTTAAAGGTGGCCCACCATGCTTTTGTTTCCAAGAGGTGTAGTCCTGCCTCGAGGCAGAGGCAGAGGGCAGCATAGGGTACGCAATGGGGGACCCCGAAAAGCTTATATAAAAATGTCTTAGTCATCCGCAAACCAAACAAACAATTGGGCCACACAGTATACAGAAAACCTACACACATTGATAGATATCTGCACAAAAACTCCAGTCATCATCCAGGACAAAAAAGGAGCATCATAAAAACTTTGGTAGATGGCGCAAACAGAATCTGTGAACCCCACCTCCTTCAAGATGAATTGAATCACCTAAACTGGGCTCTAGAGGCTAATGGTTACTCTACTACAGACATCAGAAGAGCTGCAAGACCAAGAACAAGCCACATGAACAAAGATAAAGAGCCATCTAGAGGGAAAGTGTTCTTACCATATATCAAGGGAACTACTGACCACATAGGAAAACTGATGAAGAAACATAACCTACAAACAATCTACAGACCCGCTAAGAAAATTCAACAAATGCTATGTTCAGCAAAGGATAAGAGGAATCCTCTAGCTACTGCAGGAGTCTACCGCATACCATGTAGCTGTGGACAAGTCTACATAGGAACCACCAAACGCAGCACTCAGACAAGAATCAAAGAACATGAACGGCACTGCAGACTATTTCAGCCAGAAAAATCAGCAATAGCAGAACACATGATAAGCCAACCTGGACACAGAATATTATTTGAAAACACAGAAATTCTGGACCACTCTGACAACCACTATGTCAGACTACACAGAGAAACCATTGAAATCCACAAGCACATGGACAATTTCAACAGGAAGGAAGAAACCATGACAATGAACAGAATTTGGCTGCCAGTGTTGAAAAACACTAGAATCAAGACAATGACTAATCAGCTCCACACAAAGACAGGATAATTATAGATAATAGCAATCAAAGGGAACAAAGGCCAGACTACTTCTATTCAGATGGCCTCACCTATTGACCTGACAGTATATATACTCCCCTTGCTTTCCTTGCCTACATCAGATCCTCTGAAGATGCCAGCCACAGATGCCAGCCACAGATGCAGGAGAGAATGCTGCTAGAACACGGCCATGCAGCATGGAAACCACACAGCACTCCAGTGATTCCGGCTGTGAAAGCCTTCGACAATACAATAAAAGACCTGTTTACAATAGAGATGATTTCCTTGGTTGTCTTAGTCCTACTGCACCTGTGAAGAGTCACACAGGTTGACTTAAATTTTCCAGCCTTGCCCATTTCCCCTCCTTTCCTGATTTACATTTTCTCCCACTGGTACCTGGAGACTGTAGTTAAATCCAGTAAATTCTGAATACACCCCAGCACGTTGAATGCCATAGACTGATAAATGCCGCTTACTGTGCAGTTCCAAAGTAGCACACAAGCACACATATACTAACATCATTGTTTTTTTAATTTTCCAAGAACTGTATTGTTTAAGGCTTTCACAGCTGAAATCACTAGGATGTTGTGGGTTTTCTGGGTTGTGTGGCTGTGTTCCAGTAGTATTTTCTCCTGATGTTTCACCTGCATCTGTGGCTGACATCTTCAGAGGATGGATGCCAGCCACAGATGCAGGCAAAACATCAGGAGAAAATACTACTGGAACATGGCCACACAACTTGGAAAACCCACAACATCCTAGTTCCAAGAACTGTTTATGATGATGCTGGGACATGTATTATCCAAACAAGCCAGTTAATTTTGAGTGCATATCAACAGCAATTATCTGGCCAGTCAATGGGCTGAATGCCACCAGTGTACAAAAGCAAAACTACTCAAAATGTTGTTTTGAAATGTAAGCAAATGCTTCAGGCAATCTTGTGAGATGTTCAGATCAACACTAAACAACATTGTGACCAAGAAAATGATGGATGTGAATCACATTTCTGCCAAGCATCCCTGATCAATCACCCTGAGGTGAAGACAATATACAAAAATGAAAATGAAAAGGGCAGCATCAACTCATCCCTAGGTATCCTGCCTGTTTGCCTTAGGGCAAAGCATTAATAGGCTTTCCAAGAAAATCAAACAGCAGCCCATAATATCTGAACAGTGTATCATCACATCACCCTTCTTCATTGTTATTGAATCCCCCTCCAGGATGACCTTTAATTGGTTCTTGATGGACCAGTTTTGTCATTTCTAAAACCTTTGACTTGTGAGAATCCTTAACCAAAGAAACCAAGCCAAGTCCAGAATGTTTGAAACGGTACATACAGTTACTATGAACTCTGTGTATTCTACAGAATCATTATTTGTTCTGTTTTATTTCACCATTTTTATTTGAATGATACATGTCATGTCTAAGTCTGTTGAACCTTAATTATTTATTAATTTGTAGTTTATTGAATTATTATTGTACTACCCCTGCAGGGTAAAAAAATACAGTGGGCCTAGATAGGGCAGGTGGTGAGGGCAAATAGGGGCTGGGAGGACTTGCTGGGGATGGGGGGAGGGCAAGAGGGCTTTTGGAGCCCTGGAGAAGTGGCGGCAAGGTGCCACTGCTCCAGGGCAAGGATGGAATGTCCGATGATGAATCCTCCTCCTTATTGGAGGAGGGTTTGTTGTTGGATATTCCATCCCCTAGCACTTTATTTTTGGTAAAATTATTTCCAGTATGGTGTAGTGGGTAAGAACAGTGGACTCTAATCTGGAGAACCAGGTATGATTCCCCATTTTTTCACTTGAGCGGCAAACTTTTATCTGGTGAACCAGATGTATTTCCGCACTACTACATTCTTGCTGGGTGTCCATGGGCTAGTCTCAGTTCTTTGAAACTCTCTCAGCCCCACAAGGAGAGGAAGGGAAAGGAGTTTGTGAGTCCCTTTGAGCCTCCTTACAGGAAAGAAAGGGAGTACAAATCCATGTGCCATATCCATGTGCCATATTGTACCTTCAGGATGGACTAAAAATATCCAAACAATCAAACAAACAATTCATATGAGAATTCTACAAGTTATGTGTTACATGGGGAAGTATCTTTCTTGCATCTATTACCTATTGACTTCCTCTGGGTGACCCAAATTTCTAGTGTGATAGAAAAAGCCCCCACTTTGTCCATGCCCTCAGTCAATTCCTTCTTTCTAATTTTAACAGAAATGTCAAAACTTTGAATCCTTTCTTCCTTTTCATATTTCTATGAAAGTAATCTACTTACATCTGCACATCATTCTCCAAAGATCTTCTCATTATCTCTGAAAATTCAAACATAACTTCCATGCAAAATGAATTTCCATCAGTCTTTGTAATTGCAATTAAAGATTAAATAATACCCTACCCTCTCTTCAATTAAAAGTTGTTTGTGACGTGAAATAGTACAATATATGGCTTAAATTTAATTAATTCTGATTCCATGTCTCTTTTTAACATTAATTATCAATAGCAATGAAAATGGAAAGCTTCAACAGAAGGGGAATGCAGATCAGTTCTTTGAGGATTCCTGGTGCAAATGCTCAGGCAGATGGTGAGCAGTGAGAGCTATCCTGTGTCTTTGCTTTTGCAAACTCCCAACAGTTGGCTGTGCTCATATTTAAACAAATTTCATTCCTCCTGTTTGTCCAGATGCCAAAATTGGAATAGAGAGTCAGTGCAATGACAGCGTCTGGATGTATTATATCTGCAAGGCAAAGATAATTCAGCTTGTGTGCAGGTTAATGACATGTGTATATCAGAGCACACAGAGGGTGGAACACAAAAAAACCCATTAGGGCCATAACAGTATTATAGGACAGTCTGGGGTATTCCTGGCTGTTATTTAAATATTTCCTGGTAGTTGCTTTTCACCCTCATAATAGGTTCCATGAAGAATGGGAAAGGACTTCACAGTAAATAGGTTGGGTATGAACATTCATTTTGGACTATAAACATAGCAGTTAGTTGGTGATATCAGCATATGAGCTGTATTGTTCACTGGCTGGTTTGTGTGTCTAAATGAAAAATTTAAACACTTGGAGGAAGAAAAAAATCTTACTTAAAATTACCACTTTGAGCTCTTGGAAATCCATCATGGGCAATCACACTGTAAAGAAATATTCTCTGAGGCAGAGACAAATCCAACCAATATTGACTAATTACAAATCTAACATTTGTAAGCAAACATTTTCCTATTATTCGCGAAAGATTGGCTGAGATCCTTGTATATGAGTGTGTATGTTGCCTGGGGTTTAATTACTGATCTCTACAAATCATCCCAGTCTTTTTGAAGATATGCCTCTAAAAGCTGTATCTCCTGGGATTTTTCTAGTGAAAAAGTGAGCATTATAGGACTGGCATTCTCAATCTCAGATACATGTCAAACCAGAGAGAAGAATCCCCCCTACACACACGCACACGCACACGCACACACACACACACCATTTACTGTGCAGCAGACTGGGGATTCTGTGGCAATTAGTGTTGCTCAGCTGCTGCAGCAATTAGGCTAGCGGAGGGCAAAAAATGACAATTTCCCCTTCCTTCTGCCTGTTTTTTTCTCCTTCCCCATACCTTTAGCACTCTTTAAGTGGCATCTGAGGTACTCAGGTGCATCCTAAGAAATATATGATTGATGTCTTGGGATATTTTTCCGGGCCATCACTTCTGGGCCATTCTTCTGGGTGCCCATGACTCTGCCAGAATAGCATTTTAGGTATCAGGGAATGGACAAGGGGGTCAGGGAGAAAGGACTGATGGGATCATGCACTACTACCAGCCTGCCTATTATATCAATTCCCCAGCAACAGAGGCCTCAAGGTAAGTGGGGTTAGAGGTGATTGGGATTTGGAAGTATGTAATATGCCTGGAAGGATGAAAGGCAATTGGGACTAACAGGAGCTCAGCAGAGACAACAGCCCTACACATTCATGGAACGCATGGGGAGGAAGAGAGGTGTGAGCAGAGGCGTAGCTAGACCAGAGTGCGCCTGGTGCACACTCTGGTTTTTTCACCACCCGTGGTCTCTCATAATTTCTTGTGCCTCCCCACGGCGCACTTTCATGCTCTGAATTCACCTCTACTTTTAGGAAAGGAGCAGGCCGGAGAACAAGGCCGGAAGCCTGCCTGCGTAGCCTGGGCCTGGTGGGAACTACATATCCCAGGAGCCCTTGGGAAATGTAGTTCCCACCAGGTCCAGGCAACGCAGGCAGGCTTCCAGCCTGCTCCATTCCTAAAAGTAAGTGGGGTGGGGCACTGTGGGGGGGTGCTGTGGGGGGGAGGGGGGCCACAGGGGGAGGGGGGCCATGGGGAGAGGGGGATTTTTCCACCTCCCACATGACTAGAAATGGTGCACCCAGTGCATCGTGCACCCCCCACCCCCTGGTGGCTTCGCCACTGGGTGTGAGGACTCCTGATCCACTGTTTGATTACCTGTTTATCTATAGAAACAAGCACATGAAGGAAATGGCTATGCAACACTCCCCCTTTCATGATCCGTGATGTTATGAAAGCAGCATGATTGATCATAGGGAAGAGGGATACATGTGACCACTTGCTCTTTGTGGTTGGACTTTGCAGATGACCAGGTAATCATGCAGAGTAAGGGTATGGGTCCACCATTCTCATGCCTTCTCTCCCTCAGTGGGCCTTTCCCCACTTACCTTCTGCTGCATGCTACGCGGGCCAAGTAGTGCGGGGTCCTGGGGCACTCCCCACTACAGGGGCGGCGACAACGCAGCTGCCCTGACACTGCCACTGTCACGCCCCCTCAGCGCGCGTCATTCCTGGCGCTAGAGAAAACAGCACCTTTTGATCGCACCTCGCCGCAGAGCGCAGGGTTGTGGGGAAGCCAGGGCGTGCGCCAGAAATGATGCACACAGTGAGTAGCACGCAGCGACGGTGGTAGAGAGAAAAGTGGGGAAAGGCCCAGTGACATCTGAAGCTCTCAGCAAATAAAGCTTTTAACAAGAGTACTCCAATTGTTCGCAATTCCTGAGCACTTCCTAACCTACTACAGAAAATATCCCCACATAGAGAGTTTTGGAGAATACATTTGTTTGGAGAACTCTTGGGAAAAGCTTTATTTCCTGAGAGCATTCAGATGTCACTCACAGCCTGCTTCCTTCTAATTTGAACCTATGGGGAAAGGTTGCTGAACACTGTTCTATAAACCCTTTGTGGAAGAGTTCTCAATTTCTATTCGTGAGAAAATACATCCAGAATTGTATAGGTATTCATCCCTTCTCACATATTGCTTACCACTCTCCACACCCTTGGAAGGTCTCAACCAATGACAATGTCTTGGAAGAGGAGTGTGTGATGGGCAGATTAGGTTCTGATGGTGGCATATTCGTGGGAAGGACAGCTAGAAAACAGCAGTTGAGCAGTTATACAGTTAAAAGGTGGAGAGTATGGTCCATTCTGCACAACACAAATAAAGAATCTTCAGGACAGAAATGAAAGCATTTGGGAAGGAGTTCTGCATAGCTTTCCCCCAAAATGTCTTGAAATCCCTTTCTTCCAGCCTCAATTTTTTTTCATTTGGAAACACTAAACTAGTGATCTTGTTGACAAAAATGTTTTGAAAATGCTTCCTGCTTTCCACATGAAGAGCAGGAAATGTTTTATTTTTCCCACCTGATTTTGAAGTTTTCACTTTTGTTTTTTTTTGTTGCTCGCCACCCGCCATTTTCTGCCACTTCAGTTCTGTCCACCATTTGCTGACATTTCCCAGGAATATTTACTCATCTGACATTGCTGCTGCCCACCATTTCTGTCATGAATGTATGTTAATAAACTTGGTGTTGCCTGCTGATTACATGAACATGTCACTTTTCCTTTTTAAATTTTCTGTAAGGTATCTTGGAAGCTACTGAGACACAATTTGAGAATCAGCAATATGCACAGATTTTGAGATACTCACAGAAAGTAACAATGGAAAGAACCATTGTCACTGGAAACACTTTATTTTTCTGTGCTAAGTGGACCAAAAAACCAAACCCAAAATGGTTATTTTAAAAACATTTGCAAAGTTCTATGTGGGGGGAAAAAACCCCTATATCTGGTTGAGCAAAGCTGTGGCAAAGAACAGCTTAAGGCTAACTGGAAAGAAAAGGCAATTTGTAACTAAATATCACAAATGCCGGAATAGAGAAACAGTTCAGAAGTTCAGTGGGGGAAAAAAACTTTCCCCCCCCCCCCACCCCCCCCCCCCCACCCCCCCCCCCCCCCGCCCCCCCCCCCCCCCCCCCCTCCCCCCCACACCCCCCCCCCCCCCCTCCCCTCCCCGCCCCCACCCGCACCCCCCCCCCCCCCCCTCCCTCATCCCCCACCCCCCCCCCCACCCCCACACACCCCCCCCCCCAACCACCCCCCCCCCCCACCCCCCCCCCCCCCCACCCCCCCCCCCCCCCAGCGACCCCACCCCCCCCACCCCCCCCCCCAACCACCCCCCCCCCCCCCCCCCCCCCCCCCCCCCCCCCCCCCCCCCCCCCTACCCACCCCCCTACCCCTCACACCCCCCCCCCCCCCACCCCACCCACCCCCCCCCACCCCACCCCCCCCCCTCACCCCCCCTCCCCCCCACCCCCCCCCCCCCCCACCAGATGTCTACATACAAATCCAGGTCAGTGTGCCAATTTTGAAATTTTGAGTTGTTCGGTTCTATTGCATTGTGCTTGGCACACTGTTTTCTATCTTGTGGGCATTCTACAGAGTTGCCATAAATCAGCAGCAACCTGATAGCAAAACAAACAAATATTTAAAAACTCACATTGTTATTCTAAAAAATCAGGGGCCAAGTTGATTATCTACTATACTGGGGAAATTATATCATTTACTAGCAAAGAATAGGAAAATAAATACATCTCTATAATGAGATGCAACAATTGAACTCTATTCTCTATAATCATCATTCACTGATGTAGCTGTTCACAGCAAGAAAGGCTAAGACTGGACTATTAACATTTGCCTTATTAAAGGTAAAAATGTTTATTGCCAGTTTTGTTCAAAATGTGCCATTATGCGAAGATAGGGGTAACACTGAGATAAATATAGTAGCAGTGCAATCTTTAATCCATGCTCATCTATTGGACCTTTGGGTCAATCCTTCATAATTCTTTTATTTTATGGTTTCATTAAAGCTAAAATCTGTCTCTAGTTCTTTTGGTTTGTGAACAAATGCTACCATGGCAACTTGTTTTGTGGCAAAGATTGCAAGACACATGTAGCCTTTGCTGAAAGCCTGGCTTGTTTCACTCACAGTCTTCAAAGATCCAAGTCACATCCCCTTTCCTTAATGCCATTTCCCCAGTTCTCTTCCTCAAAGATTTTATCTTCTCTGTGCTGTTAGTTGTCTTTAGGATGGGGATGCTTATAGTTGCTCCCATCATTATATCCCTTGCACAATTGTGTGAGTCGCTATTTTTTTTTACAAAAAGAAAAAGTACTCCTTGTGGAGGGAGTACACACAACTAAAGACTAGGAACATAAAGAATAGTTCTTTATTATGTACTGCATTGCCTTTTTTTTATCAGGACATGCCAATATAAATTGGACTTGTGCAACCTGATTGCTTCAGGAAAAAAAAATCCTCTATTACACACCATGTAGACCTGCAATAAATAAAGGTACAATGAGGGGGGTTGTACATAAAGTAAATCTACTTTTGCATTATGATGATACCCCAAACACCTCTTGCCTGGCTGGTTATGAATAATTTTTCAGGAGCAAGTTTTTATTAAAGTATTTGTAGTAAGCAAGGAAAATGCTAAAGATGGTTTTGCAATGATATAATGAAACCAACAGTTGCTCTGCTGTGAATTATTTTCATGCAGATAGCAAGAGCCATCTTCATTCAAACTGTCCAATTACTACATGAAATCAGCAGTATTCATTATTTATTTGAATACTTCATCCCACTGCTCCTCAGTGAATGAGTCTATTTCATTTCAAGCATATTATATAAAGCAGGAAAGCTCTATCCAACATTCCAGCCATAGATTTAATAAAGTCTACATGAGAGGAATTCATTCAAAGTTTACATTTCCATGGGGCATTGGGGAAGGAAGCTTGCTGGATACAATTAAGTGAGACAAAATGATTGAAATTCCATAGCAAAATGAACCAGACAAATGCCATGTAAACATTGTTACTACATTGACCAAATGCTTAAGAATGCTGAGGCTCAGCATTTTCCATGCTACATGGGTCAACTAACATAAAAAAGCTTCTCCCTCCTCACATCCTGTGATGAGATCATCAAATCACATAGGAGAGGGTTCCTTCCTAAGTATTTCTTTTGTGACTGACAAGTCATCAGGTCTAATATTCATTTTTAAATCAATTAATAAAATGCAGCCACCTCCTACTGATTGCTTGGAAAATGAACAGACACATGTTTTAGCACAGATCTGGGAAAACAACCCTAAGTTTTCATGACAACTTTATTAACATGAAATGGCTTAAGGTCTGGTGACCTTCTGGCAGGCTGTAGAATCACACAGCACATATGCTCATTTCTCTATATTTTTTGTCTCTAGTGTGCAGAAAGCTGTGGATATCTAAATCCACAGATCAGGACCACACTAGAGAAAGGAAATTTTTATGAGATTTAGGATCCACTTTCTCCTATAGAAAGCTTTCAGGCAGCCAACAATTCTTCATCTTCTCCTGCCTGCATGAGCCACATGGAAGCTCTCTGGAGGCAGCAGGATGGTGTTGCAGCAGCACCATCCCCAGCCATCTCCCAGAACTGTATTGGGTCACTGGTATCTACATGGCCATCTGGAATCTGAATTTTCACAGAAGTGCCCCACACATAACGAAACAGCGTGTGCCCCAGCCGCTTGTCACCAAGCCCCAAGCCCCTGCAAGGAGGCAGGTGGCAGGGCTCAGCAGTGAGTGGCCATGGCACCCACCTGGGCCACCCACCTGGGCTGCTGAGCCCTGCCCCTGGCCTCTGTGCAGGCCGGCTTTTGCCCTCCCCAGACCCTGGGGACGGCAGGAGTCGGCCTGCAGAAAGACGGGGGTGGGACTCAGACCAAGCCCAACCCCCCAAGCCTCACCTCAAGCCCTGCCCCCACCCTTGAGCAGGGGGGAAGGGGTGGGGTGCCCAGAGGAGGTGTTACCTCCGGGCGCCATTTCCCCTTGACACGCTTCTGAATATTCAGCTTTATACATTCAGTCTATAATACAGCCCAATCCTGTCTGGGCCAATAGGTGAGTAGGTGAGGACTTAATTACTAGATTGTCTTTGTTTATGGCTTTATATTATTTATATTGGGTTTTAAACTGTAATGTTTTATTATATTGATTGTACACCACCCAGAGCCCTTTGGGGGTTGGCAGCATACCAAATTTGACAAATAAATAAATAAACTCAGAAATAATAAAAACTGCTATATGACTTACTTCAAACAAAAGATTTGCTAATCTAATGTTTAATGAATGTGTTGTGCACTTCCACAAAACCTGAATCACAGTTTTTGGTCCCACTGAAAAGCTGGTTACCTGCCCTAATTCTGAAGAACTGAAATAATATTTTTTTAGGCATGGCAAAGCAGAAAAGCTCTGTTTAAATAACAAACAAAATAACTAACGAACAAACAAACCAAGGGAAGATGTAAATACCTCTTACACTAAAAATAATGTGTAACATGTTTGTGGAATCTGGAATTAGAGGTTTGAAAACAGATGTGTTGCTGTAGAGGTTTGTATGTTAAGCTATGATTGGATAGATCTGGATCCAGTTCATTACTCACCCATTAAGTTTCTTTGGACCAGTCATTCCTTCTCAGTTGAATATATATTAACAGAGTTGTGTAAGGATAAAATAGAGCAGAAGTATACACCTTGAGTGCCTTGAAGTAAGTAGGATAAAACCATATAAACAATTGGCAACGATGTTCCACTCCTTTGATTTAACTTGGCTTGGTGTACCCTATTTTAATTTGAATGGCAGCACCATTTCGCAAAAGATACAATTTTACTGAAAATGGGAGCCATACAATATGTTTTATACAAAATGCTTTTCCTGCCCTCTTTTAAAACTGATTCCTAATAATTAAGCATCAGAATAGCTTATCATTCCAGCTTCCTTTCCAGATTTTTTTTATTTTTCTTTGACTATGAATATGAAAAGGGATAAAGTAGCATGATCTTTATGCTGTCACTCTCAGAGCAGGCTCTGTTACCTAGGCTGAAAACTGAATACTGTGTCGGGATGAAAAGAAGCTCATTTAGTTTTTTTCCCCCTGCACATTCAGCATTGATTCCACGAATATTTTACAAGAGCCAATTTCAGTAGTCTGAGCAATAACAGGATGCATTTATGGTGGGAAAGAGTCATTTGTAAGGTAGTATTTGGCTGGCAAGTGCCTTTTGAATATTCACTCAGCAGGTTATCTGCAATTTAAATACCTTGTTGTAGTTAACAAGGATTATATTTTTAAAGGCCATTAACAAGCCTTAGGGATTAATTCTCAACTTATTCAACCATAACTAAGTGAATAAGGCAAGCTCTAAATATGGTGCTGAGTTAGCATCACTACCTTTTATGCATTTGGTAATTTGATGTGCAAGGAGAGAAAAGGGGATGCATGTTATCAATTTATCATCAATATACCAAATTATCAACAGGGCCAAACCTGCAGATACTCACATCCAGAGTGGAGTCATGAACAAACATGGTTTACAGAATAATATGAAATCCCCCCCACCAAAAAAAGAAAAGAAAAATCCTAGTGTTAGAACCCCCACAATATATGAAGCAGCACATGTAGCTTTGAATGGCCTTGGTCACAATTACTAGGCATTCACAACATTACTGCCAGCCTTTCATGCCTTGGATTCTGTCAGTAAAAGGGGGAGAAGCATGGTCCTTTCCAGGGCTGTTTTGGCCTTTGAGGGAAAACTCATTGGGCCCAGGCAGTCAAGAGGTAGTGATAGATTAGGGCAAACAAAACAGAAAAATGGGGAATGAATCAGCACTGCCCAGGGTAATCAGCCACCACCAATCTCTCAGCTAACAGACTAGGAACTAAGTATCTAGCCTTTACAGGGTATTACTGAAGATCAGCCCTTCAAGGTGGGCTGAACTCATTTTGGAGAAGAGACCTGTGCGGAGTTCTTCCCTCAATTTTTTTTTGTAATGTCCTAAAGATGTCCTATTTATGCTATGTGAAATCCATCAGTGTTCCACAGAGAATATGAAACACTATGTCTATTTAAAACAACAATTCAGACTTCTCACTAGAGAGGAACAAGACTCAGACATTATCATGCAAAAAGAGTAATCTTATAACTTCTTCTCAAGGACACTGAACATCAAAGCTGTTCTACTTATTTGAAACCAGTCCAATGGACAAGCAGGGCTGTCAGCCTCCTGGTGGAACAGAACCTCCTGCCTCTCATTTCCCATTGTCACAATGGAGAGAGACTTTAAAAAAACTGACAATCAGACCTATAGTGTGATGTCACTTCCAGGGGAAAAAAAGCAAAAGTAATGCCAGACTTCCCTAGAAACCACTGAAATTCTATGGTTATCATAGAGTTTTCAGTGACTTCTAGAAAAGATTGGCATTATTATCATCATCATCATCATCATCATCATCATCATTATCGTCATCGTCATCGTCATCGTCATTAATAATACTTGTATACGACTGTTGACATTTGCCACATATCCCCTCTCTGGTCTGATGAGCTTTTTTCGTAATAAGACAGGGTTTGGGTTCAGTCAAAAGCCTGATAAAACTGAGCTGTCTTGTCTTAGATATTCAGCAGTCTGCTGGATGCTGAACATCGTTTCGAAGGACCGGACGGACTTCGGCGGTGATGATATCTGATATGCAGGAACCTCATTCGTCAAAGACTGGACTTAAATATTCTGCAGATATAAGTCCTT
Organism: Sphaerodactylus townsendi; assembly: GCF_021028975.2. NCBI lineage: Eukaryota > Metazoa > Chordata > Lepidosauria > Squamata > Sphaerodactylidae > Sphaerodactylus > Sphaerodactylus townsendi. Next base: position 36,847,792 of record NC_059433.1, on the reverse strand, counting down.
TAATCTCTATAAAGGATAAGAGAACAAAGGGTGGGATTCAAAGCTTGCTGAAAACCTAATTGGTAAGGAAAAGGGCCTGATGCCTATTCTGAAGAGGAATGAGACATTTCTCCATTTTGTTTACAAACTGATAGAAGCAGGCACATGAAATCATCTTCTATATATATAAAAAGCTAACAGTGTTTTTGTTGATGACAGTATACCTCAGTAACTGCTGGGCCAATTCCTCTGAAAATTCCCAGCCACTATAGTCAGCCAGGTGAGAGTGTTTTTAGATGTTCACATACCTGAAATTTCACACCTGGCCCATGTAAAACACCTTTTTTCTGGTGCTCCCTGGTGAAGGACATGCAGCTGCCTGTGTTTAACTGTCACCCTTAGAATGTTCGTGCTGCTTGGAATGTTCACTCAGACGGCCAGATATGAGCAGTGAAAATAGTACGTAGGCAATAACTCGAGTGGAAGTGAAACACATGCACACACATACACACAAGGGAGAGGGAAGGGAGGGGTGGCATGCAAGGGAAGAGAGGGAGGGAGAGGAAAGGGACAAAGGGGGAGGCATGCAAGGGAAGAGAAGTGAGAGAGGGGAGACAGTGAGGGGTGGCATGCAAGGGAGGGGAGGCAGGGGGCCCAGCATCTTGATATGACCCACCCACCCTAGTGGAGGAAAAGGGAAGGGAAGGAGGAGGAGGGGTGGCAAGCAAGGGAAGAGAAGTGAGGGAGGGAAGAGAGTGAGGGGCGACATGCAAGGGACAGGAGGGAGGGGCCAGGTACCCTAAGGTTCCGCAGATGCTGCGATTTACAGTTGGTCAAACCGAACGCGCATTACTCAACATTTTTTTAACAACCATGACATACTTTGAATAAGATTAGCGTCAAGAGGGTTTCCTCAGAAGCGACATTTTATTGCCACCAACCCAAACTTACTCTCAGGTAAAGGATCATGACCAGCCAACCCCTAGATGTGTGGGAGGGGTTGCCTTTCCATTCCCCCCTTTAGGAATGCAGGCATCCACGAATGACATCGCACAGTATCGAGCTCGCGTGTTTACGCCGAAACGCATTACTGCTGGCCTCTGCAATTGATTTGGTGCTACTGTTCCTTTGTTTCACTACAATAAGCCACAGCAATCATTGGCCAGACGCTGAATATATATATAAAAATCTATCAGTATGTTTTTCTGCTGACAGGTAATCTCCCAAACTACTGGACCGATTGCTTTGAATTTTTCACACAACGTCGCATTCGCATGCGGCCAGGTTTCCATACTGTTTCCACACCTCCTGTTGTGTACATATTACAACTGTGCCCGTTATTGTGTACATGCCACACCTGTGACAGTTGGAACCACAGTTCTGTTCCACAACAGCGCCATCTGCTGGCTGTCAAAGCAACACCCTCTGATACAAGGGAAACAACTATGCCTTCCTTGAAAACCACTGCCTTATGGAGTGAAAGGGATGGGGCAGGCCATCTGCACATGGCCCATCCACCCTAGCAGAGGAAGAGGAAGGTGAGGGAGGGTCCAGGGGGTTGCTGGACCAAACGCTCTGAAATTTGAACACAACGTAGCTCATGACTCCCAGCGTGTTTTACGCTAGATAATTCACCTGCAAGGGAAGGGAGTGAAAAAGACAGGATCAGCCACCTGCACATGGCCCACCCACCCTAGCAAAGGAAGGGGAACATTAGGGAGGGACCGTCCGGGTTGCCATGCAAGGGAACGGGAGAGAGGGAGGGGAGCGAGGGGGCCCTTGCCCCTCCCCTCCTTTGCAATCATTGTGCAATGACACATATTCGAACCGTTCGCTTCCCCTTTTCTTTCTTTTCCACTTCACCAGACTCAGCCACAGCAACGTGTGGCCAGGCCCGCTAGTTGACTATAAAATACCATTTAGTTGCAGCATGTTATACACTCTGAAGAACCTTGTTCATGGAAGAACCATGCTAATTTGAGAAATTCCATGTTGGTAATTCTTGGCTATTTGCAAAGAACTACCCTTGAGAAATACCATTATTCATATTCAGGATCTTGAATCTGGTAATAGTTTGATACTTTTGGGTTTTGCAGATATACAGAGATGGCAAATCAGATTCCATATAAACCCTTAATTTTAATACACACACACATAGGATTGTTCGGGCATGAAGCATTAGCATATAGAGTATATTCAACATACACAGAGTGCTTAGAGAATAATAAATCAGGTGCTCTGTGCAGTCATTGCTGTATTGAATGAGAACTATGAGGGAAAAGTGGGATTTTCTATTTTATAGAAATAGGAAAGCACAGAAATGTACCAACTATGGGACACCTCTTTATGTTGGCAAAAATGGACTTAAGACATCTTTAGATGAAATAGATACTCTTGTTTCTCTGTGTTTACCCATTTAATACTGAAATCAGTGGGGGGTGGCTTAAAAGAAGCAGATTATTTATATTTTCCTTGATTTGGCAAAGCTTTTATCTAAAAGTATACAGAGTTGTTCTGAGTGAAACAAATTGGAGATGGAGAACAAGATTTTTCTATCTGGATCTCACTGTGTGTAATTTCCTAAAATATCAGATCCTACCCTTCATACCCTGCCTTATTAAAATAAGGATTTAATATGATCTTCCTGAAACATGTACTGATAAATGCCAGCAACCATGTGTGTGTAGCAGAATGTCCAAACCAATACCAGGCCAAGTGCAAAAAGGCCTGTTAGCAAAATTAAGTCACTGAGTGAGTTATTCCAGCTAACAGAGACTGGAAGCCTCATGGACATGTATCTTGATTACCAAACCCTGCTAAGGTTACTGTAACATAAAGGAACTGGGATACACCTTGTCACAAGATTTCTATCTAAACGCCTTTAGCACAATCGTTCCTTCCCTGATCCACTCAAAGCCTCAGCCAAATTTAAATAACATATCTGGACAGAGACTACTAAAAGGAACTCTGCCTAAGCCATTCAAGGCAAACCCTGACCCAATCACAAGACAATTGGCTCTACTGTCTCAACATTTAGAAGACACTTTTAGAAGGTCCCCTGAACTTAACCCTAGCAGAAGGAGAGGAAAGACAGCATGCAAGGGAAGGGAGGAAGGGGTGGCATGCAAGGGAGGGGGAGGGGGCCCGGCATCTGGAAATGGCCCACCCACCCTAGCCAAGGAAGAGGAAGGGTGGCATGCAAGGGAAGGGGAGGGAGGAAGGGGTGGCATGCAAGGGAGGGGGAGGGAGGAAGGGGTGGCATGCAAGGGAGGGGAGGGGCTATTAATTAGCTCAACCCAGCAATCCCAGCATGGAAATCCAGAATTTCAGGAAGAGAGCTCCTTGCTCCCACCCCAAATTATGCTAAAGGGGTATAAAAGGCTGCTCTTTACTAGCTCTAGTGCTAACTGGCTAGCTAGCTAGCTCCTAGTGAGCTCGCTGGCTCATTCCAGCTCTTTACTAGCCTGAACCTCTCTTGTGTCAAGTTGGTTTTGAGTTACGATATCGTCCTTCACTTGGATTCACATGCTGGCCATTTGAATTCTTGCCTTCTCCAAGAACTTTTCAGCTGAACCTTGGTAATGTATAAGTCCTCCCTATCCCCTTCCTAATCTTTCATCCAAACCTATTTTCCCACCCTTTTCATAACTCTTAGGAGCTGTGTATAAGCTTCTCTACATCTCACTGTGTGAATGTTTTTGCCAAAAACTTATAAAAATATTTAAATTCAATTTGGTCTCTTTTTGTATTCTCTGTGGAATGTTTCAAGCCATTTTCTGGTATAGTTATTCTAAAGAGCCCATTGCTAGCCTACCTCTCGCTGCCAAGCTGAGTTATTCCCCATCACAATTTTTAAAACTTTTTAACTGTTAAGCTAGCGTAACACCCCGGAATGCCTTCCATGCTCCTGGAACACCCCCTCCATGCCCATGGAACACCCTCACCACATCCCCACAGGGGCATGCGCCTGGTGTGTCATGCCCCCACCCCCCATCCCCTTGGAGCTACGTCTCTGAAAACAGTACATGATATGGTTTTCAGATCTTACAGAATATAACCTCCAAAACATCAAGATGCCATATATTCTTTCTTTTAATTTTTAAAGCATTCAATACCTTCTTCAGTGTTTGAACAATTATTATTTTGCCTGATGTGAATGATTTAGGATTAACAGCTCAGGGGGTCGTAACTCAAAGAGAAGTCTGTTCATTCAGTTTTCAGTAAACAGTTTTATAACTTGTCTCCTTCCATGTGTTTGAATGTGTTAGGCTTTGATTTCAAGACACAGATAGTTTTTTTTAAAATTCATTTTAATAGCCAATTTGTTCATAATGAACAATTACTTTTAACCCCACTGGCTATGGTACTGCTTAGTTTGCAAACAGAAAAAAAAGCTTGAAGAAGTATATGTGCTGCTAATGAGCATATATAACTCCTGTTGCTGTGCTTTAACAACCAACACTAACAACATCCAAAAACTAAGGTGAAAATATGTAGTTAAAAGGCCATTAATTTACACTGTCCCAGTTTCAAAGAGAATGTCTATAAAATATCTGTCATTGGAAAAATTAGCAAAAATGTATAAATATGTTCCAAACTTGTGTGAAAATATGAAATTCACTAAGAGCTGTTTTACCATGTATGGTGGACTTGTAATAAAACTAAAACAAATTGGATAGAATACATTCAATAATTCAGAAGATTTTAAAGATTAATATACGAATGAAAGCAGGGATTACCTTTTGGGGTATTATAGACAGACTGTTTGAAAAAAAAGAATATGGAACTTTGTTTTTATATATACATTGGCAGAGAGAGTATTGTATGTGCAAAAATGGAAATCCTCATCTGTATCCACAATAGAAAAATGGTTTATGAAGATACTGGAATTGGCTGAGATAATTAAACTTACTTCCTTAATTAAAATAATTTGTTTCAGTTTATAGATAACTCAAAACCCTTTTACTTAAAATGGAAAAAAATGAACTGGTGATTTGTGGATCTTAGGACTAGGAAAATAAGAAAATGGATATAATAGGGAAAAAGGGATTCTTATTTAATTAGTAATAATTAAGTGAGAACTAATCGAGAGCCCAGCCCCATGGGGGTAAAAAATGCTCTAGGGAATGGTGCAACCTTGTTCCAGTGCATTTGCCCCCCAAGGGCCACTTACCCAGGGGAGGAGGCAGACATGCCAGTGGCTGTCCATCCCACAACCCCAACATCATGAAACCCAGAAGTCCAGGCTAGGGTGGGGCTGTGCTTTCATTCCACTTGGATGCTAGCATGGCAGCCGTGGTTTGTGTGTGCGTGTGTGTGTCTGTATGTTCAGGTCAGGGCATTCTCAGGGGTGGAACCAATGTTAGTTGGTTCCCTCCCAGGGTTTAGGGTGGGGAATATGGTACACCAGCCCTCATACTTACACCACCATTTTGGTAGCATAAGTCCTCTACACCCTAAGGGATTTTCTGGTGGCAGGAGAGTTTCGGGGCATTTCCCAAGCTTCCCACACTGCTGGAAAGCCTTATTCCAACACTGGCACCATATCTTGCCACCTCCAGGTTTGGATGGGGCTGTCCATTATATTTCTATATACTAGAGAGCAAGTGGTAAATTTTAAATTATGTTCTTATTTGGTGCAGAAAAAAATGGAAGCCTGGTTTTTCTATTTTATAGTGGAGATTTTGCATTTTTAGTTGTTGTAGTAGTCCATGAATTTGAGAATGACGCATGACAGAGAAATTTTAATGCAAATGATTCACCTAGGAAATCTAGAATAATATAATCAAAATTATGCTGCCAAAATCCTATGTATCACAAATGGAACTAACCTCTAAGAATGCAGGTGTTGAATTTTAATTGACACAGTAGGTAATTGCAGTCTTCTCTCTGATCTAAACTCTCTTACATATTCTACTCTTATTGCCCACCTGGAGATTTCCCTTTGATATCAACAAGAGCCCTGACTGGGGAAAAAATAAAATAAAACAGAGGCAGGGACTATAAAGCAGAACATAAAATGTTCAGTAGTTTACCATGGTCCCTTTCTTTTTGAATAAAGATTTGCTTGCTGCAAACATAATGATTTATGTTATGTAAAACTAGTTAGTGTCACTGCAAAGCTAGGAAAATAAATAGATAATGTGGACAATTAAGCAAAGTCATAAAGTGAGCAATTATGTAAAGTCCTAATGCTGTCTGATAACAGAGATATGGGATAAGAAAAAGCAAACCCGGACTCACCCGGGGCGCCATTGCAGCAGGGAAGGATGGAGCGGCTGCTCTCCTTCTCCTTATGCCTCGGAAGGTGGTCATGTGATGGTTGGAACCATCATGTGACAAGGGAGCCGGGCAGGCTATATAAGCCGGTGCCCGGCTCGGCTTCTTCACGAGGCTTCGAGCAAGCAGAATGCTTGCTTGTCACTGCTGCTTGCCAGCTTGAGTGAAGCAGCTGTTGCAGCAGCGTTGAGAGGGCCTCGGGGGAGCCAGGAAAGCACTATTTAGGCAGCCAGCGCTGCTTATTAGAGCCAGCCCCGTTCGAGTTGGGAGTGATGTTCCAGCAATGGGTGCTGTGCCTGGGTGCCCAGCTGCTTGGCGCCCTCCCAACAGGCTAGTGAGTGGTCTGGGGGCTTTGCAGCCAGTGTGTGCAACCCAGCTGAAGCACCATCATTTCTGTTCCGTGGGGGGTGATATTTGCCATAGTGGGGAAAGTAGAACCCTTCCCACCTTTTCTCCATAGGGACTAAGGGTGCAGCTACTTTTATTAAGCTTAGTTAGGTTTATAATGACAAGTTATAGTTGGTTCATAGTGAGTTCTTGTAAGATCAAAGTTCATTCAAGTTTTCATCAAGGCTTTTAGTTATCTGCTATCTTCTCTTGTTTTGGGTTTATTTCTGCACTGAAGAAGCAGTGAATGAATTTCAGCATTGTCAATGCTTTAAGATAGCCTTGCAGGCCTCCAGAAAACAGTAAAGGTTTTGCAGGCTCAAAGAGGTCTGTTGGGGCCCTGCTGGCCCATGAAGGCCTAGGATAGGCTGACCAGCCGTCCCACCCTTTTGTATGCTTAGGACCGTTCCATGCCTTTGGATCACCGGTTTGTCCAGACCGTCCCGCCGGGTTCTACAAATCATGTCCCGGTTTCTTGGGAGGCTGCTGCACTCTGCCTCAAGCAAGTACGCAGTCGCGGCAGTCACTCGCAGAGTGACAAGCTGCAGGAGCGCACTGGCTTCTGGGGCTTGCCGTTTGCCGCCCTGTGACAGGGCGGCAAACGGCAAGCCCCAGAAGCCCGTGCGCTTCTGCGGCCGTGCGCACATGCGCGGCCGCTTCCCTGTCCCTGATCACAAAGGTGACCATCTGGTCACCTTAGCCTAGGAGGACCTAGCAGGCCTCTGGAGGATGTGTAGGCCTTGCAGGCCCCATTGAGGCCTAAAAAAGGCTTTGCAGGCCCATACAGGCTTTGGGTCTTAGAAGGGGCCAAGTGGGAGGTGGGTGGCCCAGTGAGCACAAAAATTCCTTATTAGTGAATTGCTTATCCATGTTTAATTCATAAGTTTATGATTCACCTTATTAGTGCAGAAATCTTGGGTAACTATTGGCTGAACACAGATTGGGCAGTATCTCAGTAACTAAGATAGCTTTAACTGATATGAACAGATCTGTTTGTGATCCAGTCAGCACAGATCACACTTTTTAAAGACAGGTAAAATGGGGGGAGGGCGGTGTGGTTAGGGAGACATTTGGAATCAGAGGGGGGCAAACATTAGGAACATCAAGATAACACCAGTTATGACTAATTTCTCATACCTTTGATTATGGTAGTTTGGTGGCTGGCATAGACAGTTCCCATGTTAGGGCTACTGTTGAGGAAGGGAGCAGCTGCTGCCAGCACATAAATTTTCCATGTTTATTTCCATTATGGATAGGAAATGTGAAGGTGCTTTTTGGTGCTCATTATGCAAGACATTTCAGTTTAGAAATCTAATGCTGGCACCTTGCAATGTTCTGTATGTGAGAGAAAACTATTGCAGCTGAAGTAAAGGGTTCAGAATCTATATCTCGGGGATATCCTGCAATATTCGCTTTAAGTTCAGTTACTTAGAAGATTTTTGGCTGAGATAATGCATGTGAAGGGCTTTGAACATAGCAAAGGGCATTGGTAAGGCTGTTATTGTCAGCAAGACTTGAAAAGTGGTTGTTGGGAGTTTTACACAAAAGCTGATTGAAGTGGCACATTAAAAATGGTGGAGTCCAATATGAACATTTGGTTTCCTTGGTAAATGCAGGTCTTCATTTCGGTGCTATGGAAAACTAGGACATTTAACTATTCATCATGTATGCTTAATAATGTGTGCAGAATCTCTTGTTAATCTATGATTACATTCTGCCACCAAAGCCACCATTTCCCCTGAAGACCTATGTACCTGGCCACCTTGATTAAATGTTTTGATAGAATCAGAAGGGAATTGGCTGGGCTATTCTGATAACAGTTCAATGAGATAGGGGATAGAAACTGGGGCCGGCTGTGGTTGGGCAGATTCCTTGCTGATAAAGCCAACTATATATGGTTCAATGTTGACATTACACCATGCACAAATCCATCAGAAGCGATCATCCCTCTGTGCCTACTAAGCAACACTCAGGGTTTTATCACAAGTTGTCGGACTTGGCTCAAATGAGATGTAATTTCCTGCCTCACACTCTTAGATGTGGTACATGTGTAGTAAGGGTTTCTTAATCGTTTCTACTTGATTTCATGTTCCCTTCTAGTGCTCAGGAGGGATTGTTGACATTGACGGTTGACAGGGTTCCCCCACGTTGCCAAGTTTTGTGGCCAGGGTTTTCTTTTAGGGGGAACGTGTCTTCACTGGATTTTCCACAGGTCTTGGATCTATAGGGACAAGTGTGGCCCAGCTTGCACAATCCATGGGCGACCATACGGCTTTTGGCTATCATAGCCATATGGCTATGGCACTGCAAATAATAACGTTAGAGCCTAGCGTGGCATGGGCAGTTGTCAGACAATCCAGCCACCTTGGCAAGGGTTGGGCGCTTAGCCCAGGAGTTGGTGTCATTATGAGAACTAATTGCCAACAGTTTATTTCATTGCCAGATGGACTGTTCCCGCTCCCTGGCCCCCAAGGCCAGTCAGAGGCATTTTCAGATCAGCCGTGGGACCGGGGCAGCACTTGACCATGGATGGAGTCCTCCAGTTTTTATTGGTGGGCGATTTACTTGATCTTGCTTGGCCAGGAGGCTTCTTCTGGCATTAGGGGACTCCTTCAGGTCTTCCCTGTCAGTACTTGACTATTGGATGCCAGTGGGTTTCAGGCTTCCCCTCTCTGTTCCGTGGTACCCAGAGGTAGCGCCTTTTAAAAATGTGAAGGACCACAGGCCATTTACCTTGCCAATGTGTCATTGGTGACGACAATCTAGCGATCTGCCTGGACAGTTCCAAACTGCCCAGTCTGACAGAGGGACAACTTTTAACCACAGGGACCATGGTTTAGTGGTTAAGGTGTGGAACTAGAAATTGGGAATAATCACGTGTGAATCCCCACTGGCACCATGGAAGCTTGCTGGGTGACCTTGGGCCAGTCACACACTTTGACTCGGCTTAGAGTATCGGGGTGACATGAAGGCAGGCAGTGGCAAATCATCTCTGAGACCCAGTGTGGGGCTGTGTTAAAGAGAGGTGGACGATAATCTGGTGAACTGGTTTAAACCCACACCACAGGGCCTTGACGCCCAGTCACTTAGGCGGCAGTGGTCCTAGCTTAGCAGCCAGCAATTTCAGGCACTTTCTCTTACTGAGATGGGTTTCCCCTGTTTAGATGGAAGTTGTTCTGTGCTATTACTCTGAGTGGTGGCTTGGGATTTACCACCAGGATTCCAGACCAGATTCCTGCTGCATAAGAGCTGCTGCAGCAGTGGCGGAGGACAGTCACCCCTGAGCGAATTTGGACGGTCAGCCATTGGTATCGTTAGTTTACGAAGTGGATGTTCAACCTCAATTTTCTCTAATTTATTTGTCTAGTCTCGTCGAGCCAGACAACTGGAGTATGGATCAGTGGACACAGCTTGGACCATTGGGCCGGTTGGTTTGCTGCTCGATCCAGATGGGGTGGAGCCTCGGTGGGGACTCCATCATTACGCTACACGGTTTCCGATGGGATGCGCTGCTGTCACTGGTCTATGAAGCAGTTTCCTGATGTGGTTCACTGCATGCCATGGCTCCACAGCCGGGGGGATCGTCATCCCTGCTCTGAGGGGCATTGACTGTCAGGCAGGTTGTCTACAGCTTGGAGAGCTGCATCGGTAGCTCCCGTTGGCCAGAATAATTGGATAGGCCTATCACATAGGTGGGCATGGCAGAGTGCTATCAGCCCTAGTACAGTAGAGGCTAGTACAAGAGTGCACTCTAGCTCGATCCTGCTAGCTCTCTGGGGCTAAGTGGGGGAGGCCCTGGTTCTCAGTCAATAACCGTAAACTGGGCCAGGTATATGAAATGCATGGATACAGCCAAGTGGTTTGGGAGTAATGCGGTGAGGTTATCCCACAGGTTGAAGCCTCCCATTACCAGACAGCATAATTTTGCCTTGTTGGTGCACACCTGTCCAAGTTGGGCAGAGAGGTGTGGTCATACGCCATGAAAGACACTTTATTGCAGTAGCTATGGTCTTCAGAAGTGAGACCTGCAAGGCCGCAGCCCAAGTGGTATGGGATATGGGCGATGAGGTTATCCCACAGTCTGAAATATCCCTTGTGCAGGAGGTGCAATTTGGGCCAGACGGAGTTCACCTGTCTGAGTGGGGACGGACATTTGGTTATACGAAATAAGGCATGCTCTATTGCAGTGGCTGGGTGGCATGCAATAGGCTGGTGGCTGCGGGCTTAGGAAGCTGGGATGGGAGCTGCTTGAGGCAGCTCAGTGGTGGTTTTTTGGGGCATGGGGCACATCCTTATCGGGTAGGCAGGCTTGCATGCCAGACCTTCCCACGGCGGGGGGCTCAATAAGAGGTTTGGGGGTAGTGGAGGGCTTGAGGGTGCAGGCCTTGGTCCTGTCTCGAGCTCGCTACTCCCGGCAGAATGGGGTGTCACAAATGGGTAGGCGCCCAAGTGGCATCTAGAAACCTCCTGTCCCGATCCCATGACCAGGGTTCAGCGGTACATTGCCTGGTAGGGTGCCAGGTTCAGCGGTTCACTGCCCGAAGGGCCAGAGGTCAGCCGTGGGGGCTGACTATGATCAGGGTTCAGCGGTTCGCTGCCTGGTGGCCAGGATGTGTCCCGTTTATGTTCGCCCAGCTTCCTACAGTTATTGTTATTAATAAACCGGGCTGCAGCCAGTTCTATTCCAACAAATACGAGTTATCTTATCATTACTGAGCAAAGCGAAATCCGCACATCTGCTTGCAAAATATTGGTAGGTAGGGATGGTTGTTTCATTGTATCCATATCTTATCTAGAACTTATGCCAACACTAAAGGATACTTATGAGACTCTATCTTCTGGCCTTGCTTTGGTAGATTTTGCTCCTATCACATCGCCCTCGTCTATGGCTGGCATCTTCAGAGATATGTCATGGCAAAATGAGTTTCTCTCTATGGCACAGAGTGGTAACTAAAATGATTTATAATGTATGTTATTGATAAAGAAAGAGACATCCTGGCATGCCCTTTAGCTATAGTTAAATGCTAATAAATTATCCAGTACTGCATTTATGCAGGTGAGAGTTGTTTAATAAGAATGGCAAGCACCTTAAAGCATCCAAGGAGGAGGCACCTACACCATGACCTTAAGGCATCCAAGGATAAGGCACTGATACTAGCCACAGATGGCTTCCATGGGGTTAATCCAATGGTGGGGATTAACCCATCAGTGCTTGAATCTTTATATTGAACACCGTGGGAAGAAGGGATTGGTGAGCAACATAAACTACTCCAAAACCATGCAAGAGATGATGTGGTATAAAAATGAATGAATGAAACATCTCTCTGCACAAGGCTGGCTTAAGAGAGAAAAAGCAAAGGTAGCTCACAGCCATGTCAAACCTGGAGCCAGGTGAGCTGCCCACATGCTGGCAAATACAACCCACAGGCTTGCAGGATACCTGCAGAATGGAGGATGTGAGTTTAAGGTGTACTTCATATTGTAATTAAGAAACCCTATTTAAGCCATTTATCTTGTCCTGTGTTTTCATTTCAGGGTATGTGAACAAATTGATACTTTAGCTTAAAAATTCTACTAGTTTTCAGATACTGCCAGTGTGAAAATATGCAAAGTAGAACACTGTAACATTCAAATTCCAGAGGTCTTTGGCTTTCAAATTTAAGAACATAATTTTATCAAAATTTGAAATATTTTATAATGTTCTTTTGACACAAAATGTACTAACAGAACATAGTTTCTTTTTTTAAAAAAGTTATCTTTTATTATGTGAGTACATAAATGTGCACCCATGGCATCATGACAGCTTATTTTACTTGCTGTCATAAATAAGTTTTATGGATTCTATTTCAGATAATACTCTTTCTTTTTCAGAGTACCATAAAAGGCCACAACTCTGCTCATCAGACTTACTTTTGTGTCTTCTTTTTGATAAGACTTTAGCTAGAGAACATTTCCCTTATAAAACAATTCCCCCTGTGGCTCTGCATAATGCACAGTATCTTAAATCCCTACATAGCTTATTTCTGAAACTGTAACTATGCATATTGAACCAAACCCAATGCAAGCTAGTGAAAATATAAACAAGGTAATTCTACCACATTGATCATAAAAGAAGCTAGTATGTAAGAGATGCAAAATAAATCTGAAATTCTACATAAAGGTGTGCTTGTAAAAATGAGAGTGATTGGATGCTGTTCTTGTCAGTGAAGCTAATATGCAGACACTTGTGATAAGAGAGGCACATAAATGAGAAATGTCAAATCCAAACATGTGAAAATCAACCTAATAGTTTCTCAGGTTGCCACACATTGTAGTCACATAGGGAGCTATACAATTTGTTCAGGGCATTCATTAGCCCTGCAGAAAGCCACAGGTCTAAGCCCCGGGGATAGTCTGGGAATACTCTTTGAAGAGAAAGAGCCATAGTGTAGTTAAAGGTGACAGCAGTTTCTGAAAGCAGAAATACATCTCAATCCAGAGCTGAGACGGAGGGGGTTGGCATCACACTGCCCACTCCACAGGGCTTTCATATGGAGCAGGAAGCCTGAAACATTTTTTTAAAAAAACCCTCACACTCCCCCATAAGGGAGATTAGAGATACGCTGTAAAAATCACAGCATATCTATTGCCTGTAGCTCCACTGCTGTACAGGGGCTGAGAGGGGTCTGGAAGCTGACTAAGGTCAGCCCCACCCCCAAAAGTCCCCCAGAATGCTGGCATAAATAAGGGCAGTGTGCAAGCGCCAGCACGAGGCCAGGCATCACAGCTGTGTGTTGCGGAGTGCTGCTGTGGCCAGGCACCAATGGATTTGCTCCTCTGTTGGTGTAAGTGCTCTGAAGAGGGCATTTGTACCAGTGGAAGCCCACACTGCACCCAGAGGGGAATTCTTCCCCCCTGCCCACCCCTGTGGATTGTGCAGCCCAGGGAAAATGTTGTGTATTCTGGGGTAACTTTAGCTAACATTGTTTCTATGATATTTTTAAATAAAAAGAGTCTTGTGTTGTTTTGTTAAGGCCTTTATACAGAAACAGACCTGGACATGTCACATGAACAAACATAAATCAGATTTGTATCCCATTCTATGTTTAGGGCTCCAAAATTCTTTTCTTCCATCATCACTCACAGTATTCCTACATGATTAGGAATAAAGAACAGTCTCCAGGGCAATGATTGCTTCCTACTGCACAGAAAAACAGAAAAACCAAGTTAGCATGCGGAGGGCAGGTCAACTCAATGCTTTTCAAGAGGAGGTAGATGGGTCTTCTAAGATTTTCATATTTGTGTCTGCATAGCTATGGAGATAGCTCATTGGGTTTTTTTTTTTTTCAAAAAGAGAAACTATAAATTGCTGGAATCGGCAGGACCAGCTGAATACAACTATGTATCTTTGGAGCTAAAAAGGTGCCCAGGATCTTAGCCTGCAGAGCAAATGGCAACAGGGAGAATCCGATCAATTGCACACAAAATGCTGGGCACAAGCTGAGGAGGAAACTGACCAGAGAGCAAAACAGTGTGAAAAGAAACAGCCTCTTTCCCCCTTGAATACCTTTTCTGTCTAGAAAGCATACCAAAAGCTGCCTCTTTTTAGGACATCCCCCAGACATCTTATTTTGGGTGTGTCGAATGAAAAGAGGCAATCGCCTTTATTTTAAGACATCCTATAGATGTCTTTTTTTGTGCTGTGTGGAATGGACCAATATGTCCATGGATGGTGTTTTGCTTGCCTAGTTGACATATCTGCAGTTGGCAAATTGTTTCGCCTTGAGTCAGATTGGCTCAAGACAAACCTGGGAACATTGTAGATTTGGCTTTAATTGTTTGTGTGAGTTGTTTTTAACTATTTGTTTTCTAGAGCACTTTTAAGCACCCTATCTGCTCTCTGCTTGAGGCAGATTAAATTGTTTGTGTTCATCTACAAATTGCCGGTAGATGATGACCCTGCTTTGGGCATGAAACTGGACCTCATGACTTTCCATGATTTTACTGTTTGTTTGTTTTTCTTTCACTGTTTCAGGTTTTGGGTTTTCAGTGTAAAAGGAATGTATTCAACAGTTTTAACACTATAACTTTTTGATTCTGAAAATCTTATTAAGGTTCCATGTATTGAGTAGAGTTTCTTTGGCTCCAAAGACATTTGCAGATATTGCTCACAGTTTTTCCCCCTTAGGTTAGGCATTTGGTCTAATTCACAATGCAAACATGTACACACATATTTGTAATTTCTCTGTGGAATATTCTGAGCACATGATGACTTTAATTAGATGATCTATTGTTTGTTTCCAGGTTTTCTTTTCTAAATTATATAAGGAAATCTTTTCTAAATTATATAAGGAAAACAAAACCCTTGACTTGATTTCATCTACTGCAGTGTGTAGTCCCAGGCATAAGGCTAACATTTATTTATTTATTTATGGACATGAATGTCTCTCATCACCAAAAACATTTATTAGATTTGTTTGTTTTCACTATAACATGATTAATCACAGTATTTAATTGTTCCACTTAAATTCCACTTGGAGTTCGTTTTAGGGGAACCTACAAGGTACAACTTGTCCTGCTTTTTTGGAAGCTAGTAAAATGTTTCTTACTCTAGAAGACCTGCTCTGTGTTGATTTTAGTGCAGTCCTTCTGTTTATCAAAATCTTTATACTGTTTTTAACTAGAACTGGTTTCTTGGTTTTCGTCCAGCTATGGCTCATTCCGCACATGCAGAATAATGCACTTTCAAACTGCTTTCAGTGCTCTTTGAAGCTGTGCAAAATAGCAAAATCCACTTGCAAACAGTTGTGAAAGTGGTTTCAAAACGCATTATTTTGCGTGTGCGGAAGGGGCCATATGTTTTTTAAATCTATATTGTATTTTTTTAACTTCCTCACATTATTGTGGTTTATTTTATTTTATATTTCTATTTTAATCTTAATGCAAAAGTAGGGTTTCTGAATATGGCCTGGAAAATCCTTGGGATTTCAGGATAGTGCCTGTGGAGGAGTAATTTGGGGAGGGATTTATCTAGAACCTATGGTATATCATAGAATCTGTCTTCTGAAACTGCCATTTGCTCCAAGGAAACTGATCTCTGTAGTCTGGAGGTCAGTTGTCATTCAGGGAAAACTTTCTTAGAAGTCATCTTAAGGGATGCTGTTGAAGGCATCTTGAGGGGTGCTGTTAAAGTCTAAAAGACATAGTTCAAATTTTATTGAGTGTGCTTATTCATTTTAAACAGGTCTCTGCATAAGTAACTGTAGGTCTCTAAGCAGAGAAGCAACAGATAACAATGGACAAAAGAAAGTACAACTTCACAGATATATAAATGCATAAAATAAAATTGTTTGAAAATGGCCTGCTTTTTAGTAGCAGAATTTGAGATTGCTTATTGAAAAGAGATATGTGGCTGAATTTCATGATTGCTGGTTTGATTTGAAGATCCCTATTTCAGCTCTCCTGTAAGTGA
This sequence comes from Sphaerodactylus townsendi, assembly GCF_021028975.2. Taxonomy (NCBI): domain Eukaryota; kingdom Metazoa; phylum Chordata; class Lepidosauria; order Squamata; family Sphaerodactylidae; genus Sphaerodactylus; species Sphaerodactylus townsendi. Next base: position 36,831,696 of record NC_059433.1, on the reverse strand, counting down.
TTTAAAAATGATGGGCCCATGTAAATGCTGCCTGTAGCACATATATGGTGTAAAATGGTGAAAAAATGCCACTTAAATATCTAAAAGAAATGAAAGAATAATAAGTGACAGCAATAAAAAATGATGTAGGTGTGACCTAAATCAGTTACCATAATAACCTATGGAATAAAAAAATAAATTAAAAATGGTCACATCAGTTTATCTCTTATTCATCTCTAGAAGAAACTATATTTATAAATATAAATATAAAAATAAATCTGTACAAATAAATCATCTTCATTTTCCTGCCCAAATTATTCAGAGAGATGTACTGTAGTTTCCATTCTATGTGGCAATAAAATACAGAGAATGAGAATAGCTTCTAACTGGAATGGAAGTGATTTCAACACACATTCACTGCCATGTAAAACAAATGTCTTAGAAAGCAGGCATTTTGTTCTAACTTCTGCCACTACACTTTATGTTGTATACCTGGTTTTGTTAACAACTCAGTTGTAGGAATACTGATCGCAAGAAGTAGGAAAGGGACAGGATTACAATCACAGGCTACTGAACTAGGCATGTGTGATATTCTGTGTGAATTGACAAGGCTGTATAATTTCACATATATTGGCTCTGATTTCTGGTTAGGAACCCATCAGAAGAATGATCCCTGAAAATACAGTCAATTCTACTTGTATAAAGTATGGACATCTTTAGATTTTGTTTAGGAATTCTGGTAAATGACTGTAAGATGCAGGGACGGGCCTGTTTTCCATGACCTCCCCCCACCCCACACACAAACAAATATACACATCTTTACAGGCAGCCTTGCATTTGCAACATGACAATGGCTACCAATATGGGGCAATTCCATTACTTACTTTATTTCAGGAAAGAAATAAAACTACATTAGTATTCATTCTGTTTAGGCACTGTCTTGTGAGATATGATGATAATAAAATGATTGCCTGGCAAACACATCCTCCATATTAATCATAAATTAATTAACAGGCATATTTTTGTTTAGGGTATAATCTACGAATTCTTTATTCTGGAACAGATGTTAAACAGTCCTAAAGGTATCAACACAACAACAGTAGGGCAAGCTGCTAAATAAAATGGAATATGAAATGCAAGCAGTGTGCTGCCGTGACAGTGGGTTTAAATGCTAAAGTCAAGAGGTATCTTCTTCCTTAGATGAGAAAATAACCTGAAAACAATTCTGATAAAATTGTGCGCATGAAAAATATTGGCTCCCCTCCCCCACAAATACCCTCCCTACAAAACACATGAAGTAAAGCCACTGATTTACCAGGGACAGATATCAGAATTTGAACTTTCCTCAGTGAATAGGAATAACTGGAGCAATATGGATTTTCAAATTAACATTAATTGGCCACCTTTGTAGAAGAGAATACAGCAAACAGGACTATGGAATTAAAAGTTCACATTTTGGGGGGAACACCACTGGGAAAAAAATTGAAACTTTCTGGTCTTCTTCAAACAAGTCTTACAGTGAAGTATTATGTAAATCCAGAAGAGAGGGGGGGGAGTGAAAGGGTTGTGAAACTGTCATGATCCCATCATTGGAGTAAATGCCACTCCATTCTACTGTTGCTTTTAATTTTGTAAGCGATCCTGAGACTCCTGAAAAGGTGGGGTATAAATTCCATAAATGAATGAATGAATAAATAAATTTATGCTGGCAATGGGACCACTTACACACTGGCACTGGGGGGCCATGTGGCTATACAACACCCGGTGCTAATGCTGCCACTGCCCCAACACTTCTCCAGTGCAGGAGCCTGTGCCAGTGCTGATGAGGATCCAGGATCCAGAGTCAACTTCTGGCAGCTTCCTGATGTCTTTCAGCCTGGGAACACCCCCATTTGCTGGCATGCACTTCCATCATCAAAAAGGCAGGTACAGCCCATCGGGCTGCACAGAGTGCTTGCAGCATGATTGAAGGTTTCTCCCCTTTCCCCCTATTTTCTTGTAGTGTGCACCTCCACAACCTCTTTGGAAGCGATGGGACTTCATTGTTCCCAGTTAGGTCATTTGATGAAGACACTACTTCATTGCAGATGGGGATTGGTACACATGGGGATGGGAATGCTTAAACATGGCCAGCATTTGGCCAAAAATGCTTACTGTTTATCTAATCTCTGTAGCATCCCAAGAGATGCAATACAAGTGCTACTATTTCCTGTACTGTCACTTTAATATTATGCAACCCCAGATTGATGAGGAGTGAAACTGCACTCCTGTCTGGATTGTTGGCCACAGGGAAAATTAATCAGGTTTGTGTAGCTGAGATTTGGTTGAAAGAAAGTGACATGGTGTGTCTATCTTGATTAACACTACCTCACAATGTGACACTCTATTAACCTCACACTCGAGGTTGGAGAAGAGGGATGTCTTTTATTTTCCAAAAGTCTTTCCCTTTTTACAGATTCCTGGACTCAAGGGATAGTTTAGGTCAGCATTTCTCAACCTTTTGATGCTGAAGGAACCCTTGAAATATTTTTTCAGGTCTTGAGGAACCCCTGAACACTTAGGCTCAAGCATAGACCATAACTTACAAAATTATTATGTTGGTTTCATGTGTAGGCCTGCATATATGCATTAATGTACTAGTGTAGGGTAATGTCTGAGAAGATTTAAATTCTTCATTATCATCATTAAACCTATTGGTATTGTCTGTTCCAGAATTCTCTTTTCTCTAACACCTCCTCTTCAAAAATTGCAGTATTGGACCCTCAGACATAATTTAATGAATGTTTATGAAATTTAAAATAACTGGATAAAATAACTACAGAAAAACCGCATGGAAAAGAAATAGGAAGGAGCAAATGATGTCACAGGTCAAGTTGGATGAGTTAATTTAATTTCCTGAAAAATGCACTTCCCTTCCCCTTCCTGCAATATAGCATTCACCTGAATAATCTCCCCTATCTCATGTCAGAAATCAGTAATGGATTCAACCGTTACTGTACACTGCTAGAGAGGTCAGAAACAGCTGTAACAAGATTTTTGTCTGCTTATTCCTGTAATAGTGCACTGTCCTAATCTGAAACATTTAAACGAAGTCATGGTCTCCCAGGGAACCCCTAGGGACCTATTATGGAGCCCTGGTTTAGGCATTTTGCTGGTCTAGGAGTATCAATGGATATCCTGTCTGAATTAGTGGAGATAATTGCAGGCATGGTGCTTGCAGACGCCAAACTTTATTTGGGGTGGGGGTAACATTCATGGCAAGAATTCCTCACCAGAGTCGGACCAGGCTTTTGTAGCTTCTTGATTCTTGTGGGCCTCTCAAGATGTGATAGGCCCAACACATGAAAAATGGTCTCAGGTTATATTTAATCTGGCTGTACTACTATTCCTGATGGTTTAATTTGATAAAAAGTGTAAAGATATAAAAAAAGTTATAGCAGTGTCATAGACATTTTAGCTCTACTGTTCTGATAGATGTGTTGGACTTGAAAAAACTGTAAGTCAATAATTAAAAAGAAGACATATGGATCTCAAGCACAGTGTTGGAAGATTTTAATTGCAGCTGCTAGAAATAATGACACTATTGCTATTCAGAATCTTGTGTTGGGTGGTCATAATACATGTGCCCCACACAATTCTGGTATCTCAGGTGATAGCTGTGAAACCTGTTTCTTCAGCTTATTTACCAAACATGTAGCAGATACAAGGGATCTTCTAGAGAAGGCACATAGTTAACTAACATGGTGACGAGGGTCATCTAAAGTAGTGGCTATTGTGATATCGTTCATGGGATAGACCTAACAGCAGCTGAAAGATTTAAAAGCACAATGGAAAGCACTACTGGCACCACTGTCCACCAGAATAACCCTGCAGGTAAAATACGAGACCAATTGAAACATGTCCTGTTTGTCCCGAGGTTTAAGAAAGGTAAACAAAAAAATCCAAGTAAATACCAGACAACTAGTTTGATACCAGTGATGAGTAAACTATACGCATCTTATTTGTAGTATCAGTTAGTTGACTGGAGATATTCAGAATCTTGCTGGATATAGGACAGCCTCAGCTATTTATCATTGTATTATTTGAACTCATTTAGCAGAAAAAATATACCCACTATGCTCAGGGAAAGGTGTGCATGGCTTTCATTTTTATCTGAAATAATCACCCAATTAAATTCCCACATGTTTATGACAAAAAGAACAATTGATCATAGATTGATATTGACACACATGGGGTGCTGTGTGGATTCTGGACTGTATGGCTGAGTTCTAGCAGCAGTCTCTCCTGACTTTTCGCCTGCATCTGTGGCTGGCATCTTCAGAGGACCTGATAGTAGGAATAGAAAGCAAGTTGAGTATATATACTGTGAGGTCAAAAGGTGAGGCCATCTGAATAGAGTAGCCTGGCATGCGAGTCACAAAGAAGTCTGTAGCATGTGAGTAACAATGAAGATAGCAAGGTCAATACGTGAATGCATCTGAATAGAGGTATCCTGGTCTTTGTTCCCTTTGATTGCTATTGTCTATAGTTGTCCTGTGTTTGTGTGGAGCTGATTAGTCACTGTCTTGGTTCTAAAGTTTTTCAACACTGGCAGCCAAATTCTGTTCATGGTTTCTTCCTTCCTGCACCCCAGTGATTCCGGCCATGAAAGCCTTCGACAATACATTGACACACATGCTTTATGATAATCCAACAGCCTAAGTTAGATTTGGGCCAGAAGGGCAAATAGCAGGAAAATAGCAGTCCAGAGTGAAGCAGGGATGTCCAGTGGCTTCATTCCTTTTAAATGTTTTTAAATTATTTTAGCACCTTAAACAATACACATTTCACTTGCATTACAGTGGACCCCAATCCTAATGCTCATTTCCACTCCAGAAGGATGCCGTGGTCAATAGTATCAAAGGCCACTGAAAGATGTAGAAGTACCAACAAGGACAACTGACCTCTGCCCCTCTCCCTGAAGAGGTCATCCATTATGGCTACCCTGGCTGTCTCTGTCCCAACCCCCTCCCCCAGCCTGGATCCTGACTGACATGGGTCTAGAAAATCAGTTTTCTCCAAGTGTGTCTGCAACTATGCTGCCACCACCTGCTCCAGGACCTTCCCTAAAAGGGGGTTATTGGCTACCAGGTGATAGTTGTTGAGATCTTCTGGGTCCAAGGATGACTTCTTCAGGAAGAGGGAAGCATATAACTGCCTCCTTCAAGGCATGAGGTACCTCCCCATTCTTTAAAGAGGCATTCACCACCTCCAGAACCCACCCAGCCAATCCTTCCCAGCTAGATTTAATTAGCCATTATGGGCAAGGATCCAAGGAACAGGTGGCTGGTCACAGCCCTGCAAGCAACTTGTCCATGTCCTTGGGTTGTAACAATTGAAACTGATTCCATACAACCTGATCAGAAAGTTATCTGAAGATCACCTCAGGATCATTCAAAACTATGGAGTCCTACTCCATACAAATCTGATCAACTTTGCCTTGAAAATATTTTGTAAAATCATCCCACTTACCTTGGGGGTCAGTAGGCCAAGGGTATTTTGGAGCAATCATGTCGATGGTGCTGGTCATCTCGCCATTCCATAGTTCCACAGGACCACCATTCAGAAACTCGCCCTGAGCCCTCAGGAACCTTTTAGATTCCATCTTATTTAGTGGGGACCATCTCACTTGATCCCACACCTCTGCAGTGGGCAGACAGTACCAATAATTCAAATTTTGCCAAGTGGCGATCTGACCATGACAATGGATAGATCTCAAAGCCCTCCACCAATGGACCACCACCCCTTCATTCTGTTGCAAATATCAGGTCAAGAGTATGCCCTGCTTCATGTGTAGAGTCAGAAACACATTGAGACACCCCTTAGTTGTCATGGCAGCCATGAGGTCCTATACTGTTCCACTCAAAGCATCCTTGGCATGGACATCGAAATCCCCCAGCACAAGAAAGCTGGGGGCCTCCAAGATCACCCTTGAGAGTGCCTCACTCAGTGCAGACAGGGACTGCCAGCAGGATAAACAGTAAACCAACAGTACCTCTGTCCTGTCTCCCTAGTCCGAGACAAGGAACACATTAAGAAACAAAAAGGTGTCTGGTGATGGCAATTGCCTCTCTATGGACTGTGGCCACCCCTCACCTTGCCCCTTGAGTTTGTGTTGATAGTGTACAAGATTCCCTGTGGGGCACTGGTCCACCCAACTACCCTGCTTAGGTCTTTGTGATGCATGCCAGGTTGGCCCTCCATCCATGATCAAGTCATGGATGATAGTAATCTTATTCTGACCAACATGACATTTACCATGGCCAACATGGCTCCCTGAGACTCAAGACCAGGAGGAGCAAAACAGAAGGAGTGATAGTCTTCAACATCTAACATCCCTTCTCTGCCCACAGCTGTTTTGCTTCACCATACCATCCTTTGCCCATGGTCACCAAGATCTTGCCCTCATGTTTCCCCCCTTCTCCCACAGACAAAGACCTCCCAACTGCCACCACATCCCTGGTCCCCTGGACCAACCACTTACCAGTTCCCCAGGAATGCTGCATACCTGACTCTTACACAGGTACCTGGGGCTCCCAGATTTATTAGGAAATGGGGGACTGGATCTGTCTCCCACTCAGCCCACCCCAACTCAGTTTCCCACTCTGACCTGGTTTCTACATCCTCCAGGTCCTGTGACCAGTTCTGGGAGATCAAGAGGTGACTCAAAGTGTCTCTTATGCATCCATACCTCCCTCACCCACCCAAAAGGAAAACAACCCTTCCACAAACCCTAACCTAACTAAAAACCCTCCAGTACAATCCACTCCTATCTCTAACCAGGCCACAAACAGGTGTCCTTGTCCCTCTAGCCTAGGGGTCTGCAACCTGCGGCTCTCCAGATGTTCATGGACTACAGTTCCCATCAGTGGCTGCCAGCATGAACATCTGGAGAGCCACAGGTTGCAGACCCCTGCTCTAGCCCCTTATGGAGCTGCTGCATGAACAGCCCTTCTCCCAGTGCAGCTATTGCCTATTAGGGATGGGTGTGACCTTCCTGCAGCAAAGTCAGCAACAGGAGGTAGCAGCCAGTAGTTCCAGTGGTTCTGGAGCAGTAGTATGGGATCATAGGATAAATGAGATTATAGTTTGGCTGTTACTACAATTTTTGCAACAAATCCGTGAGATCTCACAATATGTGGCTGGTACTGCCTTTAGTCTGCAACTTGGCTAGCATTCTGCTAAATCCAGTGCTTGGATGCTAGCACTAAATCTGAAACTTAATGTTATCTGAGGATAACAGCTTATTATATTATGTGTAATTTCTCCAGTTCATGGAATCAGGTTACAATAGTGGGTCCCATCCTGTAAGAGTAGCAAGTAGTTGATTATGAAGACTGATATCAATAGTGCCATCTGCTAGGCTAAGTGTAAGTGTTTTCCTTTCCATTTGGGAATCCCACCATTCTTTACAATCACAAAACACTTGTTTAGCCTTACAAGTTACAGCCAAACAATTATGTTCACTTGATTAAATGTGCTATTGTCTGCAGTGTCTGAATGTATGTGGTTAGGTACATGGACGTAGGTAAGAGGGGGTTCTCAGGTTTGAACCCCCCCCCCATTCATGTCCAAAGCTCCGCCCCTCCATTTGTGGGTTTTTAAAACATTTTAGTGCCTTTTCTGTTTTTGGCCTGCAGGGGGCGCATTATTTGGGCTAGCAGCACTAAACTTTCAGTGATTGTTTGGGGGACTATCCTGATGATTCTACCTGGGTTTGGTGAGGTTTGGTTCAGGGGGTCCAAAGTTATGGACTCCCAAAGGGGGTGCCCCCATCCTCCATTGTTTCCAATGGGATCTAATAGAAGATGAGGGCTACACCTTTGAGGGTCCATAACTTTGGACATCCTGAACCAAACTTCACCAAACCTGGGATGTACTATCAGGAGAGTCTCTTATTGATACCACCCATGTTTTGTGAAGTTTGGTCTAGGGAGTCCAAAGCTATGGACTCCCAAAGGGGGTGCCCCATCCCCTTTTGTTTCCAATGGGAGCTAATAGGAGATGGGGGCTACACCTTTGAGGGTCCATAACTTTGGACCCCCTGAACCAAACTTCATCAAACCTAGGTGGTATCATTAGGAGAGATTCCTAAAGATACCCTAAAAGTTTGGTGCTTCTAGCTTAACAATTGCACCCCTGACAGCAGGCACCCCCCCCCAAATTTCCCCAGATTCTCCTTTTAAATCCACCCCCTTCGGCATGGATTTAAAGGGAGAATATGAGGTCCTCAGTTTAGAAGAAGAAGAAGAGTTTGGATTTATATCCCCCCTTTCTCTCCTGTAGGAGACTCAAAGGGGCTTACAATCTTCTTGCCCTTTCTCCCTCACAACAAACACCCTGTGAAGTGGGTGGGGCTGAGAGAGCTCCAAAAAGCTGTGACTAGCCCAAGGTCACGCAGCTGGCGTGTGTGGGAGTGCACAGGCTAATCTGAATTCCCCAGATAAGCCTCCACAGCTCAAGTGGCAGAGCAGGGAATCAAGCCCGGTTCCTCCAGATTAGAATGCACCTGCTCTTAACCACTACGCCACATTGAAAGTGATGCTGTTTCAGGGTGGGGGATAATCCACCCCCAAACAGCATCACTTTCAATGTTGTTTAACTAGGGACCCCAGATTCTCCCTTTAAGGTGGATTTAAAGGGAGAATTTGGGCTCTCTAATTTAAACACCATTGAAAGTGATGCTGTTTGGGTATGGATTGCAGCATCACAGCAGCTGCGGGGGGGGGGCGTAAAACTCAGATTTTGCACCAGGCTCCATTTTCCCTCAATGCCTCTGCCCAGAGGGGAGGGGCAGGGGAGGGCAGGGGAGTCTACCATCCCTGACCTCGGAGAGCTGCTTTTATAAGCACTAGGCCAGGGGTGGGGCTTGGGGAGGCGTGGCCATGCCCTAGGGGCAGGTGGGGGTGTGGCCCCACCCCCGAACCCCCCCCATAAAAAATCTATACCTACGTTCCTGGTTAGGTATACTGTTTTCAAATACTGTGGATCATAGAAAATGTGAAGCATGTTCTATTTGAGAGGGAAATGGATGAAACCACTTATGTGCCAATGAAAAAAGCTTCTCCTAGGCCCTTTCCGCATGGAGGCAGAAGGGCTTGGGTTGGCGTTTCTGACACCGACCCGACGACGCTGGGACCGTCCGCACGGACGGTCCCAGAAAGAATTGGGGAGACGGCGCCATTGGGCGCTGTCGCCCAGTCGACTTACCTGCTCTCCGGCCCTCCAGTGCGTCGTCGGGGCCTGGGGACACGCCTCCCCTGCCCTGCACGCCTGCTTCCGTGTCGCAGAGCAGGGGGGCGTGTCCCCAGGCCCCGGCGACGTGCCAGAGGGCTGGAGAGCAGGTAAGGGAAGGGAGGGAGTGGGGGGGGAAGCGCAGGGAAGCCGCTGCTGTTCGCACGACAGCGGCTTCCAGCCGGCGTTGCCAGAAAAGTGCGCTTCCCAGCGCACTCTGGAAATGCCAGCTCGGTGCCGGGCGGGTGGCGCGAGGGAGGCGCGGCTGCGCAGCAGCTGCGCCCCCTGTGCGAATGGCAGCCTGGGGACGGTGTTTTTGCCGTCCCCAGTCTGCCATATTCCGCCCGTGCGGAAACGGCCCTAGATATTCTAGTTACTAAATTTTAATAGATTCTAGGCCAGCAAATATTCTTAGCTAACTTCCTTGTTCAGGCCATGAAAGTTTGGGCAGCTTGTGACAAAACATTTTCTCTAATATGGTATAGCCTTTCCTCTCTGGCTTTCCTCTCTGGCTTGAATTCTTCCTTCCTTCCTTGTTGGCATTGATTTATACTACTGAAGACTTGTGTGTTAGAGAGGTAAAGAAAAAAGAAAAGGGGCGGGAACAGACTTAATATTTTGGCTTTGAGAAAAAAATCTGGCTTCACACTTGGATATACAGCCACCACTGCTCTGCCAAAATCAACAAACCTCTGTACATGAGCATTCTTTGTTATAGCCCCCACATTGAAGAATAGTCTGAGGAGATCAGAAAGACCCTCTATTATTTCAAATACTATGCAGAACCAAGTTGTTCATGAGATCTTTTTAATAATGGTAATAGGGCTATGCAGTGTTGCCCTGACCTGGAGAGCCAAGGCTAGCCAGATTTTGTCAAATCTCAGAAGCTAAACAGGGTTGGCCCTGGTTAGTGTTTGGATTGGAGACCATCAAGGAAATCAGAATCAGTATGCAGAGGCAGGCAATGGCAAACCACCTCTGAATGTCTATTGCCTTGAAAACCCCATAGTGCTGCCATACAACAACAACAAAAATAAGAAAACTGACTATACTATAACAAAATTGTTCAGGAAAGTTCTTTACAAAGGGAAAAGGACTATGGATTATACCATTGTTTATAACATGCTATCTGTTTGCTGAATTGTTTTTGTGCTGGTATAGCACAATTTTTCTTCATTGTGTCTGCATAATGTTTAATAGGCTAGGCTTGTTCAGATTTTTATAATTGTTACCCCAGAAGGGCAACAGAACGCTGGCTACTCGGGCTCCTGGCTGGGAAAGGAGGCAGACTGAATTCCAGGGGACAAGAGGCATTTGAATAAATTTAAATAATTTTATTCAATCGAACAGCATTCCTGGTAGCAGAGAAGGAGGACTGGCTAACAGAGAAATCATAGGCTGATTCCGCATGGGCCAAAAACAGCGGTGTGAAAACGGTGTGAAAACAGTATAAACCCTTTTACACCATTTTAAACCCTTTTACACCATTTTCACACTGCTGTTTTTGGCCCATGCAGAATCAGCCATAGTCTTTTTATAATCAAACTATGGGAATCAAAAGCTTTTTGATACATTGAAAAGGGTGCAGGCATATGTCACACAATCCTGAGAACCATACTTCAGTCAGCAAAATATTTATTTGGCTTAGGTCATCTATCATAGAACAATACAGTGGAATCATTTAAAGAGCTAACTGTTCTCTCTGAAATAAAATGCTGCTTATAAACAAAGGCTCATTCGCACATGCAGAATAATGCACTTTGAAGCTGCTTTCAGTGCTCTTTGAAGCTGTGCGGAATGGCAAAATCCACTTGCAAACAGTTGTGAAAGCGGTTTGAAAATGCATTATTTTGCGTGTGCGGAAGGAGCCAAAGTTTCCATTTCAGTTTTCTTAGCTCACATGTTTTCAAGAATTGGGCAATGCATCTGAACTTCAATCTTTATATATATATATATATATATGTTCTATAATTTATAACAATACAGAAATTGCACAGAGATTCTAATGATTGACTTCTTATATATCATATTCATCTAAAGTATGCTGTTTCATACTGATTTGCATGTTTTGTTAAACATCATTATTTTATGTTTGACCCAGGTCAAACATTCTGGATAGCAGTTTGCATGGAGCTAGCTTACAAAACAGATACAGTGTCTGTCTGTTTGTGCAAAGTAGCTTCCCACATTCCAAGCTTCCACCGACCCTGGTTCACATGCTGTATTACTAAACAAGCAGTTTTAGACTGCTGATCTTAACTGGAACTAAGCAGCAAAGGAGCAGAGGCTTCTGGGTTTTTTAGTAAAAGGCCAAAGGTAATCTGATTTTGTTATTGATTCTGTCATTACATAATCATGATACTATCACATTGCTTATTAGATATCTCATGGTATTGATAGTATTGATTTATACTTTGTAATCTGCTTTAAGTGTCAATGACAAAGGTGGACTACAAATATAGTAAATAAATTTAGTCAAGGAAAATTTTCCAGTATTTTATCACTCCTCTACTATACCTTGAGAACTTTCAACTTGTTAAATACTATGCAACAGCAAAAGCAGATAAACTAGCAGCCAGTCCTGTAAATGTCTTATGACATCTCCAATAAACTAGACATCAGTATTTTAGGGTTGGTCAATACTAAAAAAATTCGGTAAAATTCGGATTTGGGTATTTTGGGGCACAAAATGATTTGTATGCCTGAATCCGAATCAATTCAGGTAAATCCGAAAAATTCGGGTCCTTTTTATTATTTTTTGATTTTTTTTGTGTTTTTACACATTTTGGCCTGCAGGGGTGCAATTTTAAAGCTAGCGGCACTAAAATTTCAGGATTACATCTGGAGACTGTCCTGATGATTCTCCCCAAGATTTGTGAAGTTTGGTTCAGGGGGGAAAAGTTATTGACCCTCAAATGGGGTGCCCCATTCCCCATTGTTTCCAATGGAAGCTAACAGGAGATGGGGGCTACACTTTTGAGCGTCCATAACTTTGGACCCCCTGAACCATACTTCACCAAACTTGGGGAGTATCATAAGGAAAGTACTTGTATGATACCCTTAAATTTTGGTGATAGTAGCTTTAAAACTGCACCCCTCACAGTCACCCAAAGAAATTTCCCCAGATTCGGTGCTCTGTAGTGGCTGGCTGGCTCCATTGCAGCCAATGGGAAATTTCTGTGGGAGGGCTATGGAGGGCACATTTCTCATGGTAAACCCACAAAACTTTCAGGGTGTCTTCCGGAGAGTCTCTTCATGACCCCATCCAGGTTTGGTGACCGTTGCTTCAAGGGGTTCAATATTATGGGTAGGGTCCATCTCCCACTGCCCCCATAAGCAAAGTTCCTCAAACCTGGATGGTGTCATCCAGAGACTCTCCCGAAGATACCCTGAACGTTTTGTGACTGTACCTTGATAAATGTGCACCCCGCAGCCCTCCACCAGAAATTCCCCATTGACTGCAATGCAGAAGTCACTGCAGAAAAAAGAATCTTGGGCAAATTTTGTGGGTGCCTGCAGGGGTTCATTTTTAGACATATCAGCACCAAAATATCAGGGTATCATCAGGAGACTGTCCTGATGACACCCCCCAAGTTTGGTGCAGTTTGGTTTAGGGGGGCCAAAGTTATGGACCCTCAAAATGGTAGCCACCATCTCCTTAGCTCCCATTGGAAATGATGGCAGATAGGGGGCCCCCTTTGAGGGTCCATAACTTTGGCCCCCCTGAACCAAACTGCACCAAAATTGGGGGTGTCATCAGGACAGTCCCCTGATGATACCCAGAAATTTGGTGCCACTAGCTTTAAAAATTCCAGTTTGCATGTTTCACCGCTCCTGCACATGAAGCCTGCTGGAGTGAGTGAGCGGTGAAACACGCAAACCAGCATTTTTAAAACTAGTGACACCAAAATTTCAGGGTATCATCAGGAGACTGTCCTGATGATACCCCCAAAGTTTGGTGCAGTTTGGTTCAGGGGAGCCAAAGTTATGGTCTCTCAAAGGTGTAGTCCCCATCCCCTATCAGCTCCCATTGGAAACAATGGGGGATAGTTGCACCCCTTTTGAGGGTCCATACCCAAACCAAACTGCACCAAACTTGGTGGGCATCATCAGGACAGTCACCTGATGATACTCTAATAATTTGGTGCCGATACATCTCAAAATGCATCCCCTGCAGGCACCCCTAGAAATTTGCTCAAGATTCTTTGTTCTGCAGTGACTTAGCTGTATTGCTGTCAATGGGGAAATTCTGGTAGAGGGCTGTGAGGTACACATTTCTGAAGGTATGGTCACAAAGCTTTCAGGGTATCTTCAGGAGAGTCTCTGGATGACACCATCCAGGTTTGGGAAACTTTGCTTCAGGGGGTTTAATTCTATGGGACCCAAAAAGGGTAGGGCCCATCTCCCACTGCCCCCTGAAGCAAAGTTCCCCAAACCTGGATGGTGTCATCTAGAGACACTCCTGAAGATACCCTGAAAGTTTTGTGGGTTTACCATGAGAAATATGCACTCCACAGCCCTCTATCAGAAATTCACCATTGACAGCAATGCAGCTAAGTCACTGCATGTAAGGAATTCCATAGAAGCAGAAATAAAAGGCTCTTTGGTGAAAAAAGACCGTTTATTCAGACATCTTAGAAAGCTCAAGTACACGCAGTGGCAGGAATGACACTTCCCGCCAGAAGCACAGGTTATAACTCTATTCATCCCATCCCCCTCCCTGCTTCCCATGGGAACGGAGACTTTATCTCCCGCGCAGAAATAAAGTCTCCGCCGATGAAGCTGGCCCATCGCCCGGGCTGTGGAATGTACTCAAGGTTAGGCGGCTGCCCTTACCATCAACACCATTGAAACCTTTACACTCTGCCTCCCTTAAAGAAGACCCCTCCCCCCCAGGTTTATGCGGAAAGGCGATTGGAAAGCAGAAATAAGGGTGGGGCGTCAATATTTTCGGAATAAACCCATTGATTATACCCAGAGGAATATCCCACCCAAGAGACTAAATATTGCAAGCGTTTGCGATTAAAGCGAGAGTCCAGGATGGCGTCAATTTCGTAGTGCTTGTGGCCATCAATAATAGTTGGTGGGGGTCTCTCCGGCAGTCGTGCCAGGCATCGGAAGCGGGAGCCTCCTTGAGTAAACTGGAATGGAAGACAGGATGAATGTTACCAAGAGAGTTAGGCAAATCCAATCGGGCAGTGACATCATTAATCACTTTAGTAATCTGCAAAGGTCCCACGAACCATTTGCCTAGTTTGGAAAATTTATGCGTCTCTGAGATTTTTGGTGAACAAATACACCCAAGCTCCACGCAGAGGAAAATCCCAGCGATTGCTTATCCGCTTGCAGCTTTTGGGAGTCCTTAGCCTGTTGTAAAGAGGCGGTCTGGACCGATTTCCATCCCTCGGCTAGGGATGAAATCCATTGTTGAAACTCTGGAGGATCCAAAGCTGTAGCGGGTAGTTGCGGCAACGGCGGGAACAAGCGACCAGACACAATTTCAAAGGGGTTTTTTTTGTATTGCTATGAACCGCATTGTTATAGAAGTACTCCGCAAAAGGAATAAGCTCGTACTAATTGTCTTGGTGGTAGTTGGTGTAACAACTTTAATACTGATCTAGGGTTCTGTTCGTTCTCTCCGACTCACCGTCACTTTGAGCGTGGTAGAGAGCGACCGACCGCGGCCCCCAACAACCCCAAAAACGCCTTCCAGAACTTTGAAATGAATTGGGGGCCGCGGTCGGAGACCACCTTAACAGGGGCGGAGTGTAGACGGTAAACATGTTGAATGAACAGCCGTGCTAACTTAGGAGCGGAGGGGATGGAAGCACATGGAATAAAATGGGCTTGTTTAGAAAATAAGTCCACCACCACCCACAAGACCGTGTTGCCATGACTTTCGGGCAAATCTGTAATAAAATCCATGGAGATGACTTCCCAAGGGCGGGAGGCCACCGGGAGAGGTTTCAACAGCCCATGGGGCTTTCCCGGAATGGTTTTGGCTTCTGCACAAACAGAGCAGCCTTTAATATACGCCTCAATGTCCTTGCGCATTGCGCGCCACCAGAACTGACGGCGGGCCAAATGCAGAGTTTTCAGAAAGCCAAAATGTCCAGCCGAGCGGGCATCGTGGCAGGCTTCAAGAACCTGCTTGCGGAGGGGGGGAGGCACGTACCAACACCCCCCCTCCGCCAAACTCCATTCTCCAAACGCAGTGGGAGTCCACTTTCCCAGCTGGAGGATCGTGCAGCCCCGCCTCCTCGAGTTCACGCAGGAAAGGAGAGACGAGACTAGGAATGGGCGGTGAAGGAGGAGTGGACGTTTGAGATCGGGTGACAGCCAGTCCTAACTGGGAGGAGAGAACAGTGCGTGGAATGTCTCGTGAGGCAGCTCCACCTCGGGTAGGCGCGAGTGGCGTCAGCCAGTTTATTGGTTTTCCCGGGGAAAAATGGACTGTGAAAGAGAAACGAGAAAAGAAATCGGCCCAATGGAGTTGTTTTGCGGACATCTTGAGGGGGGTGGAAAGAGCTGACCAGGGTTTTGTGATCCGACCAAACCTGAAAGGGTGTTTAGCCCCCTCCAGCCAGTGGCGCCAAGTGGAGAGTGCTACTTTGATGGCTGCAGTCTCTTTATTCCCCACAGTCCAGTTGAGTTCAGCACCGGAGAATTTCTTTGATAAATAAGCACACGGAACCAGCCTACCATCTTTATTTTTCTGCAACAGGGCTGCCCCAAGCGCTTTGTCCGAGGCATCCACGTGAACCACAAACGGGAGATCTGGGTCAGGGTGCTTTAGGATAGGTTCGGTGGTAAACGCAGACTTTAAGAGCTGAAAGGCTGTTTGACATTCTTCAGACCAGGAAAGGGGGGCCCCGGGCTTGGCGGACAGTGGATCTTTACCCTTAGTGCGTAAGAGGTCTGTGAGAGGGAGAGTCAGCTCAGCGAATTGGGGTATAAAGTCACGATAGAAATTAGCAAAACCCAGAAAAGATTGGAGTTCTTTGCGGTTGGTGGGGGCAGGCCATTGGAGGACCGCGTCAATTTTAGCAGGATCCATTTTTAAGCCCTCGGGCGAGATCCGGTAACCCAAATAGTCAATGGAGGTCTGGTGGAAACAGCATTTGGAGAGTTTGGCAAAGAGAGAGTTGTTGAGCAAGCGTTTCAATACTCCCGAACCAATGCTTCATGCTCTTCTATGGTTTGTGAATAAATTAAAACGTCATCTAAGTATACCACAACTCCCTTGTACAATAAATCATGGAGAACTTCGTTGATGAGGGCCATAAAAGCCCCGGGGGCCCCACTGAACCCGAATGGCATTATTAAGTATTCAAACTGTCCAAACTTTGTGTTAAACGCAGTCAAGTGTTCATAGCCTTCAGCAATTCTGACCCTGTAGTAAGCTTCTCTCAAGTCTAATTTAGTAAAGATGCAAGCCCTTTGCCCAGTGCATCTAAAAGGTCCTTGATCAAAGGCAAAGGATATTTATTGGACAGGAGACTGCATTGAGACCTCGATAATCTGTGCAAAGCCGTAAAGACCCATCTTTCTTTTACAAACAAAACGGGAGCAGCGTGTGTGTGTTTGGTAGCCCGCCCGTATGAACCCGCGAGCGGGGTTCTTGTCCAAGAAGGCACGCAGTTCCTTCTCTCAGTGGGACTCATACGGTCGATTCTACCTTTGGGCAGTTGCGCCCCTGGCTGTATAACGATTTTGCAGTCAGTGTCTCTATGGGGTGGCAACTGATCGCATTCTTGCTCCTGAAAAACTCTGGCTAGATCTTGGTACGCCCGGTGGGATGCCAATAGAATCGGGAGCAATCGCTGATGAAGCCAGGGAGGGGTGTGTGTCAGGAGAAGTTGAGTTTTCCCCCCAATTCATGTGTTCACCGCAGGGAGGGTCAGTGAATTCTAAGATCCGTTCTTTCCAAATGAACTTTGGTTCATGTAACAATAACCATGGCATGCCCAAAACTATGGAGTTTTTGGCCACTGGCGCCAAAATAAAACTAATTTTCTCCCAATGGTGGGCGGAACGGAGGAGAACCGGTTGTGTTTTGAACTGGGCCGGTCCTTCGTTCCCGAGAGGGCTGCCGTCCATTTGGGTGAATGGTATGGGCTTAGCCAGGGGAATTTGGTCCAGACCTAGCTCCTCTGCCACCTGGGGCCGCATTAAGCAATGGGAGCAGCCAGAATCCACAAGGGCCGAGGCTATAATGCGAGTATGTTTAGCGGGGTTGGCCAGAAACGCTTGGACAGTAATGGGAGCGCTGCCTTCACTCCCCGCGTCAGGAGTTGGACCCATATCCATGGGGGCTGAAGAAAGACAAACAGCTGCTTCCCTCCTCTAGGTAGCGCCGATGACCGCCTTAGAAGAGCCCGTCGGAGGCGGCCCCGACTTCTGGCGTGGTGGCTTGGCAGATGGGGTGCAGCGTGGCTGGAAGCGGTTGGTTTTGTTTCTTCGGACAGTTGGCGGCTAGATGACCTGGCCCTCCGCAGTAAAGGCACAATCCCAGTCGGCGACGGCGCTCAGAGGTGGTCTCGGTGGGGGCGGCTGGGCGTGCCTTGGTGGATGCAGTGGCAGGCTTGGGGCGTGGGCGGCCTCCGGCACGCAGCGTATTCCAAGCGAGACGCCACCTGGGATCCCAACTGGATCCAATCAGCAACAGTCGCGAGGAACCCGAGATTAAAAACACCGTTTCAGCAGCTTGCCGTCAACAGCATCTGAGAAGTATTCACATTTCATGCGTTCAGGCAACTCAGGAGGGAGTCGAGCAGCCGCCGCATCGAAATTCCGCGGGCAAATTCTGCAAGCGGACGGTTGCCCTGCTGGACAGTTTTGATGGTGCGGATAGTCTCATTTTCGGCGCCCGGATCTTGGAAGCGCGCTCTTAAGGCTTGGAGGAATGCGGGCACCGTCTGAGAGTCTTCATCTTGCAAATCCAAAAGGGTCACAAACCAGTCGGCTGCCGCCCCATCCAGGACTGAGCCGATGTCCCGTATTTTTTTCACGCTCAGACCGGTATAAATCATCATAGTCCTCCATGTGGGCATCGAGTTGCAAAATGAAGTAGGGAAGCTTGGAAGCGGTCCCATCAAAGCGGGCAGGTATCGGGGGCCTATAGTAACCCCTTTCCACGGCTCTTGGCGCCCGGCAGGCGGCAGTTACCGGAGTTGAGCAGGTTGGGCGGGCATGCGGTTGCACAGGGGGGGCCGGAATCGCGGTATCAATACCGGTGCGCTGGCGTTTGGGTGGCAGGACCCAGCCACGTTGCCCCTCTGGCGCCCGGCAGTATCAGTAACAGCATAGACTCAATTTGGGGCTTCCTGGTCTGCTGCCTCCTCAGTTCCCTCTCCAACGCAGCCAGCTCTCTCTCCTTGCGGGTCAATGCATCCTGGTGCGCATGCAGGGCTGCTTTTTCTCGTTCCAATTTAGCCAGTTCGTCCCGTTTAATAGCTGCAGTAGCTCACTGCGTGCATAAAGGCCTGAACAGCTTTCGCGTTGCGGCTGTAAATCCAGTCTGGAGTGTTCCAGGACCTTATCATGGACTGACAGGTTCTGCGCATATTTTCGTTGGAGCGCATCTTTGGCACGGTCCAACTCGAGTTGGACTTCTTTGCGTTGTTGTTCCCGGTCCCTCTGCAGGTTTTGGCGCTCTTGCTGCAACTGTGCCCGTTCCTCCTCCCCATAGCTGGCATTCCACGGGTCCAAATGTACTTCTTGGGCATCTCGCTTGAGTGCGGCCCACTGCTTCATCCCAGCTCTCTTTTCGATGGGAGAGGGAACGAAGATCCGGCTGGGAGTTGCGGAGGCTTTCTTCGGACTCTTCGTCGTCTGGAAGCTTGGAGACATCCGGAGACTTACCAGTAGCCACCCCGGTGGCTCCCTGGGGTGCGCAACCGCTGACCCGGGATCGAGGGGGGTCCGGATCGAAGGCGGTACGGACACACCTCCCAATCCCAGGTTTAGATCCCAGTGCTGTTCGGATCGAGGGCCCCAGTGCTGTGCCACGGTGGTTCTTTGGGAGCATCACCAAAATCTGACGGAGTCCAGGAGATCGTTCAATGGACTCCTGGGTTGCGCGCATGAAAGGTGGAGTCAGGCCTCGTCTCCTCCATGACAGGTTGCATGCTGAGGTTTGTAATCCATACGAAAACGGGGTAGAGATCCGATCACGGTAAACAGTGCGCTCGATCCATAGACGGCTTCCTAAGCGACTCATGTAAGTCCCCATGTGAGTGCGCTCATCACGTCCCTCGTTCCAACTGAGTAAAGGAAGACTTCGTTAGCTGATACGAGGACGGGAAAGAGTCACCAGCGAGCCGTTCCCCCGCCGGGTTCCTCCAGATCCAGAAGGGAAAGGTCGGAGCCACTCTTTGGGGGGGGCTACCGCGACCTTCCGCAGTAATATTCAACCTCTCCATGCCGAGACACCAGAGGTCCACTGCACTAGGGATATAGATGAATTAAGCATTCCTGCCACAATGTAAGGAATTCCATAGAAGCAGAAATAAAAGGCTCTTTGGTGAAAAAAGACCGTTTATTCAGACATCTTAGAAAGCTCAAGTACACGCAGTGGCAGGAATGACACTTCCCGCCAGAAGCACAGGTTATAACTCTATTCATCCCATCCCCCTCCCTGCTTCCCATGGGAGCGGAGACCTCATCTCCCGCGCAGAGATAAAGTCTCCGCCGATGAAGCTGGCCCATCGCCCGGGCTGTGGAATGTACTCAAGGTTAGGCGGCTGCCCTTACCATCAACACCATTGAAACCTTTACACTGCAGAACAAAGAATCTTGTTCAAATTTCTGGGGGTGCCTGCAGGGGGCACGTTTATAGACATATCAATACCAAAATTTCAGGGTATCATCAGGAGACTGGTCTGATGATACCCTCCAGGTTTGGTGCAGTTTGGTTCAGGGGGGCCAAAGTTATGGACCCTCAAAAGGGTAGCCCTCATCTCCTTCGTTCCCATTGGAAAGAATGGGGAATAGGGGCATCCCTTTTGGGGGTCCATAACTTTGGCCCCCTAAACCAAACTGCACCAAACTTGGAGGGTATCATCAGGACAGTCTCCTGATGATACCCTGCAATTTTGGTGTCAATATGTTTAAAAATGCTTCCCCTGCAGGCCGAAACGTGAAAAAAACACCAAAAAATAAAAACGCAATTCGGCTGGTGATCCGAATCCCATGGATTCGGATCTGATAGGATTCGGATGGACCGTGCTCATCCGAATCCGTCCGAATCACTGCAGATTCGGTAAAAATCCAGATTTGGACTGTCCGAATCTCCAACCCTACATCCCAGGCATCGCGCCCAACCTCCCAGGTGTCCGGCCAATTCTGCCAGGCATCCTGCCCAACCTCCCAGGTGTCCGGCCAATCCTGCCAGGCATCCTGCCCAACCTCCCAGGTGTCCGGCCAATCCTTCCAGGCATCCCGTCCAACCTCCTAGGCACCCTGCAGAACATCCCAGGCATCCCAATTCTGCCAGGCATCCTGCCCAACCTCCCAGGTGTCTGGCCAATCCTGCCAGGCATCCTGCCCAACCTCCCAGGTGTCCGGCCAATCCTGCCAGGCATCCTGCCCAACCTCCCAGGCTCCCAGCACAACATCCCAAGCATCACTGCAGATTCGGTAAAAATCCAGATTTGGACTGTCCGAATCTCCAACCCTAAAACATTTGCAACCAGCAAACACTTGGGAATTTTTGCAGCCTTGCTACAAGGAACAGATTTGCCTGCATAGTAATATCTTGGTAAATAATATCCAGTCATAGCACATATAGGAATGGCAGCCCAGTAATCTGTAAACATCCGAGATATTTATAAATTATTGGGCCCTTTCTAAGAGTTAACCTAAGCCCTGGTATTTTGTGTAGCCTACATGCAACACAGTGCCATCTAGAGAGAAGCTTATAGTAAGTCTCTTTCATATTTATTCATGGAAAAAAGGAAATCCCTGTCTTTCAAACATGCTGCAGAACTCCTGTAATGGAGTGTCTTAAATCCATTTTTTTAAAAATGTATAACCTGCTGAGATTTTCTTTTTCTGACCAAATGTACATAAAATCCATTTCTCAAAATGTCTTAAACCCTTCAAGTTAACCATGCTGACATTTTTCTAGCACATAAAGTCTTACTCAGAAACACAGAAGCTGAGACACTCCAAACTCCAGTTTGTCAGTGTGACAGACAGGTTAGGTCCTGCCTGTTCCTAAGAGAGACCAATGGGAGCTGACAGAATGTTAGAGAGAGACAGTTGGAAAACAGCAGTTAAACAGCAGCAGTTAAGGGAGTTAAGAAGGCAGTTGAGCAGGGAGAGGGAAAAGAATATGTCTGAGTGCAGATGAGGAGAAGAGCAACTTAAAGCTAAATGAAAACAAAAGTCAATTTGTAACAAAAATATCTCAAATGTGAGAACAGGGGAACAGTTTCAAAGTTCTAGGGAACAGAAGCACTGTAACACATAACTTACTTCCCTGTGTGTTATGTTTAAGCCAGAAAATAAAAGTTACGCCCGTTTTTGTTTAACTCTATGGACTATTTCTCAGGGGAAGAAATACACACACACACACACATGCAAGTTAATATTTCAGTCTTTACATATTGTAGGATATGAATAAATGGTGGCAGCATGTGAATGAAACAGCATGTAAGCCTCCAACCATATCTCTGTGAAGTGTTTGAGTGAGGGCAGTTATTAAAGGGGACTAAATTCTCTTTGAGTGAAAGAGAGAAGCTAAGAGATAAAAGAGTAATGTATGTGTAGAAATTTTAAGAGAGACAATGTGGGTAATGACCTCAAGCCAACTTAATGCATGGGCACACTGGGCAGTTGCCCAGGGGCCCCACAAGCAGAGGGGTCCCATGCTAATCTATGTATGTTATGACTTGATGTCAATTAATAAATAAATACTATATGAAACCAGAAATATTTGTTATTGGAAAATGCATATTTAGCATGTGTTTTACTAGAGATAATGAACAATATTAATGTTAAATTTTATAACAAGTGGATAATGGCATTCTCCCCTGATTTAGTATCACAGTCCCTTCTACAATCGCTCGTGCATGTATGTGTACATATCTCATACACTGCTTTGCCAGGGGCCCTATAATGTTGATAAGACTGCCCTGAGCACCCTGATGCCCTGACCTACTTGTACTCTGAACCTGAGAGAGAGGTTATGGAGGGTGGTAAGCTCTCTGTGTGAATGGAGAAGAGGTGCACATAAGAAGATTTTTATAAGAAAGTGCGTATTGTTCCATAAATTCATTACTTTAATAGAATTAATTTATTCCATCTAGAAAAATCTCTCTTTAAACCAACTGTATTATTTTTTAAATAAATAAAGCCTACAACAAGGGAAAAAATCGATTTGCTATTTCTCTAAATCTTTATAATTCCAGAGGACTTTACTATGAAAATATTGGTTTTGATGGCTATTTATCAGTTGATAGCATTTGCATTCTGGCCTCATCACAAACTCTCAGCCTGACCTACCTGACAAGTGGAAGAATAGGTGAGAGTAAATAATAGGTGAGAGCCTGACCTACCTGACAGGTGGAATAATAGAAGGGAGTAAAATAGTGTTCTAGAGCCACTTTGAGTCCCTATGGGGAGAAAAGTGGGATATAAATGAATGCATATTTTGTTCTGTTTAGTTTCCTTCATCATATAAAGCTAGGAGATGGGATGATTTCACTAAATTCTCCCTCTTTTCTGCAGTCCTCCATGCTTTATGGTATTCTGTCCACCCAACTCCCTTAATGCCCAACCTTTTAGGAGAACTTTCTAGGCAATTGGAGGAAGTGGAAGGTGGAAAAATAACCACTTCAGTAAGAACATGCTTACCATTTTTAGGATCCAACCATCTAACCAGAGAGCCAGTGTGGTGTAATAATTAAAGTGTTGGAGTAGGATCTGGGATACCCAGGTTCAAATCTCCACTCTGCCATGAAAGCTTGTTAAATTATTTTGGGCCAGGAAAATATTCTTAGCCCAACCTACCTCACAAGTTTGTTGTGATGATAAAATGGAGGGGAGGAAAAATTATGGGTCCCCACTGGGAAGAAAGGCAGGATATAAGTGACGTCTCTGTGTGTGTATAGGGGTGGGGGAATCTGATGTGGATACAACATACTTCTAGCACAAATATATATTTAAGTGCCCCCTTCCCTTGGCTACCTAGTATGAAGGGTTCCTTCATAAGCATTATCGGAATAATGTACACAAACAAGTAAAAACTATATCCTCCTATATCCAGAAAGCAGGTAATTACAGCTCTGTTTTCATTCTGCTCTTTGAGTTCACCATTTGGAGGGAGAGGAATCATAATAGTACCTGATAGAAAACAGAGCGATAAAATTGCTTATCTCAGCTCAGCACAAACCTCTGGCTGGCAGATATAGGCTTAAGAAGTCATAACAGGAATGAATTTTACATCTGACACAATCACATCAATTGGAGTGCACAGGCTAGAGCAAAGCTTAACTAAATCTATCCCCAAAGTTGAGGACAGCAACAATAAATCCATGAGCAATAGTTTTGAAATATGCTTTTATGTCCCTAAAAGTCCAACTTCAAAACAATGGAAGCTTTTTAAAAAAGACTTATTTCTTAAATTAATACAAGTAAATTGCACAAATCTGTAGACCTTAATCAACAAGTGAGTCTCCATATGTGGGGGAACCCATTAATGATGTTGTCAGAGTTGTTGTTCCCTGGACGTGGCATACAAACATCAATGGCTTGTGATGCTCACCTGCAGTGAAAGATGAACACAACAGATTTTATTTGGAAATGAAAAGAGCTACCTAGAGGAAACCCATGGAACTTGGGACAGTAATGCTCTCATAGCCCTAATTGTCCTATGTAGGGTTTCTCACAACCCCCAGTTGTTCTCTTTTGATGGCCTCACATAAGAAACAAGCTAGGTGGTCTCATCTTATAGCTCTCTTGATTTCTCTGTGTTCTCTACCTGTGAAATGTGGGAGAACAGTGAGATGTTCACCCTAGTCTTGTAAACCTGTCTTTAAATAATTGGCAAAAACTCCTATCTCCTCTCATGAGACTTCCTGATTCCCCAGCTTTGGCATCCCAATTGTGAAAGTAATGTCATTGTTTTACAACCACTCTTGTTTCTGCCACTGACTCCTGCTTGCCTTGTGAATATTGCAGTGACATTATAGCTGTTTGCTTTAGCTTCATCTGGTTGTTACATCTGCCTTGATCTGTGCCTATTTGGCTAAGGTAGTCTCAGAGCTAATCTCAAGGCTCCCTTCCCCCTATACTATAGGGACACTAGAACCCTTGTTACGGAAAACATATGATTCTCTACAGATGTCCAGGTATGTACCATGAAGCCACCTGTGTATTTTATATCTGTATATTTATATACTAGCAGCAAAATCAAATTTGTGCCCTAAATCGCTCAAATTGTGATTTATTTATTTGTTCGGATGGTACCTATATAGTTGCTAATTTACAAAGTTTATTTAACTACCTTATATACTTGTGTATAAGCCGAGGCACCTAATTTTACTACCAAAACCTGGGAAAACTTATTGACTCATGTATAAGCCGAGGGTAGGAAGGAAGCCCAGCCAGCCAGCAGGCAGAGGGAGCTCCTTATTTGGGCAGTGACATCAGGGGGAGTCACTGCCCAAATAAGGAGCTCCCTCTGCCTCCTGGCTGGGGTTTAAGGAAGCCCAGCCAGCTGGGTTGCCTCGGAGTTCCCCCTTCACCCTTGGAGGTGGGCAGCAACAAGCAGCTTGTGCAGCCGCAGGGAGGTCATCCTGAGCTATGCCCCCAGCCTTGGCAGAGGCCTGAAGAGCCCACTGGCTGCGGGGGTTTCCACTTTGCCCTCCGGGAAGGGCAGCAACAAGCGCTTGTGATTGCTGGTAAGTGGTGACTTGTGTATAAGCTGTGGGGGCATTTTTCATCCTTAAAACAGGGCTGAAAAACTTGGCTTATACGTGAGTATATATGGTAGCAAAGACTGATCAACAATAGTGTTTTATAAGCATTCAAACTTGATTTCCATAAAGGCAAAGTTTAAGAAACATTTGCTAAGATCAGAAGAATAGTTTGGTCTGAAACTATTTTGAAAAGCCACTATGTATGCATAATGAATTCACTTTAAAGGGAAGACTGTATCATTCAACATTTTATAACTTATGATTACAGTCAGATTCAAATGCACCTAGAAGCAGAAACTCCTGTATCTCTAAAAGTATAAAAATGAGCAGCGGGGAAAAGTTAAAACTAATGAAGCAATCCTAAACAGGTCTACATGGAAGTTTATCTAATGTTGTTCAGTGAGGTTTACTCCCAGGAAACTGTATTTAGGATTAGGGTTGGTTGATACCCCCCAAATTCAGTAAATTTTGGATTTGGATGTTTTGGGGCATAAAATGATCTATATGCCTGAATCTGACTCAAAGCCGATTCGGATATGCCTGAAAATTTGGATAAATCCAAAAAATTCAGATATAATTTTTTTGTAATTTTTGTGTTTTTACATGTTTTGGTCCGCAAGGGGTGTAATTGTATAGATAGCAGCACCAAACTTTCAGAATATCATCCAGAGACTGTCCTGATGATTCTCCCCAAGTCTGGTGAAGGTTGATTTAGGGCAGGGGTAGGGAACCTGCGGCTCTCCAGATGTTCAGGAACTACAATTCCCATCAGCCCCTACCAGCATGGCCAATTGGCTGAGGCTGATGGGAATTGTAGTTCCTGAACATCTGGAGAGCCGCAGGTTCCCTACACCTGATTTAGGGGTTCCAAAGTTATTGACCGCAAATGGGGTGCCCCATCTCCATTGTTTCCAATGGGAGCTAACAGGAGATGGGGGCTACACCTTTGAGGCTCCATAACTTTGGACCCCCTGAACCAAACTTGGGAGTATCATCAGGACAGTCTCCAGATGATACCCTGAAATTCTGGTGCCACTATCTCAAAAATGCACCCCCAAGAAAATTCCCCAGATTCTGCGCTCTACAGTGACTTCACTCCATTGCAGCCAATGGAAAATTTCTGGGGAAGGGCTGTGGGGTGCACATTTCTCAAGGTAGCCACAAAACTTTCAGAGCATCTTCAGGACAGTCTCTTGATGACACCAGCCAGGTTTGGTAAACTTTGCTTCAGGTGGCAGTGGGAGATGGGCCCTACCTTTTTGAGGGCCCATAACATTCAACCCCCAGAAACAAAGTTTACCAAACCTGGATGGTCTCATCAAGAGATACCCTGAAAGCTTTGTGGCTTTTCCTTGAGAAATGTGCACCCCGCAGCCCTCCCCCAGAAATTTCCCATTGACTGCAATGGAGCCACTTCAGAGCCCAGAATCTCCCAGCTCTCTAGTCTTTCCACCATAGAGGCTTACTGTGTTTCACCACCACTCCTACACATGAAGCCTGCTCAGTCACTGGACACTGTGTAATAGATTTCTCTCTGTGATATAGCTCTAAAGATGCCAGCCACAGATGCAGGCAACTTGTTAAGAACAACATCTACCAGACCACAGCCACACAGCCCGGAAAACCCTACAGAACCTCCACCTCTTAAAATGAAGCCATTCTGCAACACACTTCAAGCAAAGGGCACACTTGGAGCACAGGGAGGGAAGGTTTTTGTTGGGGACTGGGGAGATAAGGGTTTTTTTTGTCAGAGGGCTTTTTTTAAAAAAAGAGTTGGGCCGTCCAAGGCCCGATTTGGTAATGGCACAGAATCAGACGCCACTGATTCGGACCTGGCTTGGTCCGAATCTGCCCAAATTGGAGACGATTTGGACCGAATCGTTGTTTCAGCCAATCCAAATTGCCAACCCTATTTAGGTTTGCAACATAAGAGACAGTGCTATGTACCCTGTGACTGATTAGCCCACACTGAAGGGTTAATGTGTTTGTTAAGGTGCAGATTAGCCGGCCTTACCAACAACAAGAAATGTGTAAAGCATGCTGCTTATATGGAGATACCACCTGATCGGTTGGCAGAGGCACAGTTCACCTAGAGTCTCAGGTAGAAGGAGCTAGAAGTGCTAGTTATATAAAAACAGGAAAAGCCTGTGAGAAAAATTTTAATCTTTTGGATCTTGATCTGAAGAGAAGTCTGACTTTGTCAGCAAGAGCAGCCTTTGAGCAGTGAGAAGCTGTGTTAAGCTTACTGGGATCTGATACTGTGGAAGGTGACCCACAGCTCAGCATCCAGACAGAGTGTATCTGCCAGTACACAGTTCCATCCAGTCTGGGAGTGAAGTCCAGAGGGGAGTGAAGCCCAATAGGGACCAGTGAAGAGGAAGGCTAGGAAGCGAAGAGTCCTCTAATCTCCAACTGGTAGTGTGGGACAGTGGGTGTTCTAGTAGCTAAAATGCTGAAGACTTTAGTGAGAGAGAAAAGTACCCTCAGTGAGCCACCTGTGTGTGACCAAGTCTGTGTCAGTGAAACTGCTTGAGAAATCTGTGAAGTAACAGCTCTAACTTTCTGAAACCATATGCTTATGAGACCTCTCTGTGCCATCTGAGAAGCAATATCATTTCTGTCAAAATAAAGTTTTAAAAGTGCCAGTGTGTCTTTGGGGTAGTGCCTGTATGTTTTAACTCCCAGCCCCCTCAACAGAGTTTCCCTCCATTTTTAAAGAGGCTCTGTTGTTTACTCCTTCAGTGGCTGGTGTAGTGAGGTGTTGGTGAGAGGTGACCATTGCATATCCCATTCAAAATACTTTCTCTACTAAGAAAGCACTGGGCATATTCTCAACATCAGCTGCTCACCTCACAGTACAGGGGTAATAATATGCCATTATGCATAACATTACTGTAAGGATTAAAATCTTAAAATATATGTGAAACACTTCAACAGTCTAAATATGTTGTTTTAAAGAATCCCAATGTGAAACTTCTGTTTTAAATTAGCCAGCCTAACCACTGAAATTACTGTATTTTCAAGAATACTTTCTGTTACTTCCAATGACACAAGTGAAACTTTTGGTAAGATTATCAGGGGTGGATGGGAAGCAAAACCAGTCTTGGAAAAGTGTTCCATCCCTATATCAGGCAACAAGAAAGATGTAATTTTCCTGCCACTGCCCCCCCCCCCACTCTGGACCCCCAAAAGGGGAAGGAAAGAAGGAGGAAGAAAGAAGCAGTTTGACTACCCAAATGGCCAGGCACCTCCTCACAGGCTGCACAGAAATTGGGCAGGCCAGTGCTTACCTCTCATTGGGCAGGGCTTGGGCCAGCTGGATACCACCTCCCACTGATTTTGAGTGGGGAGAGCTTGGACAAGCTATATAGTGCTTCCTTAGGCAGGGCTTAGGTAGAACTATGTCAGGGTGTGCTCTCTCTGACCACCAAAGCACAAACCTGAGGTGCAAGGTGTCACACCTGGCTGAAGGGAAGGGGTGATAATCTTCAACCCCTCATATGTTAATGGACCTTGTTCTTTCCTTTTATTTTTCTTTGATGCTTGTAACTGTAGATAACTAGAAGCAACCGTGGCACCTTCCCAGCAGGAGGGGGTGGCAGGTGGCTGAGAACTATCACTGCACTTGCCTTGAGATGCTCAACTCCCAAACAACCCTCTTTCCATTGTGTTATTCTCACATTCCATGGGAATTAGGGAGGGGGGAATTATGGGGCGAACTCTGAGGAGATAAAGGCAAATGTATTTTTGTAGATTGGCAGAACTGGCTTTCTGAAAGCCAGGTACTAGCTGTTATCAATAAAGACTTCTGATCCAGCACCTGGAGTCTGCTTATTGACTTTAGTCTTGAGACCTGAATGACTGGTACCACCTTCCTCTCCTCATAGGAGGGGCAGACAGGCTTGATATTGCCTCCCTTTCCACACCAGGAGCTTTGGTAGGCTGGAAACATCTGCCACTGGTCTGGTCTGGTCTGGGGAAGGCCATTGGCCCACTAGGAGGTGTTATGGTTCTCATAAAGACCAATCCACCTTGACCATTATTAATATATTCGCAATAAAGCCCATTGTATTAACAAATACAACAGGCTCTAGAAAACTGTTGGTGATTAACAGTACCCATCAAGGGGGCAAACCTTCCTGACATTCTTCCCCCCTTGGGGCACATCTCCTCCTCTTTCAAGATGCCTGAATTGGCACACAAGGGTTGATGGCACCCATCAAGGAGTGTGATTCCTCCTGCCTGTCCTCCTCCCTTGGCCCTGTGCCATGAGCTCCCTCCTCCCTCTGTTCTCAGACACTTACTCCTGTTTCTGGACACCTATATAACCATGCAACAGTTAAGGTGCAGTTGTAGTCACCAGCAGTTACGACACTCCCATGGGGAGCAGCCAACACCTGTGCCTACTCCTCCTCAGACAGCTGCACATGGTACAGTGGCTGTAATTATTCAGCAGGGGATTCAGCAGGGGATTTAAAGGCAAGTGAGAAAGAGGTAGCTTTCCATTGTCTTCTTCTACAGAGTCTTCCTTGATGATCTCCGTTCCAAGTATCAACCCTGCTCAGCTTCCAAGATGTGACAAGACTGGACTATTCCATGCCATCTTCCCTTCTGGAATAGCTGTTCTCTGCCATTTATTGTGACTGAAGTAAATATAGCCCTGTTTTATTTCCCATCTCTGTGTCATTTGTTTCAGTAACTGCTGAATATATTCACTTGCCTGGTGCAAGAAAAACTAGATGATCTTGACACCAAATGTGTGTGAGACAAAAAGAAAATGGTAGCATCTTTATAGCTGCTTCCCCTTCCTGATTGTGCCACTCCAAATCCCTCCCATTGTATTGCTGAGGATCTTTGCATGCCATTTAACTAAGTGGTAAATGCAAATGTAAGTAATTACTGATCTTGTGCTGGCACAAGTGTCAGGTAGTATAATTCACTGATAGGTTGGTTACCTTGACAACTAGCATGAGTGATTTTGGATTAAATTTGACGATCATCCAGAAAACAGTTGGGTCCAATTAAGATCCATTTTCTAAAGTCCCATAGTTATCAGCAGAAAAACTGCAATCTTGCATGTGGAAATCTACCACTGGAACTGGGGCCATTGGAGCACTCACATACTGTGAAGCTGCTATGAGCATAATTTCTAATTTGATTGAGCTAGGACAAGCCTTTCCATTGATTTGCCACTAAAATGATAGTTGAAAATTCTGAATATTGAAGAAAGATGCACATGAGAATAGAACTGAACAGACATACCTCTATAAATAGTCTTTGGTTTATTTGTATATATTTTTCTATTATTTTTATTATTGGCTATATTCTTATCTTGCCTTTTACCCAAAGGGGCCTTCTCCTGCCTTTCTCCTCTCTTTATGATCTCAACTGTCTTGTTCTTGTGAGATAAGACAAGCCACAAAATGACTGACTGTCTCTAGGTTTTCAGCAGGGCTATTCTAAACATCTCTACTCAGAATCCTCCTTACATTTATTTAATGAGGCTTACTCACATGGAAGTGCTCTTAGGATTGTACTGTCAATGAATATCATGAATGTGTGATTTTGTGTGTGGTTCTTCCCCATATTCTATCTAGAAATGCTTCCAAATTCTTTTTATCTGTATTTTCTATTTATTTGGAATTCCAAATAAGCTGCTGTTGATTCCAAGATAAAAGACCTTCCATTGTATATTTCCCCCATTTTTTACACAGCAGTATGCATGAACAAATTTCTGCACTTTTCACTTTGTGTGTGTGTGTGTGTGTGTGTCTCTGTGTGTGTGATATTTGTATCTTTCCCCTCCTCTAAATTATCCAGGCGCCTTTTTTGGACAGAAAACCAGAGAAAGAAAGAACACTATAAATGATTATACAGCTGTTTTGTGATGCTTTAGTAAGCTACAGAAGAGGATACTCATCAATAAGGCATTGCCCCAAGAGAATCTTGATGTAATCACACATACAATCACATCAAGATGGTTTTTGCAGAGTTTTATCAATATGCATGTCTGCCTCTATAACACAGAGAAAGGTGCATACAAGCTGAAGGAGCTGAAAGTTGTCAAAAAACTGCTCACATATTTATATAATACCACCAAAGATTTCTGTTAAATCCAATGGCTTCATGCTAAAGTAACAGTGATCAGAATACTTCAGTTTCACAAAAAAGAATGATATACTTCAAACATGAAAAGGTATTTTCAAACAACCACAATATGACCCCCTCCAAAAAAAGACCCCTTTCTTGATTTACCTGAAACATCACAATATTACATTTGACATTTGGTCCCCAGAATCAATAAAATATACATGTTCAAAAGAAAAGTATTTGTGTATCTTCCATGTTATCTGACATGTGGTGAGATGTGTGGTTTTTGTATTTGCTCTTTGACACAAACACAAGGAACAGCTTTTATTTGAATGCTTATGTTCCCTCATTTTCCATATCATCAGCAATGATTTTCTTCACATATTAATTTAAACTCTGTCTCTTAAATTTTAAAGCAACTAGGTTGTTAGAGGATTTTTTTCTGCATTATGCCTTTCATTGGCTCATTCCGCACACGCAGAATAATGCACTTTCAAGCTGCTTTCAGGGCTCTTTGAAGCTGTGCGGAATGGCAAAAACAGTTGTGAAAGCAGCTTGAAAGTGCATTATTTTGCGTGTGCGGAATGAGCCATTGTCTTTTAAAGGTTTAGTGTATAGCACCTTTAATATCTTGCCTTAGCCAGAGTTAATGGGTTGGATCCACCTATATTTTTTACTTGATTTCACCTAATTTCTCTCCTTTCTACAGCTTCTGTCCTGCATGACTTTTGTCCATGCAGGATGATGATCCCTAGCATAATTATTTGATGGTCAGAGAGGAACCTTCCTGGATTTTGGGTTTTTTTGCACCAGTAGTAAAGCAGCATTCAGCCCAATGAAATGGGCAAGAATGACTGGGTGGGTGGGTGGGTGGGTGGGTAGGTAGGTAGGTAGGGTTAATTCTTTTCTACTATGAATTTAAAAAATCCACTTGTTTGCATAAACTGTTTTAATCAGTTTCCCAAATTTCCTGTATCAATAAATCTGGAAATCATCAGTGCATTTTAGTCATTCCTGTCTTTTCTGGAAGATGTACTACCACAACAGCCAAAGTCAGTTATTTACTTCTTTATGTTTTACAAAATAAAGATTTAGCACTATCTGTTCTCTGTTCAGTTTGTTTTCATGTCTTGTCATTATTTCCCTGAAGGGCACCAAATGTCCTTGATTTACAGTGCAATGGTAAGCAGAGTTCTATCCTCCATCTATTGAGGTCAATTGGTTCAGAAACACTTAACACTGCATTGCTAGTATTAATTAAAATGGAACATCACCTTGACATATTCGGTACCTTGCCTAAATAACATTAATCTGGTAACACAATAAATGAGCAATAACAATGTTGTGGATGCAGTTTCCATTCTTGTCCCCTTGCCACTGCTGCTGTTCTCTCCCCCCCTTTCTATTGCCCTCTTTCTTTTATTATTATTTATTTTATTTATTTATTTTTAATTTTTACCTGGAGGGCTTAGGGTGGCAATACAACACTATAAAATTTCAATTAAAACAACAATAAAATCCTAAAAATCATGATACAAACACTAACACAGTATTAGTTAATACAATATGACTGCTCATTCCCATGACCAGGGCAGAAGCCGGATTGGTAGGAACCTTAGCATCTTCCAGAAACTTCTGGAGCTGGTCCGCCACTGCTCTCTCAATTACCTTGCCCAGGAATGGAAGGTTCGATACTGGGCGGTAAATGGCCAGATCCTGAGGATCTAATTTAGGTCTTAAGAAGAGGGTGGACCACTGCCTCTTTCAGCTGACCTGGGAAGACTCCTTGCTTAAGAGAACCCTTGATGATATCCAACAGGTGGCTCCATAACTCCACCCCTCTAGTTTTCACTAGCTAGGGCCAAAAGGACAAGAAGTCGATCTTACAGCTGACAGAGGTCTGTCTACCTTGGAGGGATTTAGCAGGGTGAAATGGTCAAAACTAGGACCAAAAGATGGGCAAGGGGTCTCCAGTTCCCTCGTATCAATGGTGACAGGAAGGGCCTGGCAGAGGGACAAATCTTGTCTGCAAAATAGCTGGCCAATGCCTCAGAGCTAAAGGCCAATTTCTGATTTTGGGGACCAATTGATGCAGTTGTCAATATCAGAATTATATTATTTAAAGCTTTCTTTGTCTCCTTCATGGCTCTCTCATAGGATTTCATAAGCGTCCTATATGAGTGTGTCTTGACTCTTTGTCACGAACCCACCACCACACTCGCTCAAGTTATGTCAGTGTATCAAGGAGCCAATTTGGTACAGGAGCCGAGAGGATGTTTTCTGGGCAACACTCTTGATTGCTTCAGAGAGCCTGGTATCCCAGCTCTCTACCAGCTCACTGAGTCATTTTAACTTCTTGGGAAAATTCAGGCTTAATTTGATTCACTCCCTAAAGTCCAATCTGTTGGATTCCAGAACAGTAGAATTGTGGCTTCTTCTGTTTCCAAAGTAAGTTAATGCCAAGTTTCTCTTAACAAGATGGCAGACCATGGACAATGAAAATAACTGATGTTTGTGTCCCTACTTACTCCCTCCCTTTTTGCACCTCAGATTGATGATTATAGCACATTTGGAACTGTTCTCAGCTTATTTTCTCCTCACTGTTGCAGCTGGCTTGTCATCACACTGACCTTTCTGATCCCTTAGCTAATAATGGCTATGTCAGCTTAGTTCTCTTTCAGACGGTGCTATCAGTTTGGATTAGCACACACCTCAGAGAGCCTGGCCATTTTCTACTGTGCCTTAGTAATTATCTGGTGGCTATTTGTCAGCATATTTTTTTCTGACTTCAGTAACAAGGATCTACCTGAAAGCAGGAACATAATTTCAGGGCCTTATGATGTTCTTGAAGAATATTTCCTGAATGTGGTCTTTATTTTTAATTACTGTTTAATTACTGATTACTGTTTTGCTTAGTTGTTATTTTAAACTGTTTATAATGAATTAATAGTTTAGAACTATTTTTCATCTTTATTTCTTTTAGAATTAGTCAAGCTTTTTCTCCCAACTGTGCTACCTCAGAAAGAGGACCAGATGGTGCCAGCTAAAACTTGCCATTCTAGCAGCACTGGCCTTTCTTTGTCAATCAAGCATTCTGATTGCCTTTTATTACATTTTTTTCAGCAAGGTGAGGAAGGAGCAGACACACTCTGGTTTCTTTTATTGGTCTGCTTTGAGGCAGAGATGTCCTGATCTCCACAGACAACATGGTAGCCAAGTTTCATGTCAACAAGCATGGTGGTATGGGATTCCTTTCCTTGTACAAGAATTGTGCAAGATCTGGGAATGGGCCATTCTACCCAACTCCCGCCTGTCAGCGATCCATGTAGCTGACTCATCCAATACCTGGGTAAATGAGCTGAGCAGGACCTGCAAGGCCCAGTGCAAGTTTGACATTTGAGGGGAACTGGATATATATTTGTTCAAATCAGTGATGAATGCCAAATATCCCGTGTATTGTACCAGCAGAGCGGGGGTCTACACTTTCTGTGCTATCAGTTGGTCAAGGCCACTGATGTATGCCTTTCCACCCACACCATTAATATTCAAGGTAATTGCCAAGGCCGACAAGGCCAATCTCATTCTGATTGACCCATTTTTGACCAGGAGGACATGGTTTGATCCCTTGTGGTCTCTATACAAGGAAAGGCACATGCACTTAGCCCTGAGAGCCAATCTCCTGAGTATCGAGCAGCTTGTTCACCATGATGTGGCCTCCCTACAGCTCATGGCCTAACTCCTCACTCCAGGTTGACCAGGTGAAGTTGTGATTAGATTGGTTGCATCCAGGAAGCCCTCTACCAAAAAATCATATTCAGCTAAATGGGCTAGATTTGCTGCCTGATTGTAGATAGATGCCTACTCCTGTCCCATTGACACTAAAGAGCACTATTGTCACTGAACAGCACTGACTTAGCCAACAGTTCTGTACAGGTACATTTGGCAGCAGTATCTGCCTTCCATGATGGGTTGGCACCCACTCACTGTTTTCACTTGGTTTCTCTCAGAGGTTTCTTAAAGGGCTGAATAATATGTTCCTGCCAGTTAGATCCCCAGTTCCTTAGCGGAGCATGATGTTGGTATTATCCCATCTCGCCCCTTTGAACTCATGGCTTCCAGCCCTCTGCAGTTTTTTGTAATAAAAATGACATTCTTGGTGGCTTTTACCTCTGCATGCAGAGTCAGGACCTTACACTGTGACCCTCCGTTTACCCAGTTTTTCCCTGACAAGTTAGTCTTCAGGCCTAGCCTTGACCATCTCCCTAAACTGGTGTCCCAGATTCATCTCTCACAATATATAGTCCTTCCAGTATTTTTTACAGACCTTCAGTCTCATGAAGGCAGGGCTATGTATCCCTGGATGTGCACAAGGATCTTTCCACTTATACTGACAGAAACAAGTCCTTTAAGAAGGGCATTGCCTTGTTTGTTTGTTTTAGAGGAACCAAGAAGGGCTCCATTTTATCTATCCCAACTCTATCTCATTGGGTAACTTCTGCTATTAAATTGCATTACTGCAAAGCTAAGGTTCTTTGCTGAATGTATTGTTGAAGGCTGTAACAGACTTGAAGGTGTGAACAGACTTTTCCACATGACATCACAGATTTGTTTCAACACTGCCTAACAACCAGCTACTTCCAATGGGACAATGATTACTATGAGCAGACAGATGGGGTAGCCATCGGAAGCCCCTCAGCCCAGTGATAGCCAATTTTTACATGGAACATTTTGAGAAACAAGCCCTCAAAACAGCACCCAGGAAACCCACAACTTGGTTCCAATTTGTGGATGACACTTTTACAATCTGGAGCCATGGCGAGGAGGAACTGCTGGATTTTCTGGATCACCTTAACAGCATCCACCCAAACATCCAGTTTATCATGGAAGCTGAAAAAGAAGGAAAACTGCCTTTCTTAGATGTCTTGGTCTTTCGCAGACCCAACCATCAACTAGGCCACACGGTATACAGAAAACCAACACACACAGACACCGGTATCTACATAAAAACTCTACCCAGCACCCACAACAAAAAAGGGGTATAATCAAAACTCTGACAGATCATGCAAAACAAATTTGTGAACCTCACCTCCTCCCTGATGAAATCAATCACCTAGACTGGGCTCTGCTGGCTAATGGCTACTCCACAACAGAAATCAGAAGAGCTGTAAGACCAAGAGAAACCCAGAGGACTGAGGAGAAACAGCCCACCCCATCCTGTTTTCATTCACTGTTTCATTGGGGATCAAGGTAGCCTATAGAATTATATAACGATTAAAATAAATGCAACAAAATATATAAAGTTGAATTAAATATGTAGGTATGTATGTATTGACATGTTGATATCCTCCTTTCTCTCGTGGTTCAAAGTCAGTTACAATGGTTTAAAAAATCAGTTTAAAACCAAAAATAAAATAACCAAATAATAAAATAACAAATTCCAAATCTCTACTCTTCCCCCTGTAAAAGAAGCCTGCCATTCAAACCTCCTCAAAATAGGCAAGGCTTGCAGTGCTTCCTGAAATCTCTAAGGATGGGGTTTCTCTCAGGCTCATTCCGCACATGCAGAATAATGCACTTTCAAACTGCTTTCAATGCTCTTTGAAGCTGTGTGGAATGGCAAAATCCACTTGCAAACAGTTGTGAAAGTGATTTGAAAATGCATTATTTTGCGTGTGCGGAAGGGGCCTCACTTTTTCAGGAAGCCCATTCCACAGGACAGGAGCCATGATGCAAATTGTTTGGGCTCTGTTTGCTGCCAGACAGGCCACCCTAAGTGTTGGGATAGCCAGCAGATGGCTACCTGATGACTGTAGTTGGTGCACAGGGGCTTATGAAAGGAAACAGAACTTCAGAAAACTAAAATAAAAGCAATAACATAGTTCCAATATACAAGGCAATATGAGGGGCAGAAAAAATACACCTATTTTTTCACTGCAACTGAAATTACAACCCTGTTCCTTTAATAAAGAAGTTGCCCTTTTGAACTATTCAATTTTACACATTGTACTAAAAATAAAGGTGAAGGATCCTTCCTGACTTTCTCAGGCAAGCCATTCCAGGTAGAAACGCCAACAAAGAATGCCTCAGTAGAGGCAGCTGTAGTTCTTACCCCTTACAATTAAAAAAACAAATAAACCTGAGCACTTCAAAATTGTTCTAAATTACATTGCTAGAGTCCAAGGAGAGATTGTGTCTAAGATGCCACTGGAAGAACGTATTCTTTGCTACTGCATTTATCTTATTTTATTTTCTTAATAGCATTTTAAAAATTATTTTTAAACTATATCAATTAAAAGATCAGAATAACAAAGTAAAGGGGGGGATTTCTACCTAGTTCCCATTCTGCTTTAACCCATGTATAATATATTTAACTAATTCGACCCTTTTACTGTGAAACCAGCATATATTATTATTGTTCTGATATTTTCTATTTTCATAAGGCTAGTTCCACAAGTATCATCTTTTGCATACACAAGCAACATATAACAACCAACCAAAAGATAACATTTATAATCATTCACTTTAATAACACTATATTTTCTTTGATGTTGTGTGGTGTCCGGGCTGTATGGCTGTGTTCTAGTAGCATTTTCTCCTGATGTTTCGCCTGTATCTGTGGCTGGCATCTTCAGAGGATCTGATAGTAGTAAAGCAAGTGGAGTATATACCTGTGGAATGTCCAGGGTGGGAGAAAAAACCATTTGCTGTTAACAAGTGTAAAGGGTGCAATTAGCAAGCTTGATTTGCATGTGTTGGGTAAGATCCACCCATTTAGCATGTGAGTAACCATGAAGATAGCATAATCAATTAGTGAGGGCATCTGCATTGTAGTAGCCTGGCTTTTGATCCATTTGATTGTTTACTGCCTAGAATGATGGGTGTTGTTC
Source organism: Sphaerodactylus townsendi (assembly GCF_021028975.2). Lineage (NCBI taxonomy): Eukaryota > Metazoa > Chordata > Lepidosauria > Squamata > Sphaerodactylidae > Sphaerodactylus > Sphaerodactylus townsendi. The sequence continues at coordinate 36,793,541 of NC_059433.1, read as the reverse complement.
TGGGTGGTGTTCGCTAGCCCTTTGACTGCTCACTGCCTGGAGACATCCTTTGTCTGGGTGGTGTTCATTAGTCACTGTCTTAATTCTAATGTTTTTCAGTACTGGTAGCCAAATTTTGTTCATTTTCATGGTTTCTTCCTTTCTGTTGAAATTGCCAATGTGGTTGTGGATTTCAATGGTTTCTCTGTGTAGTCTTGACATAGCAGTTGTTAGAGTGGTCCAGAATTTCTGTGTTTTCAAATGATATTCTGTGCTCAGCTTGAGAGTCTGCAGGTCTAGGAGGCCTGCAGAAAGCACTTCATGCATAATGGGTCATTGTCTGCTAGGATGCGATTTCCTTGCTAGAACTATTCCCAAAGGAAAAGGGGGTTGGGTGGGAGAAATCCCTCAGATCTGTTCTCAGATATTCTTTCCTCCATAATTTCACCACCACAATAATCATTCTACTTTGGTTTATTTCCTGTCTACCTAGAAAAGAATTAATTATCAGCGTGTCATTAAAATTTACCTAGTTTAGCAATTTTTCACTATTACTTGGTTTATTTTGGTTAAAGGGGAGAGAAACCAGCTGTGGCCTACAATTTCTGTATCAGATAAAACCTCTGCAAAGAAAGAGAAGTCATGGGGGGTTTTTTTGCAACATATTAACTTAATCATGGCATTATGTTAGGTAGAATATGAACAGATGTCAGTTTCTAATGCCTATCAAAGTCACAATGACCTTCCTTGTGTTATCCTTTCCTGTGGCTCTCTAGTATGGAAGAGAAATCCTTTATTATTAATGGACAATTTTTAAAACCCTTCTGCACAGCTGTCTTCCAATCACATAAATCTAACATCCTCTGCTGCACGTTACCATACCTGTCATTGGAAAGGAAAACTGTATGTGCTCCCTCATCACCATTCATTTACTGAACAACCCACAGCATTTCTAATAAAGAGATATAAATCAGCCTTAAGAATGCAAATAGAATAGATGGGAGTTCTTTCTCAAATTTAAAACACTGTTGAAACTTACAGAAAAAAAACATTTTGAAATATAACTGATATTATAAATGATGGAGAAGAAGACAAGATACTTACCCTCTTAAGCAAAATGATAAAAATATTAGAATAAACTGTCATAAATGTCAGATGTTTGAAATTCTATAGCTCCTTTTATGGAATAAAAAAGGGGGGGAATGGCAACCTATTAAATACATGCATTTAACTGAATGGATTTCAGAAAAAAATGATGATAGTCAATGAGACAAGTCTGCCAGAGATTACACCAAGTGATTGGATTTCCTTCTAAATTTGACAGTATCAGTTGTTATAGACCAGCTGGATCCAGTAGTTAGCAAAGATGTCAAAGTCAGCCAGCAGCTCTGGCTCTTATCCACAGCCAGCAGCAGAAGTGGTGCAGAAAGAAGCAACCCCCATGGGGGTCAGATTCAAACCAGCAGCTAGGAACCAGCCCAGTGACCCTCAGCTCTCTAGCTCTGAGCCAGATACAGAAAGCCAGATGCCAGTCTGCTTACCGCTTTCATCACTAGAGACTCAGGAATGGCATAGGAGGAAAATATGCAGGGCCTGGCAGAACAGGAGACTGAGGCCCTTTTCACACAGCAAAAGTATAGCAGGTTTCAGTGGGGATAAAGCAATCCGCTTTCCAGTCGGTGGGTTCACATACCTCTCTGAAATGACTGCTTTGTTTTGACCTTGGCTTGGATCTCTGGATTTGTACTTTTGGATTTCTCTTGGACTGAACACTGTGAGTTTTTGAAACTTTTTGAGCTTGATCCCTGGAACTGGACCTTGACAAGTGAAACCAGACTGTGTGTATGAGCTTGTGCCTGGAAACACATCAGTCTTAGAACCATAACTTTCAAACATTGCTTGGAATTCTACTTCAATCATGTAATGACACTTACAACAGAGACAACATGTAACAATAAACTAACCACACTGCAACATATAACAAAGAATCCATATTATTTTACTAGATGATTTAGAGTTAATCTTCTAGACTGAGAGTCAAGTGAAAAAGTAGTTTTGTTCAGTCTGTTATCAAAGGACTTTCTAGTTCCGGCCTTATACTGGTATTCCCTGGCAAGTGGAAGTTCATGATCTTTACACAGTGGAACTCTGGCTAATCTATCTTTAAAAATGTTTGCTGTGAGATAAGTGTCTCTGCTTGATATTGGAACATTTTTTCACTTATGTTTAATTGTAATCCTGCCAAAAGTCACACTTGGTGATTTCACAGCTTGGATCCTCTGATCGTTAGGAGTTATTTTGGGGTGTGTAAAGTAATGGGAAAGAAGCAAAGATCCACTTTTTGAGCTGTACTCACTTCCAATTGCCTGGATCCAATCCCATATGCTAATAATATCAAATAAACTCTGTTTTCTCTTCGGTAGCCAAACTATAAACAATTCATTTCCATATAAATCAGAATCCTCAAACTAGTATTTCATATCAATTAGAATATGGTATCAGACACAACTGCAAGATAAGAACATTTCCCTTAAATTTTCTTTAGTTGTTCAATAAAACAAAAGAAAACATTTTTGTAACATTAGTTAAGCATTCTATTTTCTGCATAGTTTAATTATATACAAGGTTTATATGAGAAGATGCTAGCATGTATTCTAGCATTGGCAGTTTGCCCAAACTTTTCAGAGCTTCAGGGTTAATGAGGCAACACTAATCAGTAAAATATAAATCTTCCCCTCAAATCCATATAAATACATTTTCAAGAAAAAAGGAGAAATGGTTTCTTGTAAATACAAAATCTTAAGTTATTTGTGGGTACTACAATAGATGATTGGGCTACATTAAATAAAGTTAGTTTTCCAGTTTAAGGACTTGTCAACAGACCAAAAGGGTACAGCATATATACACTAGAATATCCAATTACATTTAAAAAAATGACCCAATACCACCTTAAGATATGCTGAACTAGAAAGAGTAACTGCAGCTCCCCTTGACAATATTGCTATGCAGACACCACATGTTAACCATATTTTTGTAGGCAAAATATTAAGCTTACAGGAAAAGGTCAAATTCAGAGTTGGTTTATATGCAGCATGAACATGGATTATGTTGTCTGATGGATGAGGTTCTGTCAGGCTTTCTCCCCTCAATGTCCTTTCCAAGCCTCTCAGTGCCTTACTGAAATAGAAACTTAAAAATTGAGAAAAGGATATGGACAAAGACTCAGCAAGTTTCTAGATAGTTCTTTCAGCACTCTTGGGTGGATACTATCTGGCTCAGGGGATGTGTAGCCATCCAACGCAGCCAAGTGGTTCTCAACTACCTCTCTTTCTATCTAATAGCAGCCATCGAGTCACTGGTGGCAGCCATTGTGGCAGAGGTGAGCAACACGAGGCAAAGAGGAGGGGGACATTCAGCTCATAGGGCGCAGTTGCAGGGAGCTGCAACTATTGGCCCGAGCTGAAAAAGGTGGGAGCAGCAAGACACATAAAAGCGCCACACCCCGAGCCTCAGCCTTCTTGGCTAGCCAAGGCTCAAGAGCGACGTGACACATCCCAGGAGCGAGTTGTGGCCTAGCTTCGGCACCAAGAAGAATTTGCCATCAAGGTGCTTGATTTGAAGTCATTTCAGCTGGACAGTTAAGGCTGTGGTCCTGCGTGAGGGGAACCAGCCGCAGTACAGAGCGGGAACAGCTGCAAAACCAAACCCCCCCTCTCTCCAGAGAGGGGCCCTAGATTTTGGCAAGCAGCTTTTCCACGGGAGCTAAAGGGGATTATCAGGATTTACAATGCCCCCCAAGCATTCCAGAAGCAAGGGTCCAGCCCTGGGAGATTGGAGGGCTTCAGTAAGGGGCAGAGCCCTGTTGAACAGGGGGCGTGCCCAGACAGGCCTGTCCTTTCATGAAGCAGACCCGGTGGTGGGCAGGCGTGGCGCTAGCGCCAGGGCTCAGACAGCGGCGTGCGAGGCAACACCATGGTGGGCTCCTTTTGGCAAAGGACACAGCCCCACTCCGCCAGCCCGGCAGGGGGATTCTAGCGTTCCAGCACAGGAATGGATTTCCGAGGCGCAGCCTAGCACCTCTGCAGGTGCAGCGACCTCGGAGCCAGGACCAAGCAGCAGCTTAATGAAAAGCTTGGCTGATACCTTGCTGCATTTATCCCAAGCACTGGGAGGGTCCCTTCCAGGACAGTTGTATCTTGCCAATTTTGCAGGAGTGGGTGGCAGCACCCCATCTCCTTCAGCAACCGTGGCTTCCTCAGCGTGGTATCGGCTGTGCCGCTTCCACTTCCCAGCTATCTCCTCCAGCCAGCACATCGACTGAAGTCGATGTGTCCATGGGCATACGGAAAGAGAGGGGCGCAGACAGAAGCGATCTTCACGGTGCTCTGAGTCCTCTCGGAGGTCACCCAGTTCTTCCACTTCCAGTGAGTCTTCTGATGACGATGCGATGCAAGCATCGGGAGAATTCTGGTTTCAGGGTGAAAAGGTGCCTTTTCCCCCCCCCCCCCCCCCCGGTTAGCAAAACGCAGGAAACTGAGTGGCCAGGAGGTGGCACCCTTTGATGCTGCCTCAGATGACACCGGGAATCCTCCCGGGTCACATCTACCTAGGAAACTCAGGGAATGGGCCTTAGATAGCTATTATACTAACGTATTTAAATGCCTATGTCAAGAAGGGGAGCAAGGCTTGGCAGGCGGTAGCACAGATAAGAAAAAGAAGGATAGTCAGGCTGCAGACAGGTCCTTTGAAAACTGGCTGTGGGGGTTTGGGGAGTACCTGGCCCTTATAGCCGCTGCGTACCCCCTTCGAGCCTGGAATTTGATTGCCCCATGACTCATGTCCTTCGGGCTCAGGTTCTGGGTGGTGACATAGCGGCCATAGTTTATGACAAGGCTGTCAGAAAGAACGCTTCGCACAAAAGCCGCTTCCATTGGGACTTGACTCACAACCAGACATGGATGGTGGTGGTGCACCCCTCCATAAAAGGAGCCGGTGACAACAGCTTAAATGACAAGGCACCGAAGGGTGCCCTGGCCGGAAAGGTCCAGTCAAAAGGGGCACGTTGGGATTTTAACAGAGGGTCCTGTCAGCAGCCAAAGTGCAGATACGAGCACGTCTGTTCAACTTGCTGTGCCTTGTCTACTACCATCTCTACATGAACCTGTTCTCTAATTGATAGAAAAAAAAACTGAGGCAAAATAGGCATTGAGCTTTTTTTTGCTATCTTTCTGTTCTGTCAGAATTTCTTCATTTTCAACTAACAGTGGGCCTATTGTCTCCTTTATCTTACATTTGTTCCTCACATATCTGAAGAAGCTTTTCTTGTTGTAGTGAACCATCCTGGCCAGCATCAACTCACTGAGAGATTTGGCTTCCTTATGGCTGACCTACTGTAACAAACTGAGTCCACACCTACAGTGCCTAGCAAACTGCAAATACTTTAAAGATATGCCTGTCCCTCAAAGTTCTTTTGTGGGATGCCCATTGTACAAGCATTAAGTGATGTACAAGAAGTATTTGGATTTACACCCTGCTTTTCTCAACCATACAGAAACTAAAAGTAGCTTACAAGCTTCTTCCCTTCCTCCCCTCACAACAGATGCCTCATAAAGAAAGTTGGGGCTGTGAGAGTTCTGACAGAAATGTGGCCAGGGGTTAGGGGGGTTTTTTGTGTGTGTATGTATGTGTGTGTGTGTATCTCTCTCTGGCCCTTTCCACACGGGCCTTTAACAGCGCCCTGGGGATGGCAAAAACGCCGTCCCCAGGGAGCTGTTCGCACGGGGGGCGCAGCTGCTGCGCAGCCGCGCAGCCCTCTCGCCTCCCGAGTGGTGCGAAGCCGCCGTTTTCCGACCTCACTTCCCCAGCAAGGTTTATGGAAAACGGCGGCTTCCAGCTGCTGCCGTGCGAATGGCAGCAGCTTGAAGGCTCCATCCCTTCCCCCTGTGACCGGTCGACCTACCGTCTCTGCAGCAGTCCGGCATGTCGCCGAGGCCTGGGGACACGCCCCTGCGACGCCATCTTCCCGGTTGTTTCTGGGACTGTTCGTGCGAACGGTCCCAGGGGGGTTGGGTCGGCGTCATGTACGCCGACCCAACCCCCATCGTGGCTGTGTGGAAATGGCCTGTCTGTCTGTCTGTCTGTCTGTCTGTCTGTCTGTCTGTCTGTCTGTCTGTCTGTCTGTCTGTCTGTCTGTCTATAGTGTGTGTATGTGTGTATATATATATATATATGCATGTAAATATAAATTCAGAGATGTTTCATTTTGTGTGCATACTCATGTGTTCAATTCCTCAAAAAGCTAGTGGGTGGATGATTGCTAAAGCAATCTGTTTTGCCTGCTGGGCAAGCATAACAAAGCATTTTGACAAGTGATCCTAGCCAAAAATGGTGGGTGGACCATTTTGCAAGAGCTTTGCTATGCCTGCCTAAGAAACAGTCAAGAGTCTAATGTATTAATAAATAGTACTCATTAAGAATAGCCCAGTTATTCTCACATCAGTTCTGCACTCAAAGTCTAATTGTGACATCCTAAGCAGAGTTGCTCCTTTCTAAGCCCATTGATTTCAATAAGGATACAACTCTGTTTTAAGATTACAGAGTTAAAATACTGTTTTAAGTACTCAGTATACTGCTAGATGAGAGAATGCATGACTCATAAAGTGCTTTGTTATGACTCCTTGGCAGTTAGAACCAAATACTTCTTCAGTCATCCACCCACAAGACTGGCAGCTTTCTAAGCAAAGAAAAAGAAGTCTCTGGGTTAAGGAAAGGTACTTTCTTCTTTTCTTGGCATACATACGCCAGTCAATTGTGTTTTTGAAACTCTAAATTGCCCCAAAGCCTCTGAAAAATAGTTTATGCATAACAAGAAAATCAAATAAACTAAATCATAATATATTGCAGATATCCTATATATCATAAATGGAAATACATTTGTATTTGTAGGATAGGTTGCCTGTTTGGCACTTACTCTTTCCATTTTGAGATTACAAAATATAGGAGAGATCAACACTCACTTTGTTAATGTGCATCGATCTTCTTTGATCAAGTGATGAACTTACTGGATCATGGGAATGCCATCAACATTGTTTACCTTAATTTCAGTAAAGTTTTTGACAGAGTCTCACAAGATGCCCTGATCTGGAAACTGGAAGACTGTGGATTGGATTCTAAAGTAGTTAAGTGGATAGAGAACTGGTTGAAGAACCACACCTAAAGAGTAATTGTCAATAGCGTTTCATCTGATTGGAGGGGTGTGTTCAGTGGATTGCCACAGGGCTCAGTCCTGGTTTTTCAGAATTTTTATAAATGAATTGGATGAGGAGGTGGAGGCAAAAGCGTACCTGCAAGGGGGTGGCAGGGGGGCTCGTGACACACCAGGCGAGGGCATTCTGGGCGCATGGTGGGGGTGTGGCATGGTGTGGCATGAGTGTTCCGGGGGAGGGCGGTGGCGGAGGATGCACCAGTGAACTGGGTGCTTTCCCCCCTTGCTACGCCTCTGGGTGGAGGTAGAGGAACTACTCATTAAATTTGTGGATGACACCAAATTGGGAGGAGTAACAAACACCCTGGAAGACAGAAATACAATTTAACAAAATCTGAATGCACTAGAAAAGCGGGAACATGTGAATAAGATGCAATTCAACAAGGTCAAGTGAAAAGTTCTACATTAGGGTAACAAAAATGAGAAGCATCCATACTAGGTTTGTTTCTGCACTTCTACACATTAAGCCTGCGGGGTGAGCTTCAGCTAGTCACAGTTCTCTCAAACTCTCTCAGCTCCACCTACTTCACAAAGTGTCTGTTGTGGAAAGAGAAAGGGAAGGAGTTTGTAAGCTGCTCTGAGGGGTCTTAAAAGTAAAGAAAAGCAGGATATAAAAATGAACTTCTCTTCTAAAATAGGCGAAACAACTTTGTAGGTTGAGAACAACTTTTGCAAAAATGACATCAATCAAAACAAGAAGGAATAGTTTCCCAATTATTTTGTATTATTGTAAAAACTAGTGCCATGCCCTGTGTCTGGCAAGACAGCCAGGGACTGCTTTGTGGATGGACTGGGAGGCAAAGGCAGCCCTAGGCAACGGCCTGCCCTTGACCGTTCCCTCCAATGGAAGGGGGAGAAAGGAGGGCCGCTCACATCCAACCATAGAATTCCAGGTGGGAGCTGTGCTCTTGCAGTGATGGCTTGATTTGCCAGCCTGTCATGACAGCGGCTTCCACCCAATTTGTGTAGGTAACAAATTCAGGATCAGAAAAAAAAAGCTGAGGAGTATACCAAGCAAAATAAAGAAAAAGCAAAACAAAAAAGGTGCTTGAGGGAATGTATTGTCCCTACATGTTTTGTGTGAGCTTCATCAGGGGAATGTATATAGTGTTTTCTTTCCCTTCTATTATCACTAGCAGGCCCAGCCACGCGTTGCTGTGGCAATTGTCCTTCTCATCACAGTCCGCAACCCACACAGATGTCCATGCAGGTCCAATGATCCCCAGCATAGCCTTTTGGGGTGGTCAAATGGAATCCCTCTTTCCCTTTTAATCCACATCGTTATATGGTGCTGTCTTTTTTTTAGTATAAGGTAACCCTTTCCATTTCACAACGGAACTGTCGAGAGTGCAAATCCCGCTGTCCATGAGGCTGGTTGATGAACACAGTCCTGGCTTTTCTGATCCTGAATTGGGTAAGGCAGAACTGGGGCAAGAGGCTATCCCAGTCAGGCAGCAGAGGCAGGGTGGTGAGGCGCTCAGATCAAGGCCAGCTCCCTGGGTTCTTAAAGGGCCATGTGCAAAAGAAGCAGAGCCGGTAGTGTTGGTTCGCCCCCACCCCGTGGATTTTCTTAGAAGAAAAAGGCAAACTCCTGCTCGCTTTTAGTAAAAGAGAGCTGTGGCGAATATGGGTGAGGAAGTGGGTAAGTGGTGGTTGGATGTGAGGGAGGGCAGAGTGAGGTGTGTGAGGATGAGCTGAATGTGTATTATGTGGTAGCAGTGGGTGAGGCACAGAGAGTGAAAGTTACCTGCATGTGTGGGGGGGAACCCCACCTGACATCTCACACGGCAAAGTGTGTATGTGTTTCACTTCCAAACGTATTACCTACCAGTATTACCTATTTACTGTTTCCACTGCTCATCTCTGCCCATCTGCGCGAACATTCTAAGCCCTCATACCAAGCCCTCAGGCCACAGACAGGCTGCACAAACATTCTAAGGGTGACAGTTAAACACAAACAGCTTCATGGCCTGGTGCACCAGGAAAAAAGATGTTTTACCTGATTCAGGTATGGACTTTCGGTGATTTGAAGGTCCGATTACCTGCCTGCAACAGGGAGGGATGTCCTGTGAAAATTTGGGGGGTGATGAGTCCAGCAGCTTCTGAGGGAGACCATCAGGGACAAACACACTGTTAGATTTTTATATATATAGATAGGGGTGTATAGACAATTTAAACAATCCCTCAAACATCATCATTTTTTGCTTTCCCTCCCCCCAGGATCAGGGCAGCCCCAGCCCGGGAAAGATTCCCAGGCCAATGCTCAACAAGGACTTTCACTAGGAGCCTTAATGGCTAATTCACTCTGGAACTGCTTGCTATGCTTCTTAGCACAAGATGATTTTTTTACTCCTGGGGATTTAAGTTAGTGATCAGCACCCATAGGATACAGCATGAAAGTCTTCTCCTAACTTCTCCTTTCACCCCCCCCCCCCAAGAAAATAACTCCAGTCACATTCTGTGCAGAGCTGCATTTACAGTACAGAACAGCATTTGTATTAAAATGAGATATCTGTTGTGGTAAAAGATCATTTTCCTAATGGGCTGGGTTTTGACAGGACTGATTTCCGACTGAATATATTCATGCAAGTGCTTGGGACAGCACAGTGACAAGAGTTTCATTGTGGCACAGAAGGTCAGCTCATTCCCGGCTGCTGCTGAAGGTAATTGCTCTTGCCCCCCAGATCACTGCTGGGGAGCACCACTGCAGCTTAAACTATTTCTAGACACTTCTAACCTGAGAGTGGGAAATAGAGTCAATACCCATTATTGCTTCATAAAAATATATAGCCAGTATCTGGAACCAAGTCAGGCCTTGTGGTAGTTGCAGTACTATGGCTTGTTCCCCATTGCCAATGATAAAAGAAGAGGCAACAGGCTTACTTTGTTTTGGGCAGCAAACTATTTTGAACTGGCCCTGGATACGGGGACACATAAGTCTATTGCTATGACTAATCTCTCAGTACAATCTCAGTTTGTCTAACCTCTCCATTTGTATATATCTATATCTATATTTAAATTACATTCTCCAAATATTTCCTTGCCTCTCAAATCCTTAGGTTCTTACTTAGGTTCTTACTTGTGGTATTTCCTCCACTTCAGAAAGTCTTTTCCAATGCACAAGCACCTAGACACAACCAGCGACATGATCAGAACACTGATCTGCATGAGTGGAGTGAAGCAGGAGATCACAACATGGTAAGAGGAAAAACAAGCAATGGGGTGAAGTGCAAGAACATAAGCAGAATAGATGAAAGGTCCATCTAGTGAGATTTGTACCATTTTACTTGAAACACTGTTTGCCCCCAGCGAAGGCATAAGAAAAGCTTTTAATTTGTGCCACAACAGTTTCCATTTAAATAACAGCCTGAACATTGCTGAAATGGTGAACAAGACCTAGACCAGCAGAGGAATGACTGACAAAGAAAGAAGGAAACTATAAACAAAATGTCAGATAATGATTATGCAGTAATATTACACAGTGGCCGTTTCCCCACTTTTAAAAATGGTGTTGGTTTCATCCAGCATGGACCTTTTCAGCGTGGGGATTGTGTTCCCCGGCTTCCCCACTGCCCCGCGCTGGGTCATGAAAAGGCGCCGTTTTCAGCAGCGCCAGAAATGACGTGTGCTGAGGGGGCGTGAGAGCGGCAGAGTTGGGGCGGCTGTGTTGTCGCCGCCTCTGTAGTGGGGAGTGCTGCTGGACCCGGCGCTACTTGGCAAGAGTAGCGCGCAGCAAATGGTGAGTGGGGAAAGGCCCAGTATTACAAGATTGGATTACACATATCTTCTGCCCTCCAAACATCTAAACTGCATATGGCTTCTTGTCTCCTATCACATGCTCAGAATTTCTCCTCTCATATGCAGGGAAGAATAATACTGTTAGAAGTACCTAAACATTTAGGGCTTTCAGTGAGGGACTTATGATGTGTTGATGCCTCAATGCAAGCTGCATAGCTCGAGGCCAGTTGGAAGAAAATTTCACCTGAGCATAAACCACTCTGGATTAAAGAGAGATTGAGAGATAACCCACATTGTTTCAAGAAGCTCTCCTCTGGAGTAAACCATAGAGGTGGAGACTTTTGTGGCTCGCCCAGAGTTAAGATGTGGGAAGCAGAGAAGAGATCAATTGCTCATGGATATTTGGGAGCTAATCTTAGACACTAAACATGGCCAGCCTTCATTTCTGAACTCCTGAAGAATAATTAGAGATGTCTTCTGTACCAAAGAAAAACAGCCCTTTTTTCTCTGAGGAGTTACAAAAATAGTTCGGAATATTAAAGAATTTAATAAGTGGATTAAAGGGAAAATGTAAGAAGGGTCCCCCTCCCCTTGTTCATATGTGGAATAAAGAAAGAAAATGGGGTCTTTTTGATGAAAGTGCTTTTGGAAGAAGTTGACTACTTATAATGATAAAGTTGGATGTATGTGGTTGGCTAATTTTGTGTGGGTTAGGAGGTTATAGAAAGATTGGAAATAACAAAGACTCACTTTTGAAGCTGTGTTGCTATGGTGATCACCGGAATGTGCACAAACTAAATAACTGATCTGTTTATGTCTCACTCCAGCTGTTGAAGACTGGCGATTTGTTTGATTATAAAGATTATAAAGACAATTTTTGGAAGTCAAATTGAAATGACTATTTGAAAAAGATCTATGGACATACCTCTGGAAAAAAAAACTGTTATGTCTCATATATTACATGGATGAAAGACCTGCAAAAAATTAATCAAAGGTTTTTAAAATTGGAAGAGTAAATGGCAAAGTGAAAAAAAGGGAAGTTCTATAAAGCAAATATCTGGAGAAATAAAACAAACCCAATGATAAAGTGGAAAATATGGAAGGGAAAACAGACGTTTTAAATAAAGAGCTGGAAAGAAAATAGGACAATTTAGCTTCACTGGAATAAAAAGAGAAACAATTTTATTTGAGATTTTGAGCTATTTCTGAAATATCAGATAAAGATATCAAATTAAGGAATATAGTAGCTGTGATGAACACCCCCTTAATGTATGAATTTGGGGTACACAATTTTTTAGCTTCTTACAAGAGTGGGCAACTTTGAGTCCCATCCAAAGAGGGGGGGGTAGTGGAATCCATTCACAGGAGTGGTGCCCTGGCCATGCTGATAGATTTGCCCTCACCAGGGCACTTGCCCTGGCAGAAGGGAGAATCTGGTGGCATGTGGCGACTGTGTACCCCTGCTACACTGGAACACAGTTCCAACATGGTGGCAGCATCCCAGTAACCCTGCCCCATGATCGCTATAGTGTGGGCAGACTAAAAGTGTGACTGGGGGAGGAGCTGAAGTTAGTCAGCTCCCTCCCAGTCATTTGGCACACTATACCAGCAGGCTGAGGATGAGACGTATGCTACCATTCATGGATAACTTCTTGCAGAACTATTTTCAATCTGTCAGCTAGAAGTGTCATAAAAAACATATAGTCATTATTCAGTAATGATATTGGTTGTTTTTGTTGTTGGATATTTTTTTTGTTAAAGGTAAGTCTTGACCTTCTTTAGGTATTAATGCTATATTAGCCTCTCTCCATGACTCTGATATCTTCCCTCCTTGTAAAATACAGTTCATTGTAGTCTGCAAAGGGTTTTTCCCAACAAGGCTTCTGACTGATCATTGGAGATTTGATTGGCTGTGCAGATTTAAAAAAATACCATGATTTCTTCATTTTGGGTAGAACATTTCTTGTTCAGGTTAAAAATCCATCCTATACTTTTGTGTTTTGGATTTTTGGGACCATGTATTGTGCACACAAACTACGGACACCATTCTTTTCAATGTACAGCTAATTCTTGTTTCTCTTGGCCAGTCATCTTCTTTTATCGATGCTGGAATAGAATCTTCTTTTTGCAACCCGAGACTGGGTCCAGTACTGCTCAAAGTCTCCAGACAGAAAATAACACAACACTTTTATCTGTGGGAAAATTTTTTGGCTATAGCCAAATTGTTTATTGAAAAAAGATGCAAAGAAGCATGAGATGCAGCATGGGATCTGATCTGTTCACTGGGCAGAATGCTTATCCACTTAATGGATAATAACCATCTATAACCTCTTAATAATCCACTATTAATCCAAGTGCTGTCCCCCAGTCAAACTTACCTCCAACCCACCTGCTGGAGGAAAAAGTAAACCATGTGCAGTAGTAGAGATGACGGTTTGGGAGCTCCAACCCAGCAGTTCAGCCCGAGCTGGGCATGGCTCAGGCGAGCTCGGGTGCCGCTGGGCCGAGCCAAGGCCCTCCGAACATCAGCCATTCTGAATCCATAAGGTTCAGAGCTGCGGGTCACCCGAACTGCAGCTCACCCCAAGCCTGGGAAAAAAATCCTCCCCCATGCACAATGAGCCCTGCAAGGGCAGTGCAGAATCCCCGCCCCCAAAAAGAAAAAAACCTCCCGTGCGCACATGCAGATGAGCCCTGCAAGGGCAGCGTGAGATCCCTGCCCCGGCAAAAAGAAAAAATCCCTTCTGGGCGCACGCAGCTGAGCCCTGCAAAAAAGAAAAAATAACCTCCCAGCCGGCAGTTTAAAAATGTAAACAAACACTCCCAGCTGGCAAGGTTTGGCTGGGGACACACACACACACAAACACACACACCCCTGCGGCACAAAACTCCAGCACCCCAACCCAAAATAACCCCCCTGCAACCCCCCCAAATTCCCCCAGCAAACTCCATTCATTCAAAAAAACAAGCCAGGAAAAAAGTGAGACACCAGCTGATCCCACTAGCTGGCAAGGATCGCTGGTGTGGGGGACACACACACACACCCCTGCGGCAACACAACTCCAACACCCCAACCCGAAACAACCCCACTGCAACCCCCCAAAACGACCCCACTCACACACTCGGTGCTGCTGCTACTTCCCACTCTGATGACTGAATGATAAATGGATGGAGCAGGCTAACACAAGGCTGGGCTGCCGTATTGTGCTACTGCTGCAAAACTGGGGATAGGGGCACCCCCTTTGAGGGCCCATAACGTTGCCCCCCCTGAACCAAACTGAACCAAAATTAAGGGGCATTATCAGGATAGTCTGCTAATGATACCCTGCAATTTTGGTGCTGATACACCCAGAAATGCGCCCCCTGCAGGCCAAAACGTGAAAACGCAACAAAAAATTAAAATGCATCTGAATTTCTCGGCTGTTCCTGCACGATCGGATGGATCTGAGCCTGGTAGGCTCAGAGCTCAGCCAATCCGAGCTCCTCTCTCCGAGGCTGGCTCGAATCTGAACTGGGGCCAAATTTTTTGCCCATCTACCAACCCTATGCAGTAGTAGCAGAACTCAGCTGGGCCGAAGGCCGCTTGCTGGAAATTCATTTACTTCAAAGGGGTACCACTGTCTGGGCATCCTGGCTTGCTCCACCCCCCAATCCTCTTAAGGAGGTTCTATCAAAGAGGGGTAGCTCCCCAGCTTCCCTCACCATCAGATCAGTTCCCATGCACAACCCACTCACTTGGCTACAACAAAGAACACATTCATTAACATTGACCAAAAGGGGAGAGGTGGGTGGGAGACTCGTCGTCAGCCACGCTGCAACAAGGAGAAGCTGAGACCAGACAAAGCCTTATAAGGCACTCACCCCGCCCCTCCTGGTGACATCATGACACTGCACAGCACCATGACACGATTTGCCCCAAACAGACATGGCTGCCGCCTGCTCCCACCCTTCTGAGAGTGGGGGCAGTGGGGACCTCTTTGCCATGCCCTTCCCATTAAGCAATGGTGGCTGCATTGAATCACAGCTGATCTTACCAGAAAAAGATTGGAGAGGGCTCCTGTCCCTCTCCCTTGGAATTCAAAATGTTAAGGGATAGTCTCTGGTTCAAGGTGGGAAAAATTGACATTTTGCAGTTTATTATGGTATAGTTGGGCTGTGTGAGGCAATCATAGTGCAAATGGCACACAATGCCATGAAAGGTGGCATACTGTTTCCCTGTGAGGCTTAACCAGTGGGGTCTGTGTGTGAGAGAGATGATTGGCTGAAAGGGCTTTGTGCAGCTCCCTTGGCAGGATTCAATAGGAAGGAAAGTTGATGTTACTCTGGAAATGAGCAGGATCAGAGAACAATGGGTTCATACCCATGCTTTGTATTCCTTCACTGCAGCTTGTCTGCAAAGCTGAATGGCTAGGAGCACTAAATTCTTGCCAAGTTTCAATTGGAATGAAGGATACTGTTGCCAGGGAAAACAAGCAGAATCAAAGAACAGCATGGTGAGTACATTCACATGTTCCTGCTGACTTGGCAAAAACACTACTTGAAATAATTTGGATTTTTAGGGAGAGTAGTTTTGTTTAATTAAGAATCCCAGATTCCTTATACTGTTCTAGGAACCAAAAGTAATGACCTACAACAGTGATTTTTGTGTAGATTTTCATTGTGAGAGTTCCATTATGTAGAAGACAATACTGGTCCTTGGTGGGCAAATGGTCTGATTCTGTATAAGGCAGCTTTGTGTGTTCAGATGTTAAACTCTTAAAGTTTGCAAATGTTTGCTGGCCTCTGTTGGTGTTTTCTCAGAATTCCTATTCCCTGGACCAGCATTCATGGTCCATGACACTAATTGTATGAGAGAGTGCCATGTTCTCCAATCAGGATCTTCCACAGAAGACCAGAGCTCTTAGTTCCATGGCAATATCTTACATCCAAAGAGATTTCTTATTCCTCATTCCTCACTATCTATGGATTCCTCTGCTATTGTTCTCCAGCAAAGCTGTCAACAGCATTTACAAATGAAATCTTGACTTTCCTATCCCCTGACAATACATATTGTCCTTGTCATAAAGGGAGAAAACCTTCCTGAAATATATGCAAAAAGAAGAAAAGGGGAAAAAAGAGAAAAAGTGACATATGTAAACCCAGTATCAGTAGCAACAACATAGACTGTACTCTTGCATATATTTATGAGCCAACTTGATGTTTGCACAAACACATCACATCATTTTGAAAACTTTCTTTTGCTGTATGGCTTCAAAAGGACAGTTACAGTGTGTCAGAGTAGGCATTAAATGAGCAAAATCTGTTTATTGCCACTTACCGTGTGGGAAGCCATCCTCTAGCTGTTTGCCTTGACCACAGGAGATGCCAAAATAACCTCACATTTTGAAAGCAAAACAGCTTGTGAGGGGAATATTACAAAGGGGGGGGATGCAATACAAACTTCAGAGATCTACAATCGAATTAACTTTTAAAAACAAAACACAAAGAGCCAAACTAACATTTTTATTTGCTTTGCTTGGTTTTGAGCTCTGGCCTCTTCTATGGAAAATTACCATACCATTTTTAAAAAATCACATGTCTAAAAACATCCCAATGGAAAACAAACCAATCTGTTGGTATACTGACCTGACATATGGCTGCCCAACATAAGTTACAAATCTCCAGGAAGCATATGCTATACCTTTCTATCAAAACACATCTTATGTCTAGAATCGGGAAATTCTTCCTGAACTTTAACGAAGAACTTATTTTTAATTCAAAACTACTATCTTCAATACATAGAATAAGCATCACATTTTAATCCCCTTTTCAATACTGAAATGTTGAATTCTTTACTTTATTCACTCTGCTGTTTAACCATGCTGTTAGCTTGGGTGCTGTGTGGTTTCCGGGCTGTATGGCCGTGTTCTAGCAGCATTCTCTCCTGACGTTTCGCCTGCATCTGTGGCTGGCATCTTCAGAGGATCTGATGTTGGGAAAGCAAGTGGAGTATATATCTGTTGGAGTGTCCAGGGTGGGTGGAGAAACCTTGTCTGTGAGTAACAAAGAAGGCAACCAGGTCAATAGTTGAGGGCATCTGAATAGAAGTATGAGTAACAATGAAGACTATAGCATGGGCGTAACACTGGAGATAGCAAGGTCACTGGTGGGAGCATCTGAATAGAAGTATCCTGGCCTTTGTTTCTTTTGTCTATGGTCATCCTGTGTTTGTGTGGAGCTGGTTAGACACTGTCTTGACTCTAGTATTTTTCAACACTGGCAGCCAAGTTCTGTTCATTTTCATAGTTTCTTCCTTCCTGTTAAAATTGTCCATGCGCTTATGGATTTCAATTGCTTCTCTGTGTAGTCTGACGTAGTGGCTTTCAGAGTGGTCTGTTAGCACTTCTTTGTGCCTTTTATAAACACACTTTATTTAAATCCCTACGTGTCTTAGTCCTGTTTGATTTGAACTGTATCTTTCAGCTTCCTTTTTAATTAACCATTGGCCACCTATATGTCAAAATGTGTTTATACCTGCACTCACCAAAGCTAACGTTTTTGCCGTATCCTGATTTAGTTAGGATTTGGTTACTGGGTTAAATCAAGAATGATATCTCTTCTACTAGGTTGTATTACTGACTGTGTAAGGCACAGCATTTTGTTGTATCTAAAATTGTTGTCTCTTTTTGCTATGCCAAATTTCATTTGTTCATACACTATGAAGATGGCTGAAGTTACCTATTACTTCAATTTGGATGAGTTTTCTGCTAGGAGAAGGTCAGAAAAATATTTTGCCAGCTGAATGGAATCTGGGCTGAGTTTCTTTTCCTCTAAGTTGTTTGTTCGTGTGTATTTTGTATTTTGAGTTCCCAATGAGAAAAAAGGTGAGGTAGAAATAGTTACATCAATGATGATAAATTCGGCTGTATTCTTGTTTTCTATCTCAATTCAACGTCATTACCAGTGGAGAATAATATTATGCCCTAGTGTTAAACTATACTTTTGGGGACTTAGAATATCAGACTATAATTCACTATAGATGACTTCATTAGATCTTTTTTTATGAATGATTTCATCCATCATTTTTCACCTGGAAAATTTTGAGACAAGATATCTTTCCGTGAACACTTGAGTTCTACTGCCAGATGCCTTCTAATCAAGATGCTTGTAAAGAAAGACAATATATTGCAAAGTTATATGTTAAATATATCTATTAAGTAGATATTATATTGCCACCATGACTAGTTATTTCACATAATTCATCTAGTATTATGTTTATAAATTGCATTACCATCTCAGATACCTTTATGTACTTTGTTTGCCCTTATTGTCTTGAAAACATACAGTAATTATGAGGCAAAGCTGTAGAGAAGGAAACATCGTACAAGGTCACATCTCAAAACAGATGTTCCTATAATTTATGACAATAAATGTGTGCTTATGTTTCATTCTATTAAACACTGGGCAATAAATAAGAGGGGGGGAAATCAGCAACCTGGTTCTAGCAATTTATTTTATCAAGGAGATACAACATTCTAAAATGGGATGCTGAATATTTTAATCTTTCATTAGACACAAAAGCTGCTGTAATGAAGCCATACTTAAAATAATTCCATTTGCTTCAGTTCAAATGTCATGCTTTTGATGGGCAGGACTGCTCTACCCTTTTCTGAATCCAGAACTGTGCCTATGAACAAAATCTGTTGCTATAGTAATAACTTGGACTTGGTGTTGACCACAAGACCCAGGGCTTGAAATGTGTGCAGTGTCTGATTTAACTTCCTCTGCAGAGTATCAGCTGAGGGTGCTACAAACAGCCAATCATCCAAGTACAGAAATACAGTGTAGGCCTGCAGAAGAATGTATTTGGCTACTAGTTATTACCTTTGTGAAAATCCTGGGCACAAATGACAGCTCGAAGGGCAGAACACAGAATTCATATATATCATCCCCTACTCTGAACCTGAGGTATTTGCAATAATTTTAATGGACAGCCACATGAAAATATGTGTCCTTTAGGTCTAAGACTGTAAACCAGGTCCCCTTATTCAATAAGGGCATGATATCTGGCATTGATAGCCTATGAAACTAGTTGAGGTTGATAAATTTGTTCAGATTCCTTCTATCTGGGATGGGTCATTGACCACCATCCTTTTTACTTATTAGAAACTAGTGTGAGTAGAACCTGCTCCCTGGGGAGGAAATGGGCACCTGTCTAATCATATCCTTTCTCAGTAAGGCTGAGACTTCTGATGCCAGGGCATCAGGAGTCAGGAGAGATAGGTGAACTTTAGCAGACAATGGAGGCAGCGATAGGAATGCCAATGAATAACCAACTTTAAAAACTTTAAACAAATAATTGTTTACTGCTCCAAATTAGGAGCAAGTTACATTTCCATATTATTGACCATCTCTAACAGTAAACTCTGTGGTCACTTTTCTGTTCTACTTCCTCTTCCTGGTTAGCTGTAAAAAAAAGAGGGTCTAGGCATTGATCTTGTTGGTATCCTGGCACAGCTCCAAACAGTTGCAGATGAAACGGCATCAGTGTTCAACCCAGAAAAGGTGTGTGTGGGGGATTCTCAAATGCAAATAAGTGTCATAAACAGCTGATTCCCCTCCTTTCCCATCTTAATCGGCTCCAGAGCTCTGGAGCTTTTACCTTTAAAGTCAGACATCTTGCAGCACAGGAAGACTTTCTCAGCTTTTTGGTGTTAAGCACCGTAAGGATCAGTTCAGTCTTGGTTGAATAACCAGGAAACTCCAGTGGTTTTTCTTTCCTTTTTCATCAGGTAAATTCCTTTGGTTTTTGAAGCAGTTAGGGCCTCTGTGCCATTGTTGTCTCCATCCGTCTCTCTACCAGCTCAATGGAAGACTTCTTCAGGCAGCTTCTACCCCACTCAGGTAAGACCCACTGAAGGGAGTAAGTCCTTCTTTCTCTCCCCCTTTTTGCCAGGGGGAGCAGAGCCTCAGTTCTGAAGCAAGTATTTTAAAAGTGGAGAGCAGGATCCCTCTGAAGAAATGGAGGGTATGGTTTCTTTGAGATCCAAACCAGAAGTCCTGGTTTCAGCATGTTTTTTAAGGGATGGTGGTGCACACAACAATGGCCCAGCAGCTGGAAGGGCTATGGTTTACTGTGGGACCTCACTTTCCTGGAGTTTTTCCCCATCCAGGTTGCAGTTTATTTATGATGTGACCTATTTAAGGACAAGTACATTCTCTTTTGGCGTGACAACCAGGAAGTTGTCAGGGTTATTAATCACCAAACGTCCCACTCCAAGCAGGTCATGCGTTTAGTGCAGTGCTTTGTTGTTATATACTTGGTTCATACCATCTCTTTTTCAGCTAAGTATATTTAAGGCACTAATAATGGTGTAGCGGATGCCTTGTCTCATTTCCAGGAAGAGAGGTTCTGAGCCTTGACCCCCAATGCAAGACTTCACCCTGACATGTTTCTGTTGGACCAATGCAGCACTTGGCAGCATCCAGGGAATTCTCAGGTCCCTGACCCCCGCAACACAGCAGGCATATTAATGGGCTCTGTCTTCCTTCCTGACCTTCTTGGCTCCCTCTGACCCTCACGTTTTCACCCCCTTCACAGAGGGGGTGGCCCTTCACTACCTGGTGCACCTTCAGAGTCAGGGCCAGGCCTCCAAGACCTTGTGCATGCACCTAGCTGCTATTTCCTTTTACTGCAAGGCATTGGATGTAGCCAACCAGAGGTGGGATCCAACCAGTTCTCACCACTTCTCTAGAAGTGGTTACTATTTTTTTCTGAGTGCCGAGAAGGGGTTACTAAAGCAACCTCCCTGCCTAATAGGGACTGGAGGTGCATGTGTGTGGCGGTGCCACTGTTTGAATCCCACCACCATCGGAACCTGTTATTAAAATTTTTGGATCCCACCACTCTAGCCAACCCATGTCACTCTTTCCACACTAGGAAAGCTACTGAAGAGTGGATCCGCTTAACATGGTATCCCCCATAACAGCTGCAGGCCCATTACACTAGTCATGCTGGCAGGCCTGTCCAGTCAGCTGTTGAGTATCTGGTCCTCCCAGTTCGAATTAAAGCTATTCCAGGCAGCCTTTTCCTTGGCCTTCTTCAGGGTGCTCCCTGGCCTACAAAATATATGTTTGCCCCTGGCTTGAAAACTAAATTTTCTCATCTTTCAGACCATCACAGGACTATCTGGATTGTTAGACACAGCATTGTCCATTGGGCCACCAAGTATGCCTCATCCTCTAGTTGGGGGAGAGACCTTGGCCTCACCAGCCATGCAACTGTGTTTTGGATGGGGCAAACATCTCATTAGGAGGTCTTTCTACCAATGCTGGATTGAGGAGTTGCAAGGGACAGACCACCTCATGCCCTAATAATCCAGCTGGAAGAGAATTACCTGCCTGCAGAAAAGAGCATGTTGCTGGCTCGCCTCATGGTTTTGGACATGGAATTCAGGATGCGCTGGTTGCCAGAGATTACTATTACCTGGTTACACCTATTGAAACATCAAGTATGGCATGGGGCATTGGCCCCAGAGAAAGTGGACCTGGCCAGATGCAGGATCAATAGGACAGTGGCATGCAATGTGCAATCTCGGGGGTGCAGGTTCGTCGCCCATCGGGACATTTTGTTTTGCCTTCTGGTGCTATATTGGAACAATGGCATCCAACTGTCAGAATGGGGTAGGGACCTTTGGCTGCATAGCATCAGATCTGCTTTGAGTGATTGGTTATTGACTAAGGAAGCTTTGGCGGGAGCAAGGTGGCTTTGCTCTTTAGCAGGTTGTGCATGGGGACTGATCCCTTCATGGGAGGAGGAGTCTGTGTGTCATCCCTCCCCGTTTGGTGGATGCCTCCATAAGGTGCCTGGGGGGTGGAGCAAGTCTGTGAACCACATGCCCAGACGGGGATTGCTGGTGGCTCATGCCCCCTGGCAGCAAGGAGAGTTCATTCAAAGGCCAGTGGCCAGATGGCTCACACTACCTTGTAGCTCCAGTTGCTGGTGTTTTCCTTCATGCATTGGACTGGGGGAAGGTTATTACTGGGAGACAGTAATAAGTTGGAAGCAAGTAAGTCTTCCTCTATGGGCAGAAATCCTTTGATTCATAGAAGAAGTTGTTGGGGAATTGTTTCCCTATTTGGGTAATAAGCAGAGTGAGAGGAAAGACCAGGAGACTTTTGCTGTGATTATAAAAAAGAAACTTTACTTAACTAAATTAGGGTAGGGTATACATGGAATAAACATAACAAATCCTTACTATTCTAGTACAAACTTATTTACAGAACTTAGGCACATGTGAGCCCACATGTGGCCTAGGCATTCCACCTCTTAAGGTGAATCCATCTTACAGGTACAAGAAAAACCTCGTGTGTGAGTCTGAGTCTGCGTGTCTCTGTGTCACATAAGCAATGTCGGATTAACTGCCCAATGACTAATCAATGAATTGATAGCAAGACACTGACCTCACTAGCTAATTAACATGCACACAGTTAACCCCTTGTTGTCAGGATTGTGACAGACACTTGCAAATCCTAACAACCCTTCTCAAGTGTCATTGTCACAATGCACTTGCAATCATAACATCATAAAGCTTAATCATAACAGTAAAACAAAATTCAACTTCATCATAACAATGCAGATATCAAATTCAATCACATTAAAATTGTATGCATAAACTTTCTCAAGATTTTCAAACTTCAGTCTTCCCAGTGGCTTCTCGCGGAAGATGTCAGCCACCATCTCTTCTGAGGGTGTATACTGACATTGATCAGTCCCTCCTTCATCATCCGTCTTCAGTCCTGAGATCTTGATTACATGTGTTTACTTCTATTGTTGGATCCTCAGACTTCATCAGGGTAATACTGGCTTGATTGTCCTCAAACAGGGTAATTGGCTTAGATTCATCTATGCCAAAGTCCTTTTAGTAGAGCAATCCATTCCATTTCTCGACATGCACTATTGGCTGCAATGCATTCAGATTCTGTAGTAGATTGAGCAATAATAGTCTGTTTTCTACTAGTCCAGCTTATCAAGTCCTCTCCATAGTAGAAACTGTATCCACTTGTTGAAGCAATATCAGTGTTGTCTTCACCCCAGTTTGCATCCATGTAACCTAGTAGTTTTGGATCCTTGCAGGGTGCAATCCTCAAATTTAAGTCCATTGTTTTAATCATATTTTGCGCTATTCTCTTTACAGCTTCCAATCATGATGATTTGGTGCACTTGTCTTTCTGCTTAATATTCCTACAGCAGCTGTGATATCTGGTCTTGAGACTGTGCTCAGATACAACAGCTTTCCAATAGCTTCTCTATATCTATGATTGTTCTCCATTGGCTGTCCATCATTGAGCCTGAGGTATTCAGGCTTCATTGGTGTCCTGACACCTTTTGCATCTTTCATATTCACTGATTCAATAAAGTCCATGATCTTTTAAGCTTCTGGGTTGAGAAGAAATCCTCCCATCCTGGGTTCTTTCCATTTGTATTCCCAAATATTGCTTTGCTTCTCCCAGTTGCTTTGTAGCACTAACAGAGCCGTATTCATCATCTTGGCAATTTCTGCTGCATCCTCACTTTGGCCTGGCAGCAGACTAAAAGATCATCAACAAATGTCAAAATGTACTGGTACTGTCCATTTTTTCATTCTTGAAAATAAAACATGGTTCAGCTTTGCCCTTGCTGAAAACCTTGTTCCTTTAGTAAAGCTGTTAATTTCTCATTCCAAGCCCCAGCTTGTTTCAAAACCGCACAAACTTTTCTGGAGCCTAATACACTAAACGCTCATTTTGGGCCTTGGAATTCCCTTCCTGGTAATTCCATGTAGACTTCCTCTTAAGCATAGCTCCCCATTAAGAAACACAGTCTTAATGTCCAGATGCTCTACGTGCATCTTCCTTGCAGCTGCAATACTTAACAATGTTCTGATAGTTGTATGGGAGACAACAGGTGCAAATGTATCAGTATAATCATAACCAGAAGCTTGGGTGAAGCCCTTAGCGCACCAGGCGGCTTTGTATTTCTCAACACTTCCATCAGGGTTATGCGTTTTATTTTGAAAACTCCATTTAACCCCACTGCCTTCCTGTTAGGGGCAGCTTAGTTAAAGTCCAGGTTTGATTCTGTTCTAAAGAGTCCAACTCATCTCTTGCACTGCTTCCATCCATTTGTCCCTTTCAGGGATGGGCAGTTGCATCATCTCATTCCAGCTAGTAGGTTCACTTTCAGATTCAACATTTGCATGACAAACATAGTCATCATATTTCTTTGGCATAACTCCTTTGTTAGCTCCTCTGTGATCTCCTTTCAGTGACAGGAATCTCTTCTTCCTCTGTGTGTCACTTTTGCTCTGAGTCAGACTGCCCAGTTGCCCCTTCTAAACTGGCAGTTTCCCAAACTCTCACTGGGGCAAATATTGCTTCACTGACCAACTCTGATAAGGTGATTCTGCTCTGAGCTGGCCTTTGCACTGTGCTGCCCTGGATAGGGAGCCTCTGGGAAATTCCTTCATCAATGTAAACTGCATTCAAGACGCCAACTTGTCCAGTTTTAGGATTCAGGATCCTATATCCCCATGAAAATGGGTTGTATCCTATTAAAATACTCAAGTTCCACTCTTGGATCCAACTTCTCTTTTTTTAGGGACAAAGCTAAAACTTCTTGATCCAAAAGACTTTAAATGTTTTAATCCTGGCAACTTGCCATTCCACAGCTCATAAGGAGTCTTTCCTGTTGCTGAGTGAATGCTTCTATTGTACAAGTAGGTGGCAGTATTTGCTGCCTCTGCCCAGTAGGGGTCAGGCAGGTTTGCTTGCATCAACAAACAACGAGTAGCTTCTAGAATAGTCCTGTTGACTCGCTCAATTCCACCATTCTGGAAAGCGCTATACTTTACTGATCTAGCATGCACAATGCCTTCACTGGCTAAATACTCTTCAAGATTGTTATTAATAAATTCAGAGCCATTGTCAGAGAATAATACCTCTGGAGACTTGCCAAACTTGTTTTTCAGTGATGCTAGATAGCCTTTCAGTTTATCAGCAGCTTGGTCTTTTGACTTCAGGAAATAAACTACATATTTACTTTTTTTGGCTCTCACAGATTGTGAGCATATACCTGGCTCCTCACTTCTGCACAAGATGGGCACAAAGGGCCTACCAAGTCACAATTCACCCTTTCCAAAACTCCACATTGGCTTCATGGCCTTTTGTCTCTACTGACCTCTAGGTGCAGTCCTCCCTTTTGCTTTCAAACAAATCTCACATTTCTCAAGAGTTAGGCCACAATCAAAAAACTTTCAAATTGCAACTTTCAACAAGTTGTTTCTACAGACTTAAAAGATCGATGACCCAATTTTTTGATGCCAAGGGCCAAGCATCGCTTTTGTGTTTGCAAATGTCCCTAGACACTTTCAAAGATTTATCAGCATCAAATGGGTTTACATCTTTTCAGATAGTAATAATTGCCATGGAGCTCAGCAACGAATGTCTTATTTAATTCCCTGTCGCATGATAAGACAACAGTCTTCCCTTCATAACACTTCACATTGGGCTTTTACAAAGCTTGCTGTAGACAAGAGATTATCCCCAGCAGTTGGGACATAGAAAGCCTTTTTCAAAGTAAACCAATATCATTTCTCCTTTTCATCGTAAAAGTGCAATTTGTTGATCCTTTCTCCTCGGGCAAAACTGCTCCTATTAGCTTAAGTTAAAACTTCATTGCATGGCTTCAAGTCAGTAAAATACTTTTGTCATTCAAAACATGCTTTCCTGCAAGGCCAGAGTCTAACAGAAACCAATTCTCCTTTTCCTTTGGGTTCAGAGTCATTGGCTAGCAAAAGGTTTTTAGAGCTTGAGGGCACTTTCCACCTCCCTTTTTTCTTTGTCAAAAGGTGCATTCTTTGCATTCCTTCCTCGAGAGCCCTTTTGTCTAAACTTATTTCCATTTGTAAGGCTAGTTTCCTTGGACCAGCAGTCAGAAGCCACGTGACCCTTTTTTCCACAGGTGAAACAGGTTTTCTGCTGCTTTTGATAATGACCATGCACTTTCAAAGTAGAGTTCCCATTTCCTGGAGAACTTGACTTCTCTTTAAGACCAATTGCAGCATTTCTTGGCAATTTAAGGCATAATCCACTGTTAAATCATCACGAGCTTGAAGTACAGCTACATGAGAGTTATAACGCTCTGGCAAACTCACAAGTAAAGCACTTAGAAAAATCATCGCTCTAGCAATGTAGCTCCTGTTGCTCGGGGATTTGATGTCTTAAATCCTCCATATATTGTAGATGCTCAGTTAAAACTCCATTTGGGGACATTCTGCATGTATACAGTTGTTGCCTGAGCGATCTGACAAATTGACTTGATCCAAATGCATATCTACCATTTAAAGATCCCCATAGAGCATGTGCAGTTTTGCAATCCATTGCTAGAGCAGCCTCAGATTCATCCAGAGATGAACATATGAAGAGTAAGGCTCTTATCATCACGCTTAAACTGGCTCTGGGCTCTATCAGCCAGCATCAGGCCCTGGCGGATTCCCTGTTAGGACATAATGGCCATTTCTTGACTTCCAAATTCTGAAACATGCAGGTGCTTGGCACATGAGGAAGTTATTTTGTCTAGTTTTCTTAACGGTGGCAAACTGGGGGTTTGACTTTACGTGGACTCCAAAGCCAGGCATTACGCAGAAGATCTGGACGCTTGTCTGCTGTGGACATGTTGCTCCTCTTCTTGTGTCTTCTTCCCATTCAAAAGCACCACTGTAAATCCAAGATAATCTCGATTGAGGCAGCGAAAAAACTTTTCAAAAAATCTGCACAGCAATCTCTTTTCTTTGGTCTCCTCGCAGCTAGTAAGCTGTCTGGGCCCCCATAACCTTTTGTTGGGGAATTGTTTCCCTATTTGGGTAATAAGCAGAGTGAGAGGAAAGACCAGGAGACTTTTGCTGTGATTATAAAAAAGAAACTTTACTTAACTAAATTAGGGTAGGGTATACATGGAATAAACATAACAAATCCTTACTATTCTAGTACAAACTTATTTACAGAACTTAGGCACATGTGAGCCCACATGTGGCCTAGGCATTCCACCTCTTAAGGTGAATCCATCTTACAGGTACAAGAAAAACCTCGTGTGTGAGTCTGAGTCTGCGTGTCTCTGTGTCACATAAGCAATGTCGGATTAACTGCCCAATGACTAATCAATGAATTGATAGCAAGACACTGACCTCACTAGCTAATTAACATGCACACAGTTAACCCCTTGTTGTCAGGATTGTGACAGACACTTGCAAATCCTAACAGAAGTTCCAGTCAATTCAAGCCAGAACTGGCAAAGGGTACAAAGAAAAATGAAAGCTTTCCACTGAACTTGTGAGCAAGATTTCCCACAAAATTTAGCTTTCTATTCACTAAATGCCCCTCAATGATAAGTGTTAGCCTGTAGTAAGTATTTTTCTTTCCCCCCTCACTTTTCTTCCCCTGAAGCATCCTTCTGTACAGTGAATGGTAGAAGACTCCTGCTGTATGCTAAGGGATGTAGACTTTACTGGTTAGGGGCAAGCCCCCATCTCACAAGACTTTCAGATTTTGCCTTACCACAGGAAAATTTATATTCAGTGCTTGAGTCAATACATACATTCTGAGTCAATCTGACACCAAAGTCTATGATGTTAAAACTTTGGTTGTGTTTACAGGTTAGTTCAAAAAGTTTAGCCCTTAGCAGCAGTGACCTGAAAAAGAAGTGTTTTAAATTAATTATTTAGCAATGCTGTTGTGGCATCTACTAACTCCATTATATTGTCAGCATCTACTAACTCCATTATATTGTCAGGATAACATTATGGGCTTTTTTTAACAAAAGCTTAGGCCGCCATTCGCACAGGGGGCGCAGCTGCATTGCAGCCGCATCGCCCTCACGCCGCCCGACCGGCGCTAAGCCGGCGTTTCCGGAGTGCGCTGGGAAGCGCACTTTCCCGGGAACGCCGGCTTGAAGCCGCTGCCGTGCGAACGGCAGCGGCTTCAAGGCGCCTCCCCCCCACTCCCTCCCTGCACTTACCTTGTCCCCGGGCCTCTGGCACGTCGCCAAGGCCTGGGGACACACCCCCTGCCCTCCGACGCTGGAGCAGGCACGCAGGGTGGGGGGGCTATCTTCAGGCCTCGGCAACGTGCCGGAGGCCCGGGGACATGCCGGGTCGGCCGGGCGACGGCGCTCTGTGGCGCCGTTGTCCCGGCTCTTTCTGGGACCATCCATGCGGACGGTCCCAGCGTCATCGGGTCGGCGCGAAATTCGCCGACCCAGCCACTTCCGCCTCCGTGCGGAAACGGCCTTAGAGACAAAGTTATTTCGTAGGGCTTAAAAACATTTTTTTACAATTATATATGCTCTCTTCTTCTAATTCTTCCTAGTTTGTTAACCATGCGTGTGGCTGGCCTTAAGTCCCCTTTCTGTTTGTCACTTCCTCTTTGTTTCCCTCCCTCTTTTTTCTCCCTCCTCCCTTGGAAGAAAGGTGTTTTTAAATCACAGCAAAATGTTTTTATTAAGTAACAGCCAGTTGGGAAATGTAGTCTCTAAATTCAAAGATATTTTCTTTACTATGTGTAGAAAAAGAAAAGGTATTCTTCCATCCCTTGTGAAGGGTTTGTACTTCTTCCTTTTCACCACCTTTATTAAGGTTATACTATAATATAAGTTAAAATCTTAGTAATAATATAAGTTAGTAATATAAGTAATACTATAATAATATTTTATACAGTCTGAAATTAATTGGCTCAATGGATAGAAATTTTTTAAAAGATCCTGTATCTTCTTGGCCTCTGATGAATTTCCAGTAATAAGAAAAAACTGACCTTTGTCCCTCTTTAAATGCTCTGAATACAATCTTCACAGTCTGCTGCCTCACATCAAACATACATACAAAATAAAGAGGTCTCTGTTACATACACTGCAGTTAGCTTTTAAAGCATCGTCATGTCTGTTATGCAAAGTAGAAGACCATGTTTTCCCATTTGCAACAATATTTCTGCAGATTTACCTATCTATTTCAATACTAGATACTGAGCAGACGAAGATGCCGGGAAATTGGGCAGCCAAAAGTTGTTCTAATCTAAACCATTGAAACAGAGATGCAAACCAGACATTTTCAGTGGCTGTGCAATATATATGTTATCTTAAAACCTATTTTGAAGAGTCATCATTGAATTAAAAAATTGTATCTCTCCCCATTTGATCTTGCAAGTTACTTCATTTTTTTTGCTTTAGTTGATTTCTAAAAAATAACATTTGCATGTCTTAGGCACTGTGGTATTTGAAGATGTCCAATTCCAAGAATCAGATCTTGGGAAAGGTTAGGAAGCTGATGAAAGAGTCTCTGGGGAGAGAAGCAAAGTTCACTATAGGAGGTATGGCTTATTACCTGGACTGCTGAGAAGAGGCACAGAGGGAACAATTCTGATGAGTCACCCTTGAGACTTATGGACCTGAACAAGTCATGTAATTTTCTTTCACTTGATGTTCACATTAAGTCCAGGAGGTAGTGGGGACTTAGAGGGTATCTGCATATGGGGAACCATCATAGCAATTGGGCAGTCTTTCTTATGAACTGTGTGATTTGCATTATCTCTGAAGTAAATTCCAATGTGTTTGGTGGGATTTACATCCATATTTACATCCATATGACTATAGTCCCAAACTAGAATTGGTTGGATAAAATACAAGACTGAACAGAGAAACATAAATTTAGTGCTTATAAATAAAAGCTCAATTTTCATTACAGTTCATTATATAACTTAAGGGTCTCTTTCAGATTTTTATTTTTTCCTGTAAAAAGGAACATATATGCCATCAGTGATGTGTTTTCTCTGTTGGTAAAGGAAAGGGAAATTGGAAAGGACTAAGAACAGTCTGTGTATGTACTATGCTCTGCTACAGGATTCAACCTATTCACATCTGCTTATTTGAAACTAGCTCCTTACTGTGGTGAAGAATCCCCTGACCCAACCTCCCATTACTTACTGCTACTTGTGTGGTGGCAGGGGAAAACCATTCACTGGCATCATGAGTGTGGTGACATTGCATCTGGGGAAAATCTGTACTTGACAGTGATAGTTGATGGAATCACCAGAAACTCTGTGGTCTTACCATAGTTACTATCAGAAGTTACATCATCATACTTGTGATGCCACCTCTGGCTATGTTTCCTCCATCTAATTTTCAGGCAACCCTAATTTGAATGACTTCTGATTATTGATTTTCAGGGGGGGAGTTGCTTACATTTTCACCCCACCATTCAAACCAAATGTCCCTGAAGGCTTATTTTGCTGTGAGTACTGGGCAGTGTGATCCTAGGGAAGGGGGAGTTATGCCATGGACAGGGAAAGTGCAATCACCGTGCCAAAGAGATTTGCTGTGCCATGGCTGTCAAGCCGACAAGGGCCAAAAGGGGCACCGCCCAACTTCCATGAATTGTTTTAGGTGGGCTATGCCAACCTTTTTGCTACTTTAAATCTACACTGGCAAATGAGGGTGTTCCCTGACCAAAAGGGCTCAGGAAGCTGACTAAAGCCAGCCCTGCTCCCAGGAATGCCCCTTTGTGCTAACATGGGTTCCTACACCAGAGCAGTACTGGCACCATGGCAGCACTGGTGCCTGAGCACTGTGCTGCCATACAGCATTTGAACACCAGTATAAGTGCCTCTGTGCCAGCACCTCCTGAGAGGTTTTGTCTGCCCCCCAGGATTTCACTGTAAATTCCTTAAGACACATAAGGCGGGTGGGGGGGGGGGTTTCAAGAATTTTTTTACCCTATTGTCTCAATCAGAGATTCTTGAGGTGGCTTACGAAGGGCAATTGTCCCACCCAATATAGTAAAGCACAACAAAAAGCATTGTAAAATCACAATAATTCAATAAATCACAATAATCACAATAATTCAATAAAGCTAACTATATAATATAATACTAAGCTTAAGAAGCAGCAGGTTAAAATGAAACAACAAAAGCAGCAGTATCTATATATATAAAAATCTAACAGTGTGTTTGTCCCTGATGGTCTCCCTCAGAAGCTGCTGGACAGATCGCCCCCAAATTTTCACAGGACGTCCCTCCCTGTTGCGGGCAGGTAATTGACTAAAGTCTATACCTGAGCCAGGTAAAACATCTTTTTCCTGGCACACCAGGCCATGAAGCTGTTTGTGTTTAACTGTCACCTTTAGAATGTTTGTGCAGTCTGTGGCCTGAGGGCTTGGTATGAGGGCTTAGAATATTCACACAGATGGGCAGAGATGAGCAGTTAAAACAGTAAATAGGTAATACTGTTAGGTATGAGTGGAAGTGAAGCACATACACACTTTGCTGTGTGAAACATCAGGTGGGGTTCTCCCCCTCACACGCAGGTAACTTTCACTCTCTGTGCCTCACCCACGGCTACCACACAATACACATACTCGCATAAACATCCAGCTCATCCTCACACACCTCACTCTGCCCTCCCTCACATCCAACCACCACTTACCCACTTCCTCAGCCATATTCACCACAGCTCTCTTTTACTAAAAGTGAGCTGGAGTTTGCCTTTTTCTTCTAAGAAAATCTGTGGGGTGGGGGCGAACCAACACTACCAGTTCTGCTTCTTTTACACGTGGCCCTTTAAGAACCCAGGGAGCTGGCCTTGATCTGAGCGCCTCACCACCCTGCCTCTGCTGCCTGATTGGGATAGCCTCTTGCCCCAGTTCTGCCTTACCCAAGCCAGGACTGTGCGTGTCAACCAGCCTCATGGACAGCGGGATTTACACTCTGGACAGTCCCGTTGTGAAATGGGAAGGGTTATCTTATACTAAAAAAACAAGACAGCACCATATAACGATGTGGATCGAAAAGGGAAAGAGGGATTCCATTTGACCACCCCAAAAAGCTATGCTGGGGATCCTTGGACCTGCATGGACATCTGTGTGGGTTGCGGACTATGACAGCAAAGCATGGCCAGGCCTGCTAGTATAGAATAAAAATGATGAAAGCAAGCTATACTGAGCGTTAAATTCATTGCAGTAAGCATCCTCAATAAAGAGGACCATATATATGAAATCAGGCACAATTATTTATTG
Source organism: Sphaerodactylus townsendi (assembly GCF_021028975.2). Taxonomy (NCBI): domain Eukaryota; kingdom Metazoa; phylum Chordata; class Lepidosauria; order Squamata; family Sphaerodactylidae; genus Sphaerodactylus; species Sphaerodactylus townsendi. The sequence goes on along the minus strand of NC_059433.1, from coordinate 36,761,486 downwards.
ATTGATCTAACTTCTACTCTATCTTTTACCAACCAAGGTCATGTTCAAGGTTGTTGGCATTCTTATATGGCTATAATTCCTCCCCTTTTCTTCTCAGAAAATCTTCTTTGTATTAAAAGGTAAACTACAGGATGCCTATTAGCAGATCATCCATCAGGACATTCTCACATAGTCGCTATGGCGTGAGGATGGAGTTTTATTATTTATTTATACCCCACCCATTCCCCTGGGGCTGCCCAGCAGTAGAATTTTTTGTGCAATCCTGCCTTTTTCCTGTTAGTTTTTGCTGTAATGCCACAGCACAGCATGGGAGAAAATGGGGACGGTTCCACACCATGGGAGGGGGTACTGGCTATGTGGTGTAGACATGTATCAACAGGTATAGTCAGTATGCCTGATACAGAATGCGGAAAACTGGGGCTAAACTACTACTACTACTACTACTACTACTACTACTACTACTACTAGTAGTAGTAGTAGTAGTAGTAGTAGTAGTTTGGATTTATACTCCACTGTTCTCTCCTGTAAGGAGTCTCAAAGCAACTTACAAACTCCTTCTCTTCCTCTCTCCACAACAGATGCCTTGTGAGGTGGGTAGAGTTGAAAGAGTCCTGAGGGAACTGTGACTAGCCCAAAGTCACCCAGCAGGCTTCATGTACAGGAGCAGGGAAACAAATCCTGTTCACAAATTAGAGTCCATTGCTCATGTGGAGGAGTGAGGAATCAAACCCAGTTTTCCAGATTAGAGTCCATCTGTTTTTAACTACTAGATCATGCTGGCTCTTCACTTTGGATTCTTAGAGGAAGACTGGATCAATGGTGGGACAAAAAAGAGTTCCAAAATTGTAGTGTATTCAATCTGCAAAATACCCCTGTATAAATACAGATTCTCCTTTCACCCTCCTGTCTGTGTAGGGTCAAAAATCTGCACCAACAAATGTGAAGCATCACTGTGAAACATTAATGCCTTCCACTATAGTGTGACAATCTGGATTTCCCCAAAGACTACAAGTTCATCTCCAGCAGGGACCAGAAGGAACATCCCTTCAGCTTCAGCTTTTTGTCTTGCTGCTGATGGTGCTTAACTAGTGATTTATTTTATAATGGATTTTTCAAGGTTTTTGACATCCTGGAAATCAACTATTATTTTCAGCTGGCAACATTTTGCCTCAATGGTACCACTAACTGCCCTCCATAAAAGAGAAAATTGCTCACATCATTTCACTGATGGTATTAAATCTTATTTGTTTGTTGAATACAGAAAAGGCCTTCAGTGTTTGGCATCTAACTGTGGCGATTAGCATTTGAGAATGGCTGAGAAAACAAAACAACTGGAGTAATTAGACATCTAAGTGAAAAAAAGTTGACTTGGCAGAAACCCAATGTCCGTATATTAATGTAAATATCCATTACAGCAACTTCCTTTATTGCTGATCGCAAAGAGACCCAACAATACAAATAACTGAGATGCACCAACTGTTCACAGCTGAGTATGATCTATTACAGCCAGAAAAATAATTTACAAAATCTGTTATTCCAGCATGAGCTCTAATATGTGTTTAACTTTTAAGCCGTAACCACTTTTTATTTTCCTGTAATTCTTGTCAGATAATGACTGATAAAGAAGATTAATAGGTTATATCTGTGAAGGGTTTCTCATTGCAAAGAGCATTATTATATCAGCACAGATAATGGCATTTTCCCAGGAACTAGGTTAACATCAGTGATGCATCAGGAATAGATTAGTAACACTTTAAATCCAGAGATCGCCTAGAATTATGAAACATGTCACACTTGACAATTTAATAGACAGTTTAAAAAGACAGCCATTGACCATGATCCAACACTGTGATGTCAAAATGCCTTAAATCACACCAGGTTATCAGGCCATCTAGCCCACTATTGTGACTCATTATGGTCTGAAGTCAGGGTCATTCTTAGTTCTTCTACTTAAGTATATTTTTGTTGGTGATGCCAGAGAACCAACTAGGGACTGGGGGTGTGCACCTTTTTTAGTATTTTTGGTGTGTGCTGCTGGCAGGCAAGGCTTGGTCAGGTCCAGTCTCACAGGACAGAAAGGCGGCAGACAAAAGAGTAGTCAGAAGGCAGTCCAATGGGTCAAGACACAGGAGATCAGGCAAACAGGCTGGAGATCAGCAGTAGACCAGGGACATAGAAGCAACAGGAAATACATTTGTTGCACCCAGGCAGAGGTAAGCTCACAGTAAGGCTTATATAGAGAGCCTTGTTCACGGTGTTGGGATTCTGCAAGGAGTTAATCATCATGTAGAGACTTCTAATCTCCCATACCTTGCTGTTAAACAAGCACTCCTTCTGTGCTTCTGCAGTAGCAGCCTCTGCTTTTGCCTCCTTTTCACACCTGACTCATCAATGGGTTCCCTAGGTGGAACTGCAGGCTCCTTCTCCTGTATGTCATCAGGCAGGGAAGAAATGGGCATTGCTTTTGCAGCCTGGTCTTCCTCAGGAGCAGCCTCCTCTGGCTGTACTGTGTCCTCAGGTTCTGCCTCAAGAGTCCTCTGTGGGCTGATAAGTACCCAGGAGCTGGGTCATGACATGGTGGTTCGGGTTTAAAAAACCAAGAAATTTTCAAAAAAGCAAAAAAAAAAAGCTAAACCCCCATGCCAGTATGGGGGTTTTCCCTGTTTTTTTCCAGGTTTTTGTAAAATGTTTCAGGTCTTCAAAACTGATACCAAAAAAATTGCAAGCCCAGAGGTGAATGCTGGGATTGGTTCTCTCCCAGTTCTGAAGTCCATATGGTGTTGGCTTTGAACTTCATTACAACTGAAGTCAAGTGGCCTTAGAAAAATAGTTCCTCAGTTCAGACAGAAACTTTGTAGAGAAACTCTCTTATCAATTCCTTTATCTGGAATTGGGGGAGCTTGCAGTAGAGAAGTAGTTACCTTTTAGTGCAGTTACTTTCCCCTATTTAAAAAGTTGTGTCATTCCATCTACATGATAGTTGCAGATTAACCTTCAGTTCTAGAGCAGTCACTAGGTGATTGCTCTTTAAAAAAGGAAAACCACAGGCCAGGTTAAGTTATATTCTGCAAAACAAAATCTTACTTTTCTTAGGGGAGGATTCTTAAAAACCAGGGTCTGTTTTGTTGCACTGCAGGACAAGTAGCTACGCACTTAACTCTCCTATGTTAATTAGAGTTTGGCCCAGGGAAACAATGAGCAAAAGGAAAAGAATGCAGTGGGGTACCAAGCAAAAGGGAAAGGAGGACACGCAAGAGGTGGGGGATGGGGAGGGCTATAGTTTTCATCCAACATGTGCGGAAGCCTGCCCCTTACTCATCGTTGACCACCCTGGAATGATGTGATGAAGCAGGAGAGAGACAGGCTGAATTCCCCTAACAGGACTAAGCTTGGTCAGTTTCGCATGCAGGATCACTCCCCCTCTCTTGCTTCCCAAACCCTGCGGGAAGCAAGGTGTGGGGAGAGACAGCCCAATCCTCCATGTGGAACTGAGTGAGTTCAGTCCTATAAGCTTGATCACTCCCCCTCCCTTGCTTCTCAAGGTCTGCAGGTCTTGGGAAATAAGGATGGGAAGAAACAGCCCAATCCTTCATGTGAACAAGTTCAGTCCTGCATGAAGACTTGTTCTTCCACCCCCACTTTTCAAACTCTCTGGGACTTGTAAAGCACTGTTGGAGATAGTTCTCCTAATCCTGCCATTCCAACTGACAGATTTTGGGTTCTGGGTTTTTTTTAACTCAAATATTTTTGATAATACCTGAAATAGGCTTTACTGAAAAATTTAGGTTAAAAATACCAAACCCAAAGTTTACTGATTTTTTTTTGTATCAGTGCTCAACCTACTCCAATTGCATTCATTGTGAGATCTTTGTGGGATTCTGAGCTGTTTTTTAAAGGTAAAGGAACCAGATTAGCAATATAGCTACAAATGGCTATCCTTAGAAGAACCCCAAAGTGTGGTAAATTTGAATCAAGAGTCCAATTTTATGGGCTCTCAAATGGGTGCCCCTGAGGTGGGCCACCTTCTAAGATGGGGCCACTCTCTTTGGGGGCCTATAAAATTGGACTCCCTAAACTAAACTTTACCCAACTTGAGGGTTCTTCTAAAGACAGTCATTTGCAGCTGTGCTGCAAATTTGGTGCGTCTAACTTAAAAAAACAGCACCCTGGAGTCAACTCAAATAAGCCAAAAGTTTTCAGATTTCTGGGGGAAAAAATCTTCCCATTTACAGGTATGGGTATTTGGCTTTTTTTCAGCTTTACTGAAAAATTCTGCATCCAATAAATCTGAAAAATACAGAGAAAAAAATGATTTACAGCCCTAATTGCCTATCTTCAATTAAAAGAATTTTCAACTAGCTTTTTGAGTTGAAATGACCATATGGGTACTTACTGAAGAACTGACACTCTTGAGAGGCAAACAAATTTACGGTTGGACTCATTTCCTTTTTTAATCAGGAATGTCCTAGTTCAATGCTCATGTTTTTAGCTTTGACGCTATGCTACCCATGAATTCAGTGGAACTAAAATTACTAAAATCCTGTTTAGCTAATTTGTAGATAAGGCATTTTAGCTGAGTCATTTCTTGCATCTCATTAGAGATTCCTTCCTGTAGTAATTTCATTTTTTTCAGACTTGCAAAGCTTTTGAGAAGTAATGAATAAGTAGGTTGAGAGGCAGATAAATTGGGTCGGAAAACATGGGAATTGGGGTAGAACGGGTCTGTCCAATTTATAACCCTCCAAGCCAGACACGACCCACCAGCTATTTTTGGTGCCTGCCAGGAGTGCTATAAACCTGTTTTTGCTTCCTGCAGAAACAGATATTGTCTGTTAAGCTCAGTACCTGATGGAAAGTCTCCATTTGGCTTAGTGGATCATCGGTTGTACATGCCTGTACAAAAAAAATTGTCAGGCAATACACACATCATAACCCTTTGAAGGTGGCTACAAGATGGATTGGTAAAAGAGGGTTAACTTCACAGCCTTAAAACTTTGGATAGCTATTGCATGGTGAACAGAACTCACAATGGGGTTAGGCATCTGTTTGAGATGGGAACATAGACAGGGCAGATGGGAAGAGGATCATTACAGAAGATTTTGGCATGAAGGGTTCATTTTCAAAACTATATTTTCCTTGAATGGTTAGAAATGACCAGCTGGGAAAGGACAGATGGGGTGAAGGGGAGTACATCTGCCAAACACTTAGGAAACAATAAAAGTAACTCTTTTATAAAGACTGCAGGGAAGGTTTTGAAAAAAAAATCATTGGTAGAATTATGAATATTATTTCAGGATTATTCAGAATTTCATAAAGAAGGTGGGCAATAAAAACATTGCAGAAATGTCCGTTATTATTTGTTTATTTCATTAATAATCCATTGTTTCACCACGTCCTATGCAGATAATTTCAACTGTCAGAAGGCATGACATTTCAATTATAAAAGTTTTTGAACTTTTTCTGTGATAAAGGAGAAAAGGAAATAGAGCAGTTTCTAATAGGTTCAGGCTACAAAACTTTGGTCCATTCCACAAAACACAAATAAAATGTTTTCAGGCAGGAAAAAAAAATCGCTATGAAGTTCTGCAATGTTTTTTATGCCAAAACGTTTTATTTCCAGCATGAAAACGTCTTATTTGCATGCTGTTCTCCACCTTTTTTTAGTAAAAACATTTTGAAAATTTTCTAATTTGCTGTATAACCTCTTTAAGATTATTCCCATGGCTCCCAGACAACTTCATCAGCATAATTTTCTGAGCTTGGGGCAGCTATCTGGCACTGTATTTTTGTCAGCTTTTAAAAATTTTGTTTTGGGGGGGGGGTCGTGTCTTCATAGCTATGAAAACATGACCCCTTGAGAATGGCAACATTGAAGCCTTGTAACATTGAATCCATAGGGTTTTTTAAAAAAGAAATGGAACAACCACAAAATGGCAGCAAGGAATTGTTTCAAGGGGGTGAGTGCTGACAAATGATTTTAAAAATATATATATTGCAAATGTTTGCAAAATGTTTTCAGAGATTTGTGTGATATGGACCTCTGTGAACTTTCTTCTTCATAAACGCAGATAGGACTGAGAAGCAATGGAATAATCTTAAGCATAAATACTTGGAAATATGCTACATCTGCCATCAAAAGCATTAACTTCCAAAAAAAGGGCAGACTAAATAAATGGTAGAAAGTCACTTTGAAGTCAGTCACTATAGGTTAGAACTGAAGGATCCCCATGCTTCCAAGAAACTTATTGAGTAAGCTTTAGCCAGTTATTTACTTTATGTGGCTGTTGTGAGGCCGCCCCGTGGAAGATCTCTCTCTGGGTATTTTCTAACTTGGAGCAAGCAGCCCTACAGAAGAAGCATAACTAAGGAAACAATGAAGACTTGTATGACACATCTTTTTTGTTTTTCATTGTAATAATATTGCAAATAAATTTTGAAGATGTGAACATATTGAAATATATTTCAAGTATTTGAAGGTCTGCATATAGAAAATGAGGAAGAGTTGATTTCAGTGATCTCAGAAGGACAAAAGAGAACCAAAGGGTTGAAATGTAATCAAAAGAATTTTGAGCAAAACATGATGAAGATCTTTTTGATCAAGCAGTTCCTCAGTGGAACAGGCTTACTGGAGTTTTTTAAACAAAGGCTAGATGGCATTTGACAACAATGCTCATTATGTGAACTTAAACAGAGCATGAAAGGGAGAGCCAGAAGGAATGAATCAGTGCTTGGCTCTCATGGCCCTTTCTTACATCCCCATTATATTTGTATGTGTGTCAAAGGCATAGCAGGGGAAAATGGCACCCAGGGCAAAATGGTGCCCCTGTGTCCCCATGGTAGCTATGTTCCCATGCCTCTCCACCCCATGATAGTTACACCCCCATGCCCCACTTACCTGTGTTGGCAGCAGTCCCGGGCAGTCTGGCGGGGCAGTGCTGAGCTGAGGGGCGCCCTGTGACAGCCATGCTAGGCCGCTCCTTCAGCCCAGCCAAGGCAAAGGGATGTGGGGGGGGGCACCATTCCCTCCTGCACCATGCCAACTCAGACAAGCCAAATCGGCACAGGGGGCACAACATCACCCTCCACATGGCTGACTCGGCTCCCAGGTTGGCGCGGGGGAGGAGGGATGTGGGGAGTGATTTTGCACCCCTCACGTGACAGGATGGCATGTGACCCTGCATGTCCCTGTGGGTGCTCCTCCCCTGATGTTTGTGTATAATGAATACAGAAATCTTCAGTAGATCATTGGAAGCATATATAACAGAACATTTGTCTATGAAATGTGTCTCTAGTTCCAACTTGAGCAAAGATTTCCTTCCTCCCAGTCACCAGCTGCCATCGATAAAGATCTAGAGAGAAGAGAGAGAGCAGTTGGGAACCTTTCCATAATTCCTGGAGAGAGAATATAGCAAAATTATATTTTAATTGATATTTGTATTCATTTTAATTGCTATAAGCTGCTTTAGAAGCCAATTTCTGTTGGGGAGGTGGGGCTGAAAAGCAGGCTAGAAGTTCAATAAATGAATGCTTAAATGTACACATGCAGAGACAAATGAATGGCATTTAGAGAGCATGAGCTGCGGCCCACAAATCTAAAAACAGTTCATGAGGATTTTAGGTTGCTAGAATATAACACATCTAACTCTAAATTGGGTGGTGGCAAGGTCCAGTTCATATCCAAGTGCCACAATGTGTTTTTTTTAATTCTTCTCTGCAAATGAAAACTATGGATTTCAGAAGAGCATCCATACAGAAAGAAACAACCATGTTTCTTCTGGTGTAAAAAACAGAAGGGGAATCCTCTTTGTTCATTAAAAAGCTTAGGGACCATGGTCCCTGCATGGACAAAAGCCATGCGGGGAGAGGAAACTAGGAGGGGTTGAGGGGGAAACTGGCTGGATCAAACCTCTATTAATCAGCTGCACAATGACAATATAGACTAACAATTTAGTCATTTTAGCTCCAGACTGGAATGTTTAAAAAAAACTGAAAAAGAGGGCGACCATCTTTAAAACAGGGTGATGAAATTAGTATCTTTTAAAAAAGAAATAGCTCTTTTTAAAAGAATTCAGTTTGACTTGCCAGAACTTGACAGGCCTGACTCAGGACTCCCTCAGGCAGCTGAAATAGGGTGGACCCTAGAGCAATACGGAGATGATGGCAACAACAGCAGTGGCCACCTTAGTAGTTGGTGTTAGTTTTAATCAAAATTGTTTATGTATTAGGTTTTAGTCTAGTTATGTTTAGTTTTAGCTTAGCAAATAGATACTGTGGTTTAATGTTAGTTTAATGTTAGTTGCTAGCTTAGAGAAATTGTATTATTTATTAGTATTAGCCATAGCGGTTATGTGTTAGGCTGGCCTACTGGGTTTAGCTTTAGCTTAGTGAAATGGTGATTGTGTTTAATTTAAGTTACTAAGCTACAGTAATTTATACTGTTGCCATTTGATTGTTGCAGCATTACTCTTAAATTGTTATGTTGCTATAATAGATGTAGACTGTAGTTTCTAAGTTATTATGTTCTCAGTAGTTTTATACTACAGAGAGGGAAAGTGCCATTCATGCTGTATTACTGTTTGTTTATACTGATTATGTTGCCTTACAGTTTGATGTTATAATTATGGTTGTTTATATGTTATGTTTAATGCTTTATTTATTGTGGTTTAATGCTATGGTTCATAATGTTATGTTTAATGTTTATTTAATGTTTATTGATGATTGTTGTATGATGGCATGACCATTGCTGCTGTTATTATGTTGTTGTACACCGACCTGAGCCTCTCGGGAGAGAGTGGTATATAAATTAAATATCCAATCCAATTTGTCTGCCCGTGGTGGATAAACTCTTGCCCCTTACCCTCAGTCCCCTGCTGAGAAATTGATAAGCAGAAGAAACAAAATGGCATTCATAGTAAAATTTCAAAAAATGTCCCATGTCTTTTTTCATAGTCATAAATATTCAGCCTTTTTGCTTGTCTCTAGCAGTTTTTCATGAGGGTCATTAATGGTCAGTATTGCTGTAACTGTAAACCGCCACCCCCACCCCCCCACCCCAAAAAAACCCCTATTAATCCAGTAATTCAGATGAAGAAAAGAGACCACAGCATTTAAATACTTTGTATTGTCGAAGGATTTCACTGCCGGAATCACTGGGATGCTGTGTAGTTTACGGGCTGTACGACCGTGTTCTAGCAGCATTTTCTCCTGACATTTTGTCTGCATCTGTGGCTGGCATCTTCAGAGATCCTCTGAAGATGCCAGCCACAGATGCAGGTGAAACATCAGGAGAGAATGCTGTTATAACATGACCATACAGCCCAGAAACCACACAGCACCCCATTTAAATTGTTTATTTAAATTATATATCATCAATTAAATTATATCAATTACATTATGCAATCCATTATACTTCATTGAGGATGGGATGCACGAGGCTTCCTTTATCTGACAAATTAACCCTGGCTCCAAACTCAGCTACTGATGGCCTTGTTTATCTTTGTCCATACACAAAGTGCTAAGAGATGCCAAGCCTTATCCCCCTACTCTGATATGCCCTAAAGGTTCAGAAGGAACTTGCACAGCCCCCAAAGTGCTCCTTCACAAGTCCCATTCTACCATAAAGCCAGTGATAGTCTGTTCAGGACCCAGCTTCCATCATGCTTGATGGTTCAGGGTGCTCACTCTTTATACTTGTCTATCATGAACAACCTACCCTACCTCTGCCCAAATGGCTATAGCCTAAACATTCAGCAACCAGGCCTAATTAAAACTTTAGCACCATTAACTTGAACATCATGAACCAGGAATAAAAAGGCTCTGACCAAAATTTCCTGACTGGTCCTAAGCCTAATTGGGTTATATACCAGCTTTCTCAGTACCAGTTTCGTCCTTTGCAGCTCCTCAGTATACCAAGGTGCTGATCTGGCATGGGAGCAGAGAGGGTGACTTGGGGCAACAAGCTCGATGGCTTCAGACAGTCTGGTCTCCCAGCCCCCTACCAGCACATCAAGAGTGTCGCCAGTGGGTGAGGTCTCCCACAGGATGGCCTGGAACCACTCAAGGTCCATTAATCTCTGTGGGTGGGCCCAAATAAGCCCATCACCTAGACAGGGGGAAATGGCAGCATCAATTTGGGCCTCTAGAACATAGTGGTCAGACCACAGCACTCTATCAATAGAGGATAAGTCCACATGCACTCCTGCTGCAAAGATCAGGTCCAGAGTGTGGCCTCCCTGATGAGTAGAATCTGCAGTGTTAATCAGTGAAAGGCATAGTGTCACCATGGATGACACTAGATCAGTGGCTACTGAGGAGGAGGCTGAATTGGCATGGACATTGAAATCATCCCAAACAATCAAGTTTGGGTGCTGCAATGCTCACCCAGAGATGACCTCCAATAGCCACGACAGACTGTCTGCTGGTACGCTAAGTGACCTGTACACCAGCAGGACAGCCAGCCTCTCATGGCGATCCCAATGAATGTTCAAACACTCTATGCCATCAATCACCAGGACAGGGGAGTGATGGGCCTGTTTGCAGAATTTCATGAATATAAGCATCATGGAATGTAAACACAAACAAAAACATAGCATCTAAACATGACTAAACTCAATGGACTTTTTTTTCCAGACAGCTGCCTTGACTTCATTGTTGGAAAACTTTTGATTTCTCATAACTAGCACAACAGGCAAACAGAAAGTAAATCAGACCTTTACAAATTAAGAGGTTTCTTTCATCAAACACTTTAGAAATGGAAGGTCACTGAAGACTATTTTCTTGCCTTGATTTTTTGTCACTTGATTTTTAAAAACTTTTCTAAACTATAGATTCTGCACCTTTTATGATTAAAATAAAATAATGCTTTAAGAATGTGAATGGAAATGTCTTATTAGCTGCAGTGATATTAGCATCAGGGGACACTCCAGGCACTGCATTTCTGTCTTTGGCTTCCTGCCTGATAGCACTATCCAGGCCATATGATAATTGACTTGAAGTGCATTTCCTGTTGTGCCTCTCTGTTTAATTAGGATTAGTTCCCTTTGAAGATTTGTGGTATAACTCTATGGCTCTTAAATTAGAGACAGATGGAAAGAAAAGTTTGAGCACCTGTGAGCATATGAGACTAGCAATGTGTTATATATGCATACAGTGGTAATATAACTCATAAGCATGGAAATTCATAAGGTGTTCACATGACATAGCCCAGCTGCTAGGATAATTGTTCTCCTGCAAGACTCAGCATTCCACAATGAAATGTGATGCCAGAATGTCACAAATGCAAGTCAGGAAAAATTATCAAACTTTTTATAGCAATTGGTTAGAAAACCCTCTGAGAAGCCCAAACGAGTTAATTTTAGTATAATAGCATAAACTTTGCACATGTTGACAAAACCAACAATTCCCCACTTGAAGTTACAAATTGTGCAGTATTGCACCTTAGACTGTAGTATGTTCCATTAGAAAAAGAGTCACTTAAGTTGGAGGAAGTGTTCTTAGAGGAAAATCTGTAAACATTGCTGAGTGGAGTGGTTATAATTTGAAAATTACTCTGATTGACATGTATCCATGTCATTTTAGGATCCTTCCTTTCTCCATTCATTGAAGGTTACCCCAGGACATTTGACTCTGATCCTGGGCTCCTTTTCAACCCCAAAAGTACATAGTTGTACTCAGCTCATTGCTGATTCCGGCAATATGTCACCCTCCCATTTTTTTAGAAGCTATTTTTATAGCTACACTGATGCACAGAAGGGAATCATAGCCACTTGGAAAAAGGTTTGCCAGTCATTGAAAAGCATTGGGTTGACCTGCCCTCTGCCAGCTGAATTAGTTTTTTCTTGCATAAAAATTGTCAGTCTGCGGAGGGCAGGTCAACCCAATGCTTTTCAATGGCAGGCAGACCTGTCTTCCTAGTGGCTAAGATTCTCTTATGTGTGTCTGCATAGCTACGAAGATAGCTCCTTGAAAATAATAATAATTTAAAAACGGAAAATATATATTGCCAGAATTAGCAGGACCAGATGAGTATCATTATGTACTTTTGAGGCTGAAAAGGTGCCCAGGATTGGAGCCTGCAGAGGAAACATCCTGGGGCAACTTTAAGCTAATGAAGGGAGGAAGCACACAAAATGTCAGGAGCAAGCTGAGGTTGAAACCAAGCAGAGAGCAAAATGGGCAAACAGGAAACACAAGACATTTCCTCAGTTCTGTATGCTGCCCAGCCAGACAGGAGACATCTTGCAGGTGGCTTAGGTAGAAAAGATGCATTTTGAAGCATTTTCTTTAAAAAAAAGACATCTTAAGCAGAAATAAGGTGTCCTAAAAACATTTTGGGGGAAAGGTTGTGTGGAGTGCCTTCCCAGGACATCTTTTTTCATCCTCAGAATGTCTTGTTTCAGCTCTGTGGAACAGACCAATGTGATGGTGTCCTAAAGCTTGAGAAATTAGCTTTATGCACGTGTTTTTAAAGAACCAGCTTTCAGTCTCTGTACATGTAAAAGAAGCTTGTTCTTTAAAAACACAAAAGTCCACTCATAAGACATTAAGTTACAATATGGAGTACAATAGAATATATTTTCTTAGTAATCATTTTAAAAATGGCCAACATCCATGATATTAACTTAAGAACAGAAGAACAGAAGAAAGAGCCTGCTGGATCAGACCAGAGTCCATCTAGTCCAGCACTCTGCTACTCGCAGTGGCCCACCAGGTGCCTTTGGGAGCTCACATGCAGGACGTGAAAGCAATGGCCTTCTGCTGCTGCTGTTCCCAAGCACCTGGTCTGCTAAGGCATTTGCAACCTCAGATCAAGAAGGATCAAGATTGGTAGCCAGAGATCAACTTCTCCTCCATAAATCTGTCCAAGCCCCTTTTAAAGCTATCCAGGTTAGTGGCCATCACCACCTCCTGTGGCAGCATATTCCAAACACCAATCACACGTTGCATGAAGAAGTGTTTCCTTTTATTAGTCCTAATTCTTCCCCCCAGCATTTTCAATGTATGCCCCCTGGTTCTAGTATTGTGAGAAAGAGAGAAAAATTTCTCTCTGTCAACATTTTCTATCCCATGCATAATTTTATAGACTTCAATCATATCCCCCTCAGATATCTCCTCTCCAAACTAAAGAGTCCCAAACGCTGCGAAGCTTTAGGACAGTACCACTGAGATAAATCAATGAATTTAACTGACATTAGAATGATCTGCATTATTTCCTAATGTCAAATTAATAAATAGAACTCTTCTGTAAATCTGAAAAAAGTATTTTTTTTGTACACGCTTTAAAGAAGGTGATTCTTTTTTACGATATTAAGAACTTTATGCATTCCTTCCCCCGAGGATGAAATAGAAACAACAAATGAATTCCTAGGGATGTTTCAATTTCATTATCAAATAAAAGGTGTATGATTGCTCAAATTGTCACCTTATCCAAGAGTGTTTGTTATAAAGTTTTTTAAAAATACAGATATCTTTTTTTCCAAATTGCAAATAAGGTATTTTGGTTTTAGTCTGTTTTAAGAGAAATGCAAGATCAAGGATATCCAAGGCATAAGCTAAAGCCTAACCCCAAACACCCTGTATTAGCACTTTTTCGATGACCTGTTGAAGCAACATCTGACCCAGGACTGAATTCTGATCTATTGGATGTGATGATATATTGCCATAATTTGGAAACATGCTACGGGGGAAAATTGTGCAGTAATGTAAAAAGAACAAGCCCTTACTCTTTCATCTGTCATGAGGAAGACAAGGGTGTTTTCCCCCTTCCAGAAGCCTGCAACAAGACAGTTAAAAATTTAGCAGGATCAAACCTGAAAAAGTTTTTTTCACAGCCAACTACTGCAAGGTCTTGCCAACAGAATGAGCTGAGAGAAAATTAACCATATTACCCTGGAGGGCAGTGTGGGTGGGTCCCTGCAGCCCTCCAGAGCGACGCTGGACATGAAGGTCAGTGGAGGGGGTTGACTGAGAGGCGGCTCCATGTGGAGCTGCCTCTCCGGCTGGGGGGGAAGTGGGGGCTGCATGTGAATGGTCCCCGAGCCTCCACCGGCATAAATTATGCCGGTGGAGGCTCGTTTCTACATGTGTGCGGAAAGGGCCTTGTTTAAGTTGTCTTGGTGTTTGTGAATTTCAGTTTTATACCCCACTAACAATGGGGTTCGGAAGGTTACTATGTCAGAATGCACAGGGAGGCCATTGAAATGTTCTGGGCTGTATGGCCATGTTCTAGCAGCATTTTGCCTGGATCCTCTGAAGATGCCAGCCATATTTGCAGGCGAAACGTCAGGAGAAAATGCTTCTAGAACATGGGCACACAGCCGGGAAAGCACACAACACCCGAAAGAAGATAATGTGTTATACACAGAGTATAGTTACAGTAGAATTTACTCTTCTGGGCAATCTGGGGAAGCCTATCACACAACAATACAGAATGAGCCAAAGACAATATTGATCAAACCTGAAACCTCTAACAAACCTCTAACAAAAAGGAAAAAAAAATCTGTCTGGCTCTAATGCAAAGTTAAAAACTCCATTTTTAATGAAAATAATTAAAACATTAATGTAACAAACCCACAACTCTTAATCAGCTACAAAGTATACATATTATGGATAACACCACAAAAACAATAACAATGGCATATGAATGTTTTACTTATTTTCATTAAAAATAGAGTTTTTAACTTGCACTAGAGAAGTCAATCACACAAGCAGGAAGTGTCCTTACCAAGTATTTCATCATGTCAATATAAACAAAACAATGAACAGAGATAAAAAATAGCTCCAAGGAACTATGAAGGGGGCCCATAACTCCATGGCCCCTTCCACCCGGGCAAAAAACAGCAGTTTAAGGTTGGTAAAAACACCATTTTGGGAGAGAACTTCACACAGCCACCATTGCTGCAATGGAGCTGCAACGCTCTATTCCCCACCCCCAACAGTGTATTGGTGAATTGCTAAGCTAGCAATTCTTTCCAAAAATGGCGCTCTGCAACAGGCGCAAAGCAACCGGCTGGGCAGGAGGCGCTTCTGCTCCGGCCACACTTGCATTTGTTTTTAAATTTCCAGTTCACGTCTGCATAGCCACACAGGAACATAGGGCCATACCAGGGTCTCACGGAATGTCAATGTGGCTGTGGGTGTACATGTGTGCATTCCTGTGTAGCTACACAGAAATGAGTGGCCAACAAAAAAACCCCGCTGCGCTGGCATGCGAAGTCTCATGGTTTTGCCAATGTGCTTGCTGTCAATGGGAGGGCCGGCCATGTGAATGGATCAGGGCAACACTGGTGTCATTTACACAGTTTGCACAGCGCTTTTTATTTACTGTGCAGAAGGGGCCCATAGGAGAGCGCATGAATGCTTCCCAATGTTAAACACTCGCAGTAGGTAAATGTAAAAACAGCACGCAAACAAGAGGGTGTCTGACTTTAATCCCCCATCTGCAAGAAACTCTTGAATATGGTTACTATACTGAAAGTATCTGCATCTGCACAGTTATTGGCTTGTCTAATTCCTGGACAAAATAATTTAAGCATCCCTGTGTAAGCTATTCTAAATGGTACAAATATAGTAGAGTAGGCTCTCTTACATGGGATCAATGAGTCATTTGACAGATGATATTTTGTTTTGAGTTATGCTATCTAATATACATTTTATTATCAATTAATTTTCTACTATGCCAACATTCTACTATGTCAACAAGCAGAGGACTTGAGGGGCATCTCATTTTTCTCTGTCCCACTTTTATCTTTCTGAAAACCTCCTATTGCATTCCTCCTTTTACTGCTTTCTTGTCATCTTCTCAGCCACCAGCCAACTTACCTTTATTTGTGTCCCTGCTTCAGCTTTCTCACCAGGGTTGCCAGCTCTGGATTGAGAAATTCCTGGAGATTTGGGGTGGAGCCTGAAGAAAGCAGGTTTTGGGGAAGAGGTGTAATGTCACAGAGATCACAGTCCAGGTGAACTGACCTCTGTAATCTGGATATCAGTTATAATTCTCAGAGATCTCCCAGCCTTATCTGGAGATCTCTAATTCTTACCTTGTCTCCCTTGGCAGCCTTTTCCCAGGAAAATTGTGTCTCAGTTGTATAGTGCCAGACACTTTATTGTGAAATTGCATGATGCCAGCCAGTTTGGATCCAGTTGCATGGTAGGCAGCACGTAAAGCTTCATTGGGTATATTACTATCCTTTCTTGATATTATTTCCTTTTTTATTCCTCCTCCTGGTAACTTGTGTTCTTCCCGTTTCCTTCACTCCTTCCCACTCTCACACCAACCTGCCTTTTAACTGCTGCCCATCTTCAACTATATTTATTATTTGCTTCATTTATTTTTTTTTATTTCAAAGAATTTAGAAGTCTGTAACAAACTGCAATCTTGTCAAACAGCCAAAAGCCATCTAAGTTGTACTATTAAGTATTATTTTTGTATTTGTATATAAGACTGTACTTTTCCTTCTCACCAAATTTTTCCCCACCTTATCCTTTTTTGTTATTATTTATTAAACTACTGATTTCATCTTGTAAAAATATCATATCCCTTTTGAAAGTAATGGGTTATATGTGGCAGAGATTAAAGTTATATATTCTTCAGAAGAAATAGGAATATGGGAATATGTTGCTATCATCCTGTCATTTTAGATGGCAATATCCTTTCATCTTTGAGTAATTTTGCTGATTAAAATCTCTCTTCAACTGAGTAGATCAGATTTTATTTGTGATACTTCAGAAATCTCAGTCTAATTAATTTGAAAAAAGCAAATGTGTGTGTGTTTATAAGAGACAGACAGAAAAGGAGAGAAAGTTAGGCACCGTATTGTCGAAGGCTTTCATGGCCGGAATCACATGGGTGCTGTGTGGTTTCCGGGCTGTATGGCCGTGTTCTAGCAGCATTCTCTCCTGACGTTTCGCCTGCATCTGTGGCTGGCATCTTCAGAGGATCTGAAGAGAATGCTGCTAGAACACGGCCATACAGCCCGGAAACCACACAGCACCCAAAGTTAGGCACCGTTCGTATATTGTTTTCTTTGCTCATAAGTAAAATTTATGCCATTCATTCTATTTTTAAAATAATATCATGGCTTTCAAATCTTGGAGTGACTTACAAAAAAGGAAAATACATCAACAACATATTACAACAAATATAAAAGTGCAAATAGATAGCACCTAAAGAATTCGCAAATCCTATCCACCATAAAACAACCTTCTTTCTATTATTCTTTTAAATCCCTCTTCAACAAAATAAACATGCAAGCTTTGGGGTAGGCTATAAAGGATTTCGATCCCCACCTATCCTCTGGATTTCCTGCCATGTTCACTGGCATATTAAAATCAAAATATCACAAGCTACTCTATCATTTTTTTTAAAATAGGCTACAAAATGTAGCTCTAGGTCCTTGGGTGCTCTCCAGAGGGTGTTTGCCCATGGACTGTGATTGTGTGACTTTACCTGAGTGAATACAGGTTGCAACCAACTATGGAAGTGAGACAATTGGGATTGAAATCAGAAATAATTTATCCAATCCAGGAAAGAGAGAGAGAGAGAGAGAGAGAGAGAGAGAGAGAGAGAGAGGACAGATCATCTGGAAGTTCAAGAACAGTGATTAATTATTCCTGGTTAAGATGCATCCTGCCTTGATCCTACTTTCAGATCTCAGAATATAATTGCTGCTTCTATTGCTTACCTGCCTCAGGAAAGCATTAGATAAGCAATTACCACATGGAGCTTAGTTACACAAGGCTTCATAGCATGCATAGGAAACAATCACTCCTCCTCCTAGAAAGCCAAAGCAGTAAAGCAAATGTAGGCTCTGCAGGTGGCTGAGCAGGACTCTTTCCTCAGGATATTCTTGTTTTTTCTAACAAACCTAGACCAGATGTTTTCCCTCTGAAAACACCAGCCACCTATCAATTTCTTTATGCTTTATTAAGACAGTAACAATGCTGCCATGTGCCTCCCTCTTGCATATTCCCATTTTTTAAAAATCAATTTCTCTTCCAACTCAGGAGATTAGCTGAATTAGTCTGTGGCACCAGAAAGACTCACAGCTCAATCCTAACCATGCTTATGTGGAAGTAACCCCTATTGATCTCAGTGGGGTTTACTTCCAAGTTAGTACACAAAGGGTGATTCCGCACACAAGTAAAATAGGTTTGACCCAGTTCCCTGAGAAGGGTACTAACCTAGGTCAAAGCCATTGTTGTTCCCCACTGCAACCAGCTTGATCCCAGCTCAGAGGGCAGAATCATCCTGTGCCTCTTTGCCGCTCCGTTCTGATTGGCTACTGTTCTATGGCCATGTTCCGTCTATCTCCACACACGTTATTAAAAAAACTGCCACAGGAATGGAGGGATGAAGGTGGCATTTTTTGATTGGCCAGCTGTATGCATGCCCGAAACACTCAGCTGTGATTGGCTGAATGGGGGACTCCTGGCACCAGAGATTCCGCACTTTACTGGAATCGAGCTGAGTTCAAGGCTGATTCCGTGAGACGGCTTATTCAGTTTAAACGTGCCTTTAACTCTTTGGCGTTAGGTGGACAAGTGTTTTATAAGACACCTAAGCTACCGTGCTTATCTTCAAGAATTAACAAAAGGAATATTTCTATTGTGTGGGGGAGCTGATTCTGCTGATTAGATTGGAGTGAGTCTGGAGTTCTTGAAAAAGATCCTGCGTTTGGAGTGGGGTGAGGAAGAAGCATCAGTGTGCCTCCATTGAACTTTTCATCTCGTACTTTATTCAACCTTATTTTATTGGGAAGTTAGTAAGGAGTCGTTAAGGGGAAAAATGGAATAACCCAAGCTTTGCTTTGGGAGGGAAGCACAAACCAATTAACTGACAAGACGTGCAGGAGGAATAGAACTTTTGTGCTAGGGTTAATTATTGGTTTCACATTCCTGGTCGGGTGGCAAATGGAGGCTCTTTGAAAGAAGAAGTAAAGCAAGGCATCCATTTAAAAGCGCAGGAGGCTTACAAACTCTGCCAGAGGGTACCACTGACCTTGTTTATCCTTTCTTGAACCTATCATGAGCCACCCACCTTATCTTCATGGAAACTAGTTATGGCTTAAACCAAGCCTAATTAATTACCCTTTTAGCAAAGCACATCACTCTGCAAGAATAGGCTCCTCCCAATTGCCAATCAGGGAAGAAGCCCCCAAATTCCTGTTTAGCAGCTAAAGGTGACGGAATAATTTCATGATTTCATATGGAGGGTGGGTGTGTTAGCAGCAGCCAACAAAAACTGGGACACAATAGCTTCTCCCCACTGACTTTCTTATTGGTTGGCTGCTAGGAGGCTTCAATTGGGCCTCATGCTTTATTTTTAAAAGTGGATTGGGGGAAAAGTATCCTGTCTGGCTTCCATAAATAACTCTGCATTGTTTTCCTTAGACATTCTGTCTTTTACTGGCATATTTATTTTAAAGGCAAGTGCACATTAACATACCCTCTCCCTTGGAACCAGAGGTATGCATGAACAAACAAATGGATTACAGGTTCCACTGCTGATGCCGAGCAAATACTTGGTACCAGGGAGGGTAATAGTCCAAAGGGAGTTCTACTTATGGTTTCACCCTTGATCCAAAACTGCTTGAGTGAATCATGGACCTCCGAACACATCATTTGAGTATTAAATATGTTGCGTGCTTTTATGTCTGGAAAATTTCTCCTGCAAATATGCCAATATAATGTTAATATTGAATGAAATAGTAATAATCAGGATTCCTCTTGAGGGTCACTTCTTGGGAGTAATTTAAGTTATTAAAATGCATGTTTTAATCCTGATTTGGTAGTGAAAAATGAATCCCTTCTAATACCGAGGCAAATAATCACATTAGTGCTTCATCATATTATGCAATTCATTGCAAATGTCTCTAATTTATTGAAAGGGTGAAAGCCTCACCTTGTCATTCAGCATTTTGCTGTCCTAAGATAAATTAATTATATGAATCACTTTATAAAAGTGTTTGAAGGCATGAAAAACAATGGATGTTGCAAACTTTCCTTGCTTCTAGATGGGAAGATGTCCTTCAGTCAAAGGAGCTAAATGACATCCCTGTATAGAACAACAACATATGAATGATATCTCACAAATAAGAAAAGACAAAAATACATGCTTCTTCACCTTGACACACATTCACCTAGCAAGAAATCACTGCCAATTGCAGTGGTGTAGTGGTTAACAGTGGCAAACTCTAATCTGGAGCACCTGTTTTGATTGCCCACTCCTCCACATAAGCAGTGGACCAATTTTCACCAATTTCTGGTGAATTGGTTTTTTTCCCCCACTCTTCCACACAGTGCCTGCTGAATGCCTTGGGCTAGTCACAGTTCTGTCAGAACTCTCTCAGTTCCACTTACTGAACAAAGTGTTCATTGTGGGGAGGGGAGGGGAAAGAAAGGGAAAGCAGTTACAAGCCACTTTGAGATGTTTTAGAGGTAGAGAAAAAGGGGATATAAAAACCAACACTACTTCATCTGAAACAGATAAACACATTTATCATCCATGGGTTGAACCTTGTAGTTAAGTGTTCTTGACTATTCTGAAGAGGTGATGCTAATGTGTGCCAATTCCTTTCCCACTGCAGCACACTGAGTTAACCCACATGTTGGGGCAAGTAAACTTTCAAGAACACCACACTGGTGGTTGCAGTGGGATTGTGGAATTAGCAGATGTATCTTCCCCCTCCCTCAGGAAAACCAAAATACCATTATTATTTTTTCCAATTTGACTCATTACATGCCATTATGTTAACTCATATTATAGTTTACCAGTAGGAAAATAACCACAACAGCAACTTTCTTCAAGTCATTGTCACCCTGTTTTCCTTTTGCATAGGGGCAAAAAATCCAAACTTCACATACACGCTACAGGGGTCAGTGCTATCAGTCACAGACCAGGAAAGGGATTTGGGCGTCTTAGTTGATAGTTCCATGGGAATGTCAACTCAATGCATGGCAGCTGTGAAAAAGGCAAACTCTATGCTGGGGATCATTAGGAAAGGAATTGAGAATAAAACTGCAAAGATTGTCATGCCCTTATATAAAGCAGTGGTGCGACCGCACTTGGAGTACTGTGTCCAGTTCTGGTCGCCCATCTCAAAAAGGATATTGAGGAGATAGAAAAAGTGCAGAGAAGGGCAACAAGGATGATTGAGGGACTGGAGCACCTTCCCTATGAGGAGAGGCTGCAGCGTTTGGGACTCTTTAGTTTGGAGAGGAGACGTCTGAGGGGGGATATGATTGAAGTCTATAAAATTATGCATGGGGTAGAAAATGTTGACAGAGAAATTTTTCTCTCTTTCTCACAATACTAGAACCAGGGGGCATTCATTGAAAATGCTGGGGGGAAGAATTGGGACTAATAAAAGGAAACACTTCTTCACGCAACGTGTGATTGGTGTTAGGAATATGCTGCCCCAGGAGGTGGTGATGGCCACTAACCTGGATAGCTTTAAAAGGGCCTTGGACAGATTTATTTATTTATTTATTTATTTATTTATTTATTTATTTATTTATTTATTCGGCTTTTATACCGCCCGATCCCCGAAGGAGAAGTATGGAGGAGAAGTATGGAGGAGAAGTCGATTTATGGCTACCAATCTTGATCCTCTTTGATCTGAGATTGCAAATGCCTTAACAGACCAGGTGATCGGGAGCAACAGCCGCAGAAGGCCATTGCTTTCACATCCTGCATGTGAGCTCCCAAAGGCACCTGGTGGGCCACTGCGAGTAGCAGAGAGCTGGACTAGATGGACTCTGGTCTGATCCAGCTGGCTTGTTCTTATGTTCTTATGTTCTTATGTTCTTATGTTCTTTGCCTGTACAGAACAAGGAAGTGTTTTATTTTTCCTGCCAAGTTATGAGCTTTCTACTTTCATTTCCTCTACCCTCCATTTTCTGCCACTTGACTTCTCCGTACTTCTCACCATTTGCTGAAGATCCTCTGGGATGTTTGCTCTGCAGACATTGTGACTGCCCACTTTTTTAGTCAATAAAGTACATGATTAACTCAGCTTTTCATGCCAGTTTTGACAATGTATAGTTTTTTCTCTTTTTTTTAATTCAATGACATATTTTCAAAGCATGATGATTTAAAATGAGAATCAACATGGATTCTCATTTTGAGTCATCGTGGCTTTGAGGACACATCATCAAAAACAATTTTTTAAATAGAAAATCTATATATTGACAAAATCGGCAGGAAAAACTGAGTTCAATCATGTATTTTCTTGGCTAAAAAGGCAGGCAGTCACAATGCCTGCAGAGCAAACATCCCAGGGGATTTTCAGCAAATGGCAGGTGGCACAGAGGAGTCAAGTGGCAGATAATGGTGGGTAAAGGAAAATGAAAGTAGAAAGCTTATAAGTTGGGTGGGAAAAAATAAATCACATGGCAGGTAGGGAGAAAAAGTGCTGTCTTCTCAAATACTTTATTTTTGTCTGTTTTCCCCAGACCAAAAAAAAAATGAAAAGATGAGGGTTTTTTAAGCTGTCTCTAGAATGTTTTATTTGGGATGTGCAGAATCAATCAGAGAGTCACACATTCTTTTCCTTTTCCGCTTAATAGCATGTACAGCAAGCTTCTTGGAAAATTTCAGCATAGTTTTAAAGGAAGCTGGTGTTATTTCCAAAATACAAATAGAATAACAGATGAAAGTCAGCATGGGTTTTAGAGACCACAAGGGTCTCCGATGTAAATTAGGATAGGAAGATTAAAGTCTCGGAGGCTACATTATCCCAGATTGTAGATGTACTGCTTGTATTCTTGATTATTAAGAAATTATAGCTAAAGAAAAGACAATCTGTTTTTCAAGCTGTCTGAACTCCTTGTTGTCTGCTGACAAGAGCACATGAAAAGAAAAAAATGCTATTCATATACATTTTCTTCCTTCCATTAGAAAATCTAAAAATATCTATGCTTAATCCATGGCTTTTAATATATGTGTGTATTCAATGATATGTTTAATAACTCCACTGCTAATAACACATATTTCCTTAGGGGTAGGTTTCAAAGTCATTTTTGCAGCTTGAAGAGAGAAAAAACCCTACCACTGTGTTTCAAGCTTGGAGGTAATTGTTAACAATTAGTTTATATCAAAATAAGGTTCGACAGTGATGTTATTTGCAGATGTAAAGCTACTGGCAAGAATTCCAAGAAAGCTTGGGAGGCTGTATTCCATCCCTCCAGGAAAGAACATCCTATAAAAGGAAAGAGACATATTTTATCATTGGTGATAAACAAACAGATTCAGAGAGCTTGCTTCCCACCCACCCCCCATTGTACCACTCCCTTTTTCTGGTGGTTTTTGTCTTTTTAGTGTGTAAATATGAGGGCAGGGGCCTGTCTGATGTGATGAAGAATCACAGAGTACTAAGGGATACCTTGTTGCCTCACAAGTCAGACTGCTGTTTATAGTGGTGCAAAGTGTTAGCCAACATTATGTTCACAACATAATGGATATAATAGTGGTCCTGGTGCCAGCCTTGCAAGGGGTTGATTTTGTGACTGTTTGATTATAGGTGCCAGTGAATCACCATGAGGCGAGGTTGCTGCTCGGGGTGGGGAGTAGCGAGATCTGCTGATGACGCCCAGAAGGGCAGAAGGGGATGGGGAGCCATGTCAGATTAGGGCAAGCATCACCGGAAGAAAGGAGGCGGGCGAGACTTTAAAGAGGCTCGTCCTCCTTTGTCTGGGCCATGTGCTCGCTGGGTGATGATTTGCCCGCCCACCTCTCCCTAATTAATGCATGCTTGTTTTGTCATAGCCTAGTCCTGGCGGTTTGGCGCATGGGTATGGCTCTGGAAGGGGAAGGGGAAGGGGAAGGGAGCTAGGGAGCTATGCCTTCCCCTCGGGAACAGCAACAGCGGCAAGAGGCGACCACCCCTGCTGAACTGGGCCGAAAGGAAGCATA